>NW_020455954.1:951777-1018387 GCF_003342845.1 Nothoprocta perdicaria
GGCATTCTATGATTCTATGAAATACATTTGTTAAAACCTACAAAAAAATCCCCTATGTCTCCCTGCTACACTGAGCGCAAGTTGTTTTCTCTGGGCAAGCATATTATTTATTCCTCACAAACAGTTCAACTGAGTATGAAGCACATGGTCACCAGAGACACTAGCTTCAGGGGACTCTTCCAAGTTTTCAAGCATGATGCCACTCTCAAATCTAATTTTCAATACTGGATTCTAATTATTTTTTCATACTTCCGTTTACAAACAGTTTTAAAAAATAATCTTCACAACAATAGTTACCTGGAYTTTTGTTCACTTCTAACTGGTGAACTTTCTGATGAATCCATCTCTGAGCCCTAAGCAAAATAAAGATGGTCAATAATTCTTAATTCACCTATCTTAACAAAGGTCAAAATTAGAGATATTTATTGTTGTCAGCATTTGCAAATTTACCTTAATGAATATTTTAAAAACAAGAATTTGTACCTTAAATACGTTAAACATAAACAGACAGCAAGTGAACAAGCACAGTCACTTAGTTCAGTCGAATGCCATTCTCAAGTTAGTGGAGATATGGCTATTCACACACACCTGAAAAACATTCCTGTCTGAATTCAAGCCAAAATGTACCATACTCCCCACAAAATGGTAATTAATTTTGGTTAATTTTTTTTTAATTGTTTACAGCAGGTAAATATGCCATTATCAGAAAACCATTACATCCGCTAAAGATTAATGTCTATGTTCTCATAGAAAAACTCCTACTGAGCATTTTTACTCGAAGAACGCGGAACCTACAGAGATGAATAATCACTTGGTTCAACCAAGCTTGTGGAAAACAGACTTCTGCAGGCATGAAGCTGCTGAGAACCCTCTGCTAGCTTGCTAGCTATTTCACTGGCCCATATAAATATAAAAGATGGTTAATCAGCCATTATTTTAAATAAAAAAAATATTTATCGTCTACATGGCCCTTTGCATTGAAATGACACCTACTTTAATTGAGATCTGTGTCCCAGAATGCAGAATTGTCTATATAACATTTTGGAGCTTGTATTTTTAATCTGACTTCCGTAACATTTCTACAGCATTACAGTTTACAGCTAGCCCTGTACATCTCCAAAACTGAAATGAAAGAAAGCCATGAATTCATTCCTCTTTCTCACTTTCAGCAGATTCTGATATATGAAGCAGAAAGCTGCATTTTTCAGACAGTACACACCGAAAAAAGAACAAAACGTAAAAAGGATTATACACTGAAAAAAAAAGTCACAGAAATCTCACAAAGTTTCACAAAGTTTTGTTGAAGAGTACTACAAGACCCTGCTGTATCAGGATGTTTGTGTGACTACTGCTGACTCTCTCTTGCTTATTGTTAAAGAGATCAAAAACAGCCACATCCTTGAAAAAATATTTCTTCTTCCCCCGAAACACACTGACATAGGTTACATTTAACATTTCATTAAAGATGAAATGTTTTGTTTGTGCACCAATTCTGCACATGATTCTAAACCAGACTAAGAGATATCTGTTGCTTTTAGAACAGTTCCTACCCAAACAGATTTTAGAGCATTTTGTGTTCTGAGGAACAACTCTGTTCTGCCTAAAACTACTACTCTGTTTATACTACAATAAATTKTATTAAAAATTCAAAGGCTCTTAACACTGGTGACATGACACGAGCAAAAAATTTTTTAAAAAATCCCACTTATCTCCATAAAAATAAGCTGATTTACTGTTTATGTAGAAAGCAATTAACTAAACTATAAAGCCAATTAACAAGTCTTGTTTCTGTAGTATAGCTAGCTTGCTAAAAAAAGCTCACTAAAAAAAGGACAAAAGGTTAAGATTTTCCTCCTGCAAAATCTTGTAAATTATTATCATTCATCATCTTGTAGGCTTATTCCTTATGCTTGACCGAGGATCAGAATAATCAGCTCTCTTCAAAACACAAAGGAAAATTCATAATTTATCTCAGGTCCTCAAAATTCTAGACACACTTACAGGGCAGAACAAGTTGAAGTATTCACTAAAAAAATAAAAAAAAAGCATGGTTAAAATTAAGAAATACTCAGGCATCCACTGTATATCTAGAATTAAGACTCTCTGGAGTTATTCTGCATTTTCACAGTTCCTATCAACATTACAGTTGTGTCTTTTACTTTATTAAGTCCACCAAACCAAATGGCTAGGGCTTCACATTGAAAAAATATTTATGTATTTAATACCTAAAAATAGAAAGGTGGTACTTAAATCATCAAAAATCAGACCTCACTCATTTCAGAATTTAATAGAATTTAACCAGTTACTCTTAGATTTTCATCTCACCATCCTGAAATCCACGATGTAAAGATCTTTTATTGGTTTTATCTCATCTCCGCTCTGCTTCTACGGCAGATTAGTGACCTGATATAAATCTCCCCCTCCTTGCAAGAAGCTCCTTCACTGGGACAAGGTCCAAAATACCCTTCTGCTAGAACAAGCTCCAAGTGTAAGAAGCGAATTGTTGAAGGTCTGCCTGCCCCCAGCAACTTTCTCAAGCCATTTTAAATCTAAAACATTCAAAGTACTGCATCTTGGCAAGAGAATTTGGCTACGGCATCATCAATAAGAAAGACTAAGCACCTCACCACTAGGTAGGCTCAATGCTTTAGACATTATTATCTCAGTAACACTTGAAGTCCTCTAGGTCTAGGAAGCCAAAGCTGTGAGAGCAAGTGGAGCAACGATCACATGTTGTAATTGCTGAACGGATGCCAATGGCCAACTTAAGGTTTCCCCACACCTAGGGCTGCTCCAGGTATTAACTGTAAACAGTTTTGAACATTTTCTAATGGGATGCAATAAACGCTACTYTCCATGAGCACACCCACCAGTGGACCCACGCACTAGCACTGAGCAGCAGCTTCCTTAAGGTAATATAATGGACTAATATATTATAACCAAAAGTTGGCACATTTACTTTTAAACAACCTTCCCTCACAGCAGCCTGGAGATCAGATCCCACCAAAATCCAGATATGCCCAAAAACACTGAACTGGAAGCAGGTCTGGGCTGGAAACACTGGAAGGCTTCACTTGGCCATCTACTTAAGTAGACCCTTCCTGTTCAAGGACATATATGTTCTTTAAGCAGTCCAAGGCCTCGTTAACAGCCACGCTGCCCAAGCTGCACCAGCCGTTAACGGCACCTCAAGCGGCACCGCGGGCGCCCGCGGGAGCGCTACCGGGCCGGGAAAGGGGGGCAGGAGTCCCGGGGTAGCACGGGGACGACACGACACGACACGACACGTTGCCGGGACCGGACCAGGCCGCACCCCCCCCCCCCCCCCACCGCCATCGCCGCTTCCCCCGGCACCACGCGACCGTTACCGGCAGCGCGTCCCCCGCCCGAACCCTCCCGCGTCGGCGGGGAAACGGCCGCCACGAGAGCAAGGTTCCACCCGAGCATGGTTCCTACGCACCCCGCCCCGCGGGAACCGGGATGCGGCGGCTTGGGAGCCGAGAGCTGCCCGCTCTCGGGCAGCTGCCCGTACGGAGCGAGAGCGCGTAACCATCTTAAAAAGCGCCCTCCCCCCCCACCCCGTTCCTCACACGAAAATGATTTTATTATTATTATTTCCTCTGGGAAAAATAAAATAATAATAGTAATAATAATAATTAAAAAAAAGCTTTATCTGCGCGTACTTTTTCATTCCCAGCACGGGAGGGAAACRCTGTTTTCCTCACGGGAGACCCGGGCCCCTCGGGCGCCCCCCCGCCCGTCAGGGCGAAAAGGGCGGGAAGTGCCAGGGCGCTGCCATGGCCCAACTCCATAATTCCGCCAGGCCTTTGCCCGCCGCCTTCCCATTGCTGTGTTGTACCGAGCAGCACGAAGACCCTGTGGAACTACCCTCGGTTAATCACGTCAAGGATAAACGTGGTATTGTTGATGTAGCCACAAGTAAATAACCCTGTGCGGGGTTACCGTTGGGTAGCACGCATTGCGTGCAGCAACAGCAAAAGCTACAGCTCGGGATGATTCATCCCCTAAATTAGCAGGTTCCTTTAAATAAAGTCACACTGGAAAGGCAGTAGCCTTCCGAGTTCTCTTTGGGTTCTCTTTTAATCTTAAATTTCTTAAAGCTGCAGCCTACAAAGCACTTTCACCACCGCCTGTTCTGGCACCATTAAGAGTAGGTGGCTCAGGCCCCTGGCATTTCCTAGCAGCAGCTCTGTGGATTTCATTAGATCACCTCATGGAAAGAGCCAGCTGCACGTGAAAGTCAGGGAGTCKGGTGTGGGATGACTGCAAAAGGTGCCTAGGGGTATTTACCAACGCAGAACTGTCCTCACGAATTCTAGCTGCTAAATTACACTGAAAATATGTCATTTTCCATTTCAACTGGAGTTTTCAAAGTTACTCGTGGTGTCAGTTTACAGACTCCTGAAGGCTGGAAGTACTTACTGGCATTTCTTAATTCCAGGACTTAAAAGATGGTGCTTTTTCCTATAGTCAGACACTTTTGGAGTACAACAGGAATTCAGAGKTTTTTTTATGCATATATGATACGATTTGAATATTCACCTTTGTTTGCAACAAACCCGCCTGGATGCCGCCCTGTGCCCCATGCTCTGGATGTCCCTGCTGGAGMAGGAAGGTTGGACTAGATGATCCCTAGAGGTCCCTTCCAACCTCAACCAGTCTGTGATTCTGTGAAATCAGTGTAATCAGTGTCGGAGTTGCATACACATTCCAGGATAGTTAAGGATGGCTGGTTGTACTGACGAAACATAAAATCACCGTTTTATTATTTTTTTACCTGAGATATTTTGAGGAAGAATAGTTTAGCCCAGTAACTTGGCTAACTTTTGATTTGTATAAGGACATTGTGTCCTGATGAATTGTATGTGTCGTTCTGTTCTCCCGAGACATCACTAGTCACTTCATCATCTTTTAAATGACTGTACTACTTTGTCCCTAGAAAGAGCCATCTGTCCACTGGAGTATGATATTCGTAGTATTAAGGAAGACTGAAGATAGAATCTGAGATAACAGGAGGGAAGAAGAAGAAGCATAACTGTAAGTCTCACCTGTACATTGAAGTTTGGTTCAGAGGGGTTCTGCAATGCTTCTGGCTGTTCTGCCTTTCACCATTCRCTGCTCTCAGTCAGACAGGAAGGTATTTTAACATGCTAATACTACAGGATTCAGTAAACCAGGTCCAGGGGCTGTTTTATCATATAGAACCAGGTGATGCTGTGCTCTGAAYGCCCACTAATTGTGTGAAATCCAGCGGCCCTGCCCTTGCAATGACATGTGACACTGCATTGTCATAAAATTGGAATGTATTACTAAATAACTTGCTGAATATCTTAGAATATTTTGTCAGCTGTAGATAAGAGTCACTTGACTTGCTAAATATTTGCCTGAGCTTTAGAAGCAGACTCATCCTATAGATCTATAATCCCTAGTATTCTTATTTGTTTCATAACAATTTAATAAGCAATATGAGAGGGCATTTGTGAAGAAAGACTCTTGAAAGTGTTTCCATTTTTCAATTTGTATCAGTTCATCTGATGTTATTACCTCTGTTGGTAAATCTTACCCCCTTTATATCCTAAGACTACCATTATTCTCTTATTTAAAAACAGTATTAATAATAACAATAATAAAATATATAAGCTGTGGATTCCCACATKAAAAAGTTAGAAAAGTCACTAAAGATCAATCAGTTATGTCTCCAAAATAGCCATTGAAAATACTATGTGAAGGAGTCTTTTAGTTTATCAAATCTAGAGCCAAGGGCCTGTACTATTTTTTATTATCTTTCCTTAGTTTATCTTCAACTTTGTATATTGCAGAAACAATTACAACAATGTTATACGAAAATCTGTATAAGGTTTAGTTGCAAAAATGATGATAAGAAAAAATAAATGTATTGAAATGTTTTATTTTTGCAATACATACCAGTTTCTTTCAAGAAGCAACAAAGATTACTGTTGCTACAGCTCAGCAACCCTGAACATGTATTTCAAATTAAATAACTACAGAAGCTTACTGCTTGATTCGGCCTAAGATTTGCCTCTCATTTAATGATAAACTCATATGTTTATCTAAGTTTACTAAACAAGATCTCTATTTGATGGCTTACATGGGTATTTCCTGATCATTTTGGAAATATTGCCCAAAGTGAGGTAAGCAGGATAAGCAATGCAGCTGGTTGTTTTTGGCTGGAGGAGGCCATGAGTCTGATTATTCAGCTGTATTTTTGTGCACAGAGATGTAATGTTGATTTACTTTGTCATCTTGCTGCTTAATAAGTAATAACAAAGTAAAATTCTAGTTTATGTTATGCCAGAACCTGTTGATTTGAAAGAACGTGAGTAAAAAATCTAAATGAAAATGTATTGAGCTTGCTGAAAAGTAATTTTAAGACACCAACTAACTTGCATTTTAAATTCTTTCGTAACAGGAAGCCAGTTTGCCCTTGTTGCTAGAGATAAAATTCCTTTTACATGCACAAYGGAGCTGTTATTCCCCAATACTTTATTTCTTTTTCTATTTTGGAGCTAACTGCATCTTAATAGCGTGTCATCTTTGTAAACAGAACAGCTTATAAAAGGCTTTGAAAAACTAAGATACAATCAGAAATGTGAAGTATGTTTTCAAAAGAAAATGTCAGTTCACTTATAGTTTAACTATGATTGAATACAGGGATACAGTTTCAAAAACAGCCTTTGAAAATGTATTTCCAGGACTGAATGTATATAATGATATTGTTGTAAAATGACTCAGTGTCACATGAGAGTGTATTTCTAAAGTTGCCTAGTGGTAAGGGCATCCTCAGTGGCAGAAATAACGTCCCTCTACAGTCACCTTTTACTTAACAAGGCACAACTACATGCAAGTTCTGCGTTGCCTTGTAGCTGCCTTTCTCAAACTGTCCGAATTGTCGTCAGTAGTCTTCAGTGTGCACAGATTGCTGCTGCTGCCCTGTAGCAGCATCCCATGAGATGGGGAGAGATGATGGGTTATGGCTTCTTGGGAGTGTTTTTGGAGGCCTGTTTCCAGTAGCTGTACAAAATGCAACAGTAAGAAGCCAAAAAAAAAAAAAAAAAAAAAAAAAAAAAAAAAAAAAAACCAACAAAAAAAAAAAAACAGATACAGCTTTTCACTGAATACAGGACAAAATGCCAGAATATAATTGCATAACTATGTTCCCTTTTAGCTTCAAAAACAACTTATTCTCTTCCGTTTACATTTTCTGTGTGTGTGTGTGTGTTTTACTCTCCAATAATCAATCAAGAGAATCTATTTTCAGTACCATTAACATCACTGAGCACGTAATCATTCCAGTATAGCCACATGTGGAAATATTTATATATAAAAGTGTAAACTATGGGGGGAAAGAGAGTCAAATATGATTTCAGCACTATTAGCTGCAGTCTATTTGACCTTGATTTTTTTTTGAGCTGTTTATAGCAGAGGCTGTATATATAACAGAGGAGCTTGCTTTGAAAAATTAAGGAGTGCAACTGCCTGGAATGTCCTTTGATTATACAGAAGGTCTTTTGCACCTTTCTGAAGTGAGGGAGAGACAAAAGAGCTTTATCTCAAGGCCCTTATCTGTTCTGAATAGCGCTTACCTGTGAAGCATTGTGAAAGGAAGAAAAAAACTTTTTTGAGGAAAGGCAGAAACAGAAAGCTAAGGGGAAAAATAAGGGAAGACCCACACCCACACAAAAGAACAAGCCCCAAAGCACACCACCACACCACGCGCCCTAGAGAGAATAAAGATAATAGGAAGTAAAAAATGAGTGAGACTGAAAAGAATTGATTTCAATCAAGCTTGTCACTATGAGAACTGATCAGAGGGAAAGCTAGTCAGGAAGTTGCAAATACGCAGATTTTGCTTAAATAACAAGTTACTGATTAATGCAAGGGAAAATTAGCCCTAGGTCAGAGACATGAACCATAGTAGTATTATTTTAAGAACGTACTGGCCAAGCTTTCTTGTCTGTCAGGTACCTGATACTGAAAATGCTTGTGAAAATATTTGTAGAAATATTTTAATACGGCCTTTGAATTTGCTTGAGCTGCAGCAAGAAGGAGCCCTGAGAATGGGACCCTATGGCCTTGCTCACTGGTGGCCAGACTGGCTGGCTGATCCAGCCTCCTGATCCGGTGGGGAATTATCTGAATAATAACAGCGATGGAAGCCCAGATCTCATGTATATCCTGATAAATAAACTTTTGCTTTGAGAAGGTTGGCAAAGTGGTGTCTCCTGAAATTAAAGAGTGGTGCCTAATTATAGATGAGATTATCAATATGCATCATTAAYCCATATTAAAAGCTACTTTTTATATCTTGTTTGAATACTACAGCACAAAATTTCTGCCTGTGCTCAGGCTATTCATTCATAATCTGTCTCTAAGTCTCTTTTATTAACTCTTCAACTAAATGAGGCAYAAAAAGCTCTATAATCTATGTTTTTTCCTAGCAAAAATCATGGTATTATCAACTCAATCTTCTATTAGGAAACAAGTAGAGTTAGATTTATTGTATCAATGGAATCTGAATTAGTTTGTTTGTTTGTAGGTATTTCTTTTTTAGAGCTTGTTTTTTTTTAATAAATGCCAACCATCTCTTGCTACAGTGCCTTCTCCTTACACTGTCTGTTAGCAGTATAGATGAAAAAGTACTAAATATCAAATTTAACCCTTCCCTTTACAATGTGTCTCAGACTGAAAGGCATTCCTTATGAGAAAATCCAGATGCCTCTAGGTAGTTCCATCTAGGTGTTATTGCTATTTATAATTATTGATGTTATTGTTACTATTTGATTGTTTTTCAGAAAGATAAGAGAGTTAAAAGGTTAGGGTAACAGGAATGTCCCAAGATTTAAATCTTCTTCAGGCTCATTGTTCATTTCCACTCTGTCTTCTCACATAATAGATACAACTTGCACTGCATGGCCTAAGATGCCAGAGCAAGAAATCCTGTGCTATGGCATTTTATTACTCCTATGCAAAAGGCTAAGATTTGACTTGGTGACTTGAGGTGAATCATCGCTGTGATAAGAAGCTTTTCAGGAGTTTCCGTACACAAACATATTGCCTTTTATAGTTCACTCTCTAACTTCTGAGCAAACTAAAATGCCAGGTTTTTGATTTTTCTACAACAAAATATCTCTAGAAACAAACAAAACTTCCCTACTGCTACACTAGACAGCGTAAAGATATACACTCGGCAAGTATTTGTCTGGTTAATATTTACAAAGAATAATTCTGAAGACAGGTATTCCAGATCTATTGCCTGAAAAAGACATACTCTGATGAGTAGTGCAAACTATTAACAATCACAGAAAGATCAAATTCACTAAGCAGCATTCCTGTGACAATCTGTGTTCTTGTCACACTGCACAAACTACAGAAATTGCTTTTTAGGTAAGGGACTGTAAAGAAGCAGTTAGTATATGTACGATTTGCTGTAGTTAAATAGATAAGATCCTTCTGTTGCCTATACTGAAATAAATTCCAAGAAGGCAGCAAAAAACTGTTCTATCCTTTCGTGAAATTTAACTGACAAACTATCAGTAAGTGTTAATGTTTGGGGTTTGACTAAGTGACATTTTGAAGTTAACTTCTGTTTAAATTTCTCTAGTAATTTTAATTAGATACTTCCTCTACGTGTTGAAATTGCTCAGTGGTTTTATTTGGGAGTATAATGAATAGATTTAGAAAGGGTCCCTTGGGTTTACAAGTCCAGTTCTATATTTGAGCAGTGTTATTAAGCAGCAGTTATATTCTATCCTACTGAAGCTTAGTTTCACTGGTGGAGATATCTAAAACTCGGAAGTAAATGCTTTAGAATGAAAGCATTATGTAAATACATTAATGATTATTATATACAGTGACTGAAAGTAAGCTGAATAAGRGATTTAACTGGGAGCCGAACAAAAAAAAACCTACTGCAAGCTTTCTATGTTAATATATGGACTTTTAAATAACTCACACAAAGCTATTACAAGAATGTTACACTAAGATTCCAAATCAAACACTCAAAAGTCAGGAAATGCAAAAGTAAATGTTGCCTGTACATCCCTGATTTGCTAACCCGGGGGTTCCCATTATTATGCTACATTATAGGAATGCTCCTCTCCCGACCACCCCATCTGTACAGTTTTCAGTACACAGGATGAATGGTGCTTCCTGTATTTTTTCTCTCGTTTGTCAAATGTCCATCTTTTGTGCTCAGAGTGCAGAATGCTGCACATTCTCGAAACTGTCTCTCCATATGAGGCTATTTGTTTCTTYGCAGCAAAATGCTCTCCTTAGTACAAGGTTTTGTAATTTATTTCTAAACATCCTGCTAGTTGAAAAGGAGGTATTATCCCTATTTGAATGATGGGGGAAGAAAACCCAATACAAGTAAAAGAACATTTCTTAACCTGGATGCCTAGTTTGTGATGTCTAGAATTTGTTTTCTCCTACTGTTTTGTATTTAACAGCACTTAAACGTTCAAGGCACAGTTCTTGCTGACTTCAGTGGTAGCTAGGGGAGATAAGTGTTTCTCCAGGTCAGAGCTGGATCCTCAGACTTTGGATACAGAGAATGAAGTACTAAAGAATTTGACACACATTTGACACTAAGGACTCACTAAAAGATTTTGTCAAAGGAGTTTTTCCTGACAAACCTCCTATCACGGCAACTTCGTTACTGTGGAACAGACCGAATCTACCTCTTSAGTAGGGCTGCACGGCCCTAAATTTATATACCAAGAACTAGCTGTTTCCCCTTCTTTTTTGCCTCCCTTTACCCCATGTCACTTTGCTCCCTATTGTAGTAGCCCTGCACAACACAAATCTATTTTGCTTTGCACAGTAAATCCCACTCGCTGCCCTTATCCCTTCAGCGTACGTTACAGCCCCAGGTTTACCAGACTGTTTGCCCTTATCCCTTCCTTCCTCTCCCATTTTCTCCCACAAGACATTTAAGCTGAGTGAGTGCAAAGGGGGGAAACCATTTAGCTCCTGAGAGAGACAAGATCACTGCTCACACACAGCCCCAGATGTAGCTTCAGCCCTTGAGCCCCCGTGATGTGGGAAGAGCTGCTGCCGGGTTGCAGAAGTCAGGCTGAGAGGTGCTGTGCAAGAAGCACCTTTCCAGCCGGGACACCTCCACCCGGCAAAAGCCATCTCGCTCCCATGGATAGCACAGAGCCCGCAGGTGAGAGCAAGCTGCCCAGGGAGCTGTCGAGGTGCCCTGAAGTCCAATAAAATACTGTGAAAAGATTCATAGAACAAGAACATGGTAAGGATGTCCTTCAATAATTTGCAGTGAACTCCATCTCAGTTAGCACAGCTGATGAAGTCTGACCTCCTGTGGGTTGGTATCTTTGCRGGGACTAGCTTTTGCTGGTTTAAAGCCAGTTTTATGTTGTCTGCAGTCACTCACTTTCCAAGGGGAAGGCGTAAGCTTCTGCCTGCCTTCCTCATAAAGAGGTGAAGGGGGGTCTCCCTCCCCAGCTGCTGGCAGTAACAGTAATTAAGTAGGAGCATAATAATTTTTGAGGTCTCCATGCTTTGCTCAGATTTGGCTGGAAGTGCCCAGTAAGTTAAAGAGCTGTTGGAGGAGGTGGCAAGATGGTGTCTGCCTCGTTCCTTCGGCTGACCCAGGGGAAAAACAAGGCTAGATCTAGCTAAAAAACCTAAACGTGCACCTGAGCTCCCAGCCCAGGTATCATCCTGGTGGGAATCAGTTGTATTTGAGTGTCCTTGCTTTATTCTTGTATTGGAATACCTACTGTATAAGCTGGTGTGCGCACCCAGGCTGTCGCGGCGGTGACCAGGGGAGTCCTCTGGCTGCGCTGCCTTGTCTCTGCAGCCCCCTCGTCCCCAGAAACATGGGGTCCCTGCAGCCTCGCTGAGCCTGTCCGGGGCCCCCAGGGTCAAATTCACCCCCACTTCTCCAAGCGGTATCTATGGATTTGCTCTTGTTTTTCCCCAAACACCAGAAGAAGACACTTCCCCTCCCATCCTGCTCCAGCCGCGAGCAGCCATTTTGCGAAGCAGTGCGGGCCATGAAGAACATTCTGCCAGAAAGAAACAGTGAGACAGACATTTAACCTGACATATGTTTTCAGATGACTTAATGTAAGTTCAGTATAAGTGTATACTGAAAATACGTGTTTCTGCTCTACATGAAAAAGCAGGACAGGGTATGAAGCTGATGCAGGATATAGCTTTACCAAACTCAATTAGACTACCACTAGCAAGACAAATTAAGACAATTTTCTTCATCTAAAGATATATATATATATATATATTTTAATTTAAATACATGCTGGCTGCCCATAACCCAATAGTTCAGAAGCAGTTTTATACCTCTCCTCGGTATATATATTCCTGCTTCCAGCAATGAATCCGAGAGGCACGGGATGCCTGCTCAGGCAGCATTGTGATCAAAACARTATGTGCCGACTTGGTCATAGATGATTCATTCGGTGCATAGATAAGCCTGGAGAAAACAATGACATAAGTATTCCTCCTAGAGAATGGTGCATGACCCTGGGAATGTGCTGGGCATATGCAACGCCCCAGATTTCCCCCCTCAAAGTGGAGGGACTAAAAAGGAACATATGGGCTCCAGGAAAGAAGGATATTAATGTTTACCTTCAAGCAGGTATTTTTTTCATCCTGAGGTGAAGGATCCTGAATGTGTTTTGTTCCCTCATGCACCAGTTCAGTACTAACCACCTGCCATATAGAAGTACAGCAGTTTGCCAAAATCACGCTCATCCCCAGATGTGGAATTTGAAGGTTTTCAGTAGTGGAGAACATTTTTTTTTTTCTGGTACCCAGTGAAGCAACATTACACCATCATGCACCCAGACCAGGCTTGCTCCCTGTTTGTAGAACGTATACAGCCATGAGGTTTGTACAAGGCAGGGTCTCCTAGATGTTGCAAATAAGAGCAAAGATACAAGTGATTCAGCTTTCAATGCTMTGTGAATTTTAATAGTTCTGGGGATTCAAAACTGTGTGATCAGGCAGATAGAAAGGCTCTTCTGTGCTGAACTTTTCACAAAAAGTGTTTTGTAAAATGTAAGCAATATTTGGCAAAATGCCCTGCAGCTGAGGCTTGTCAGATGGTCTTCAGAGAAGATTTACATGCCATGTGTTGCAATGACCATCATTTGCACACCCATTGCTTACCATTTGTGTGATGACTCTATTACTACCTTATGTACTCTTGTTTGTACCATACTTAATTTTAGCTATTTAATAGTACACTCATAAGCAGAAGTTTATTTCTGTATCTTCTTTTAAGTTCATGATTCTTAATATAAATGAGCATGTAAAAATAGAATAATTTAGGTTGGAATGAACCTCTGGAAATCATCTAGTCCAAATTCCTTTCAAAGCCAGAGCAACTATGTGGTGTTGCTCATGGGTTTGTGCCAGTGAAGTTTTGAATATTTCCAAGGGTGGAGAGTCCACAGCTTTTCTGGGCACCTATGCCAGTATTTGACACACCTCATAGAGAAAAAGCTTTTCTTTCTATTAAGTCAGAGTTTCCTATGCTGTAACTTGTGTCTGTTGCTACTTGTCCTAACACTATGCACCTCCAGGAAAAGTCTGATGCTGCCGTTGCCGTATTCTCCCATTAGGAAGCCGAAGACAGCAATAGGTTTCCCACCCAGCCTTCTCGTCTTGACACTGAAGAAATTGMAGTTGCTCTGAGTACACCTTGTACATCACAAGCTGCAGGCTATGACCATCTTGACGGACCTCTCTGCTGGACTTGCTTCTGTATCTTCCCATAGCGGGGAGTCCAAAACTGGGCATCGGACTCCAGGCATGTTTCCACAGATGGTAGGAGAAACACTTCCCTCAACCTGCTGGGTGTCTCCTACTAACACAGCCCACTGAGCTGTGAGTGACCATCTTTGCCCCAGAGGTGCCCTACTGACTCTTGACTCTTGTTCATCGTGTTGTCCATGAACAGTCACTTTTTTGTGTTTTTTTTTTAGCCTTTGATGAACTTTATGAGACTCCTACCAGCTGTTTTTTATAGTCTGTTGAGGTCCTGATGAATAGTAGCCCTATCCTCCCTTCATGATAGTTGCACATCCCAGTCTGGCATTGCCCACAGACTTCCTTATTGAGAACCGTCTACCCTTCTTTAGTGAAGTTACTGTTCCCGATGAGATCTTAATTAACAGTACACATATCAACTTGATATATTTTTTTTAAGTGCTTTGAGTAAATAATTAGCAAGACTGTAAAATGTTTTATGATGTATTCCTGGCTTCTTCAAGAATTCACCCTCACAAGGAAATAGTTTGTTTTATTCATTAGCTCTGGATGATGCTTGCTAATATAATGTAATTCCAGTTCAATTATATATATATATATATATTTTTAATAATCAGTATTTCTTATCATGTTAAGAAACATTTATTTTGACTTTTAAACTTAACCCTGAATCTGTACCCGTGCTTCTGAGTTTTTTTTCTAGATAAGTTCACCCACAACATGTTTAGATTATCTGCTTCCATGGAGCTCTCCTATCATTCTGCCATCAAGTCATTTTAAATATCTGGCTTACAGACATTTATCATAAGAAGGACTCAGGTAGGCTATGTACACTATGTTTGGAATTAGGCTGTGAATCTCTCATCAAATCTCTCACAGAGAACTGAATTGAGGAGAAACATTCTTCCCATCCCATACAATGTAAGAGATTTTATAGAGCGAAAATCATAAACTTGTATTTGAAACAAGATTTAAAGGAAAACGATTTTAATCACTATTGGTAATATTTAAAATTTTGTTTCAGTTTCAGCTATTTGCAGTAACTTTAAGTTTCTCAATGAACGTTTAGTCCAAGTAAGGAGTGATTGTGACAGCTGGTCAGTTCTTAAGTAAAAATTTTGTTTTCACCATATTCTGAATCCAGCAATTAAAACTACTTTCTGACTGATTAGCAGCCCTCAGTTAAAAAAAAAAATCCTGAATGTGAAATCGTGTTTTGTCTTTCATGAAAATCTCATATCTAAAGCAACGGGAGCTGTACTTTCTTTTATTTTTCTTTTATAACACTACAGTGGGTGGATATATCCCCTTGTGTGTGTGTGCTACAGGAAGAAACAAAACGTCTTTGTTTTCCTGCTGTTAGTAATAGCATAAAAGTTTTTAAGAGGTTAAGGCTTCTAATCTAGTTAAACAGAGCAGTATAGTTTTATTTTCATTTGGCTAGTACAGTACCTTTAAGATGATGATCATTAAACACTTGATTGCTTAATCAAGTGCTTAAATTCTTGAAAACTTTTGTGTTTTCACWGATTTTTATTGTCACCTGAAACTTTGTTCAGCCTGTAGTTCCCAATATCCATTCTAAAAAGATCTCATGTATCTATACATTTGCCTGTCTTACTATACTTCATGTTTCTTGGCCTTCCCTGTGTTCACTGCAGTCTCCTCCTCAGTAAACAAGCCTCTAATTATTTTTTTGCTAGTGGTCTGTTTTGCTGTATCTGTACCCAGATTTGTTATTTCTGATATTGTTTTCTAGGTAATCTTGGCCCAATATGATTTTGCTGAGGTGTTTATGTGGACACTGGTGGCCTTGCAAGAGTCTTCTCCTCCAAAGGTCCCCAACCACCATCTCAATAGCTGTGAAGTTCTGCCATTTATCATATAGGTTCCTCTTTAACCACGTGAGACACAGCCATCCATTACAGCCTTATCTGTAACTTTTGTCAGCTTCTCACATCTGTTGTGTCCAGCCATTTCTCATGTCATGTTCAGTAGTCTCTCACATGCTGTTCAGTGAGCATAACCCCAGGAGCAAGCCCAGCACCCTAATCAGTGCTCTAGTCATCTGCTCCAGCAGATATAAGACATAGAGTCACTCTTCCWGTGACGTCTGCTCCTTTCTTAGACTGCTAGCTTAGTTTAACTGTGTTTTAATGTAACTTTTTATTTAATGGCAAAAAGAAAGAACAAACATATACAGGCATATTCTGTTCATGGTACAGGGTGGGATGACTGCTGATTTATGTATTARAAAGGACTGAATGAGAAAACAGGAGGACCACTTCTGTTGCACCAGTAAATAATCAGCATTGCCTTTGGCATAATCCTAGAGCTTTCCTCTACACAGTGATGGTTTTAGCTGTCATGGCCTGGACATTCAGGGAACATAACAACACCATAGATTTGTAAGACTTTCAATACTTTCTCACCTTTCAGTGCCTGAATGGAGCACTGGTAACACTCCATTCAATTGAAAAACTTTACAAATCTAAAAAATAAAACAGGAAAAATGACATATTGGTGCAGCAATAGAATTAGTTGGGTATTGATTTCTGTAATTCCGTGGTTATAGGTTTCTGATGGGAGGAGACTTGAGGTGGGTTTGTATAATCCGTAAGGAAGGGGTATAACATTGCACTAGAAGTGCTACATCCATTCTCTAGGTACTGGGTCCATTTATAAAAGTAGGGATTGGGAACCTTATCCCAGAGGAGTCAGAGTTATTGCATGCAAACTAATATGGTGAAGTTCTTTTGAATTAGGTATCAGAAAACAATATATTACCCYCTGATCAAAGTAGTAGCCCCCCAGTTTTCTTCAGCTCACTGGAAGATCACTAGAAATCAGCAATCAGCAAAGCAGCCATAGATGGAGAAATATCCATCTAATATTCACTTTTTTTTTTTTTTTCTAGATGTCATAGATTAAAGTTTCTAAGGAKATTTTCTATGTTATCCTTACATTTAGCCATTGGCTTATAGCAGAGATGCAGATAGTGTTAAATGCAGCAAATTTGTTCAGGTAAGTACAGTAGAGTAGTTGCTTTTATACAATCAAGAGGTAAGGCTTTGAAATTCAGTCTTCCTCAACAGCTTTTTGGGCAGACAAATCAGTGTAGGTGCATCTACGTCAATGAAAAAAAAATGCAGTACATAGCTCTTATGTTGAGGCCAAGATTTATTTCTAACCATCAAGCATGATCCTGAAATGAAGAAAGAAATCTAGCTCATGAACACCCCACAGCCCAGATACTGAGACATTCACAACCACTTAGAACAAAGATCAGGAATGAGACCAAACCTGACCATGGTGAATATACTCATGTTTTTCCCACTACTAATATTAGTTTTTAATTAATTAATTTTCCACTAATTAACATTATCTCCCCCTCTTATTATACAGGGTTATTATACAGGGTTCTGAAAGAACATGCCTTCTTTGAAGCCCTTTTATTAACCATCATCCCCAAAAACCTATTTGAAGGTGTGTAAGTATTTGAGATCAGAACTGCTGTGCTCTAGAGCAATTGGAACTTGTTTTATTTTTTTAGGGGAGGGGAGGAATAAAGTGAGTTTTATGACACAGTTAGTCGATGAAACCCTGATGCAGCTGCAGATTAGAGGTCTGCACCAAAGCCTAAGCCAGATGTCAGTGCTATTAGGCAACCTCTGATGACTCCAGTGAAGTTAAAAGATCTCCTGAAGCTTCCTTGTTTAGTCCAGGCAYTTCATATGCAAGGCAATTAACAAATGAAGATTCATTAGGTTAAGACAGAATATCACGTATTTCAGAAAACTTCAGAAAAAAAAGCGTTTCCTATGTTTTCTGTGCCTTTCATCTCCAGTTGCCCTTATTGTAGTTTGTTTTGAACCAGTGTTGAGTAGAGAAGATCCTTGAGGTGTAGCACGTGCAGTGATTCTGCTGTGTTTCCATCCTTGCCTTGAACCAGGCTTGTTCACTCACAGCTCTCCTGCAGCCTCGGTTCCCCTTGTTGCACAGTCTGGGACACATGCCTGGTCTCCACAGAAGAATCTTCTAATCCCCTAGTTGGGCAGTGAAAGGTTTTATTTAGTTCCAGTAGAGACTGAGTGGAGGTCGCCTTCACAAGGCTCTGCAAAGACCCATCGCTACTTGAATCATTCAGTATTGAGGCTACCAGAGATTTTTAAAAAATCATTTGCTGGGCAGTGTTCACTTTCCGTGCCTTTCACCCAGCTCCCTGCCAAAGCTGGCTAAACAGAGCTTATGTGTCATTTTCAGACAAAAAGATTAYGTTTCTGCAGCTCTGATGCCCTCTTTCTGAAATTCAGTTCATTCCCACCAGAAGTTCATCTGGGGAATCACTGAGGTCTCATTGTTTCTTCTAGGGGCAGCAGACTAGAGAGAGTTTGTAGACTAGTTTGGTTACCCAGCACCAGCAAGTCCTCTTTATTTGTATAACCTATTGCTCCAGGGAAGGCAGCAGATCCGCTGTACTCAAGCAGTTATTYGTTAGTGCAGTATGTGATCTCTGTGAATGCTGAAAGATGTAGTAGCACTACTCTAGTAGTAATTTTAATGGTACTTACTTGACAGTAGAGAACACAGAAGCGAGGAAGCCAGAAAGCAGAAGGAACAGAAAAACACTCAGGATTGATGTAATGACAATCATGCCTCCACTCCTTCGACCAGGCCAGGTGTCAATTTTCATGGGAAGTTTAACTAGAAAAGCGTGAAAAGGACATTCCTGTCATCTACTTTTGACCAGTACACTGTCAGCAAAAAGTGGCTAGCGATCTAGGAGAGGCAAAATGATTCTGCCTCTAGCTGAAGTCTTAGGTGAGCTACAGGAAACAGGCTTGATGCTCAGTGCCAGCATGAGAGGGGCTAAGRTTGTCTCAGCAGACTATCCAGTAGGACTAGCGCCCTTATCACACAAGTTTCAGAAGAGCAGGGTACCATGACACGTATCGAGTCTCTATTAAAACGTACAAACCTCATCTATGCTGAAAGAATTACTGTTCTCAAAGTCATAGAAGAAACAGAACATTATTCCACATTTAAGTCAGTCGTTCTCATGCTGAAAAGCTGACAAAATTGTTTAAACAGGGGGAAAGGACTAGACATTGCTCCCCAGGAGCAAGTGCTCAGAATACCCRACCAAAGCCACAAACTTACCTCGTCTGGTTCTGATAGGATCAGACCAGAGAGTCTGGTCTTTCACGATACCGTCAGTGTTATCTACTAATGTATATTTAAATCTGTGAGRCAAAGAAATACATATATATAAATATGATTATTTCAAATTTGAGCTTCCTTCCTAGGATTTTGTAAACTCCTGTATTAGCTCTYTGGTCTTTAGTCAAAGATCGTCGAAGGTGACTGGTTATTTCCAAAGACATTATAAAGAACAGAATATGATTAATCATAGAAAAAGCTTTCTGTACTATGTCATGTGTAGTTTGCACTTCATTCTTGAGGCCAGGCAAATAACTTTCCAACAACAGTTTTTCCCAGCTTGCTATTCCCTGTTGTAAAGAGATTCATTAGCTAGGACAGCAAGTGGTTTTGATTTCCACATGGAAGTCAAAGATTTCATCCAACAATAGAGATCTTTGGCACTTTCCTGGTAGAGGAAAGCAGCGGGGAGACAGACTAGCATCAGAWTTGGCAAAGAAAGCAAGTTTCCATTCCATAATAGTCTGACTTTTCAGAAATGTCCTGAAGAGATAGAAAAGCCAGGACAGTTTCTGCCAAATTATGCTGATAGCATTCTGTTTCAGAAGTGTATTAGGTCTTCCCAAGAGACATAACTATTTAATTGCCTTTTTTTTTACTGTGGCTTTTAAATGAAGGACAGCAGCATAAGCAGCATTTCAGGGTCCCCAGCTTCCCCAGGCAACAGGGCTCACATAAGTCGGCCCCCACCTGGCCCCACTCCAGCCACATCAGGGGCTCCCTGGAGCCCCTGGGGATCACGGGGCACTTGAGCCCCCCCAGAAGCTCACCAAAATAAAGCAATTTTAGATAATTTCAGCATCATTGCCTGAGCAAACTCTTTTCTACCTCACTTTCTGATCAGGTGCTGGATCACCTCGTGCGACAGAAATACGGGTTCAGCACTTTGCACATGAATTGTCTCAGCACTGTGAATTCAGCCCCACAGAGCTCACCATTGCAAGACAAGCTCTAGAGAGGACTTTGCCGTAGAGCCCTTCATGCTCTGGCCTGGTGACTTGAATCCTACCATTTCAGAAGAACATTACGAACTCAATTTTGCCTCCTGCTGCCTTTTAAGAGGAGTAATCGCCTCGGGAGGAAGCCGGATCGTACCTGTACGTTGTATCTGGCGCGAGAGGCGGGTTACAGACCTCTCGGAAGTTGGGGTCATGCAGGCAGGTCCCATCACCCCCGACTCTGACGAGGCGCCGCTTCAGGACATCGGCCACCTTGTTGACATCGCCGGCGTCTGCAGGGTTTGGGGGCGCCGCGCAGTTGGGCACCCCGAACACGGCAGCCCTGTAGGGTCCCAGGYGGCCCCCGCTCGTCTGCTGGACCGTGCTGTTGAGCGGCCTTCCCCCTTGGGCAGTCACCAGGGAGCTTCCTGCGCTGGCTGCAGGGGACACACTTGTCAGCAAGGCTCTTAGTTCCAGGTCGTTCCTTCACATGCACCCAGTATTTACTTGGTGACTTTCTCTTCTACTCTAAAATACCCAAGTTACCCGTCTGGTTGAGTAGGGATCCCTTTGGCCCTGTGAAGACTCCACGGCGTATCTCAGAGCAGTGCTTTCCGCTAAATACACTCGCCAAATTCCCTTTTTCCAAGAAGATGCTGATGGAGGTGGGTGAGCCCATAAAGACACAAGGTGCAAAGAAGTGAGCATAGCGTTTACCATTCTTCATAAGATGWTTTAAAAAAAAGGAGAAAGCTTGAAAACCACAGCTCCTTTCCTCAACCTCATCTGGCCTTCCAGAGGACCGCACCGCCCTTCTCTACTTCAGAACATGGCTGAGGAAGCTGCTGCTCAGAGCCGCAGTTGGCTCACAGGAAGGTAACAATCCCGTGTCAGAAAGAGCAGCTAAGATTCATTTTGCTCGTTTATCTCAYGGTCCAAAGTATTGAACCAGCTCTGGTAGGGCTGCCACACTTCTAGAAAAGCCACAGACATTATTTTCCACCCAACTACAGCCTCTTGCCACAAGGACGGCCCGATGGGTTAGGTGTTTACGTCGGTGACCACGTGCAGACCTCCACCTTGCTCCCTGCAGCTGCCTAGGCGATGAATGTGGGCAGGGGAGACCTGTCCAAATTCATTGCAGGGAAGTGGCCCTCCCAGACCGAGTATATTTTGAGAGCCCCCTCCAGCTGTTTGGTGCTGCTAACAGTGGAGGAACACCAGGTTTTGCAAAGCTGGATTGTGGAGGGAACGACTTCATTTTGGAAGCACTTTTGTTATGCTCCTGGAGCAGACTTGCAACTGCTTGGGCATGAGAAGCTTTTTTTTGGGATCCAATACAAACTGAAAACTGTTTTGGAAGAGAGAAGTTTCTTGCAGTTTAGAAACCTAACTTTATAGTGAGTGCTCTAGTTAAGCCCTTCCRCTGAAAAGGAGCCAATAAGAAGAAAGTGAGTACTAGCAAAGACCTAATCATCAACTTGTTACCTCAAATTACACTCTCACTGACATCTATTCCCTGTCATAGTCACCCCTTCAGGAACTCCAGTGCTGGTGTCTCAGCAAGGTAGACTTTTTCTTTCTTTCTTTTTTTTTTTTTTTTTCAAACCTGAGCGTATTGAATAGTGGCACTAATAAAAATAGATGCAAAGATTATATTACCCCCAGATTTGTTAGACTCTTGGCTTGATACTGCACTGAGGAATTTTCCTTCCAGCASACCTGAATACCATGTGTTTAGAAAATCTAGACTCTTAAGCTTTCCCTCTCCCTGCTGCAAGACACATCCAAAGGGGTGTCAACATGCTGCTTTCCAGACCTGAGACAAATCCRAACAAAATTCCTCCCAATTTTCCAAGTAACAAGTTTGCATCTGCTTGTTTTAAAAGCAGCAGCAGAGGTTTCTCCATGCATAACCCTAAGAAGAGATTCATCCATCAGCGTAAGAAGCTTTCATCACAGAAATGTGGCTGATGCCTTTTCTAAGATAGAACATCAAACAGCAGAGTTGTGTATTTGCAGTTATAACTAGATACCAGGTCAGTGTAGCCTTTTGAGTAGTTCCAATGCACTCGCTGTGCAAAGGTGCATACATCACTTGGGGAAAGTGTCTTGGAAGGCAGTACACTCACAGTTGAGGTAGCTGGGTCTAACTGCGTATCTGGTTATAGTTTCTCCCATTATGATCAAGAATGGGAGAAATCCCATCTTTTCCAGAAGGGCAACAACCCAGCAGTGAGATTTTTAGACATTTTTCTCTGCTGCTAACTTATTGCTGGCCAGATCTCTCTCCTCCTGCCATGAATTCCCTGCTGCTTGCCTCTCTGAAAAGGAGGCTGTGTATGTTACCTTCCTGCCTGAAGCTGCTCTGTCACTTATAGCTGTCAGGTTGRGGGCAGCTCTAGCTGGCATTCAGAACAGCCTGCCAGAATAGCAGGGAGCAGAGAAGGCAGCTCTTGGTCGCTGCCAGCGATATTTCATGACCCAGCAGTTAGGAAGCTCATTATGTGAATGAATCCACAGGCCAGGCATCCCTGAGCACAAGTCCAGCATGTCTTCTGTCCTTACAAATGCTGGCTGCCCTTGAAGTCTGCACATGTAACTGGGAAGCACATAGCAGCAGTTACCCAGCTTCTCTTGCCAGCTTTCCTTTGTGGTATTTAGACTCCTATGCAAGGCATTTACGTGGAGATAAGGATCAGGTATCATGCTGTGRACCACTTGGCTTCACTAGCAAGATTTTACTAGGCTGCTTAGAGCTGATGGGGGTGCCCCACATCTACAGAGAGTGAGCGAACACAGCACTCACGCGTGTTCTTTTCTGGTCAGCCCCACTGAAATGCTACAGTTACTTTATAAGAGCTTAGAGCAAGTTGAGACCAATGCTCAGCTTGCATGCAGTTGGCAGCTGTGTGTCTTGTCCTCTCTCCCATTCAGACACGGTTCCATCAAATTTGGAAGAACTGCATTAGAAGCTGCGTAATGCTCTGGAGAGGAAACAATGCTGGATACTCACCTGACTCCATCATTGCATACAAGTAGATGCTGTAAGATTTATTTGGACTTAGGGAGCTGTCAAATGTACAGAAAGGTTTCTCTAGAGCAACTGTAGTAAGGGTGGGATTGCTCGTGGCAAGCTGCGGGGCTGCAAGCTGAGGTCCAGCAAGCTGAGGGCTCAGGCTCTGATCTAGAAGATAAAGTTACCAAAAAATGCATGAGTCTTTCACCCTCTGCAAGCTCGGACTCTAAAGGGAAGGTAGACATTGCAAGAAGCAACACTAAAACCAAAGAGCAAGATATGAAATGCAGYTGTTGGGCAAGCAGCGTAGCTGTCCTGTGGAAGCTGGAGAGGTGCTGGGTTTGCTGTAATGCAAACTGGGGAACATAGACATTTGGAGAAGGAGGTGAGAGCTGTTGCTGCTGCTCAGGAAAGCAGCAAGCACATTAGTCACGTCACCAGAGGTGGAGAAAGGCGAAGCCTCATCAAATGAGAGACTTGAAGCTGTGTCATTAGAGTCCCACATACACAGGCCACCTCCKAAACCGCCCAACATCAGCACCAGGAGCAGTGCAATTATTTATAAAATCCTGAAGCTACAAGAATTCTTAGCAGTTAAGTTTTAAAGACTTACTGAGCAGGAATAACAGATCTTACAGAAAGAAAAGCGGTCTAGGAGAGGCAATGGAGAGAGAAAAAGGCATTGAAAGAGGGTTTTGTGTTTCTCYACTCCCTCACCCTTGCCTCATCTCCAGACTCCTGGGAAGCTTAACTAACAACTGGAAGACAAAGAGATTATGAAGTTCTTCCTCCTTCCCAACCAATATGTAGCAGAGGCTCTTTAATGAGCTTTCAACAAGACACAGCACATCTTTGCAGCCCTGAACGCCCTTCTCAGCACAGGGCCTAAAACAGCACTGATGTGCAAAACGAACCAGAAAAAAAAAAAAAAAAAAAAAAAAAAAAAAAAAAAAAAAAAAAAAAAAAAAAAAAAAAAAAAAAAAAGGAAGGAGAAAGCAACCACAGATAGAGAGCACTTACCTGCATATAGCTGCCCAAGGAAGCAAAAGGCTAAACCAACCCAATCGCCCCTCATGCTGAAGCCCAACCAAAGCCTAGCACAGCAAAGAGAAAAAGCCGTGGTGGGAGGCAGCCCCTGCCTCGAGCTCCCGCGTGCACTGCTGTGCTGAACCTTTCCTGCACCTTTCCACRGGCTCCCTGGGCTTGGGACCTGCCCCAGCCCTCAGCACCTCCCTCTTGCTTCTCCTCCCTCCTGCTCGGGTGACACCAAGCTCCAGTGTTTATCAGCTCCCRGGTAGGGGAGGAGGATGGTGGAGCTTCCATTTCCACTCAACGTGGACACCGGTTCCAGCTCTCAGCGATGCTATGGCTCTAAAGAGGACTTCTTGCCCCAGGTGGGCATCAGTTGATGGGTGACTTTGTGCCGTCTCCTTGTGTACGTTCTTCTGTCGGAAACCACTTTGGAAATCTCACGTGTAGGGGAAATTTGGGACTGAATATTGGAATCCTGCAACCCAGATACATCAGGGAAGGATCTGATTATCATGTGTTTCAGAGCTCTGAATCAGGGCAGTCAAACCAGAGGTCCCAGTTGCCTTCCTTGTCCAGTTGGATTTCTTGGGTTTCTGACCTGCTTCTGGTTACACTGGTGGGAAAAGGCAAACCATCCATGTCCACTTCCAAATTGAATTCTTCTATCGTGTGGAATTGCTCACCTGAGAATGCTCTTGACAGGTATTGCTGTTACAGATGGTTTTTTACATATAAACTCAKATTACAGAGCTACAAATCACCTGCTTAACATAGGCTGAGGAGGGAAAAAAAGTGTCAGATTTTAGAGAATTAATGGGGCAAACTTAATGCCATCATCACAGCTCCAGAGTTAGACTTAACATCACTGCAGTGCTGTTAATGCACCAAATCCATCTGTGGATATGCCATGGGCCCCTGAATCTGTTTGAAATATGTAATCAAATGATTGTAGTGTMATTTCCTCTCCATATGCATCTAATTTGCATCCATATGCACGTCAACTTTAGGGGGTTTGGTTTGACTTTTTTTCTCATACTGGTTTTTGCAGGAGAGTAACTATTGAATTCAGGAGTTATGCCAGACTTGCACTAGTACAAAATAAGGATAAGGGTTTTTTTTTTTAATCCCTTCTTGCTCTACACTGCGCTATAAGCCTGTGCTGATATAAATACTTGCCTAGAAAATCTGTTTTTTAACACTTGCACTAGGGGAGTTCTTTGTGCAGACTTGGTACTGACCCACACAAGAAGATATTTCTCCTTTAAGGCGTTACAAGCGATGCACAAGATCTGGAAGCTTCCCAACTTCTCAGTAACAGCACAGCTTAGGAACAGCAGGACCGCTCTCCCTGTGAGTCAGATCCATACTTTCTCCACACAGGGATTCCTGTAAAACTAGGTCCTGAATTCTCTTTACACAGGTCACCCTTACAGAGCATTCAACACTTTTGGGTTTTTTCCCCTTTTAACAAAAAATAGCCACATTATTTGCCTAATTTTCAAAAACAAACAAACAAACAAACAAACAAACAAAAGGGTATTAGAAAAAAAGAACAGTTCCATTTCACAGCACCCAAGTCATTTCCACATGTTACAGAATACTCTTCCAAGTTCTGAAGAGCAACACATAGCAACAAACAAGGATACTCGTTCCAAAAACCGACAAATGAAACCATAGCCTCATCCTATAAACTGCAGCCTGGAGAGAATCCTTTGTTATAGACTCATAGCCATCGAGTACTAAATTCAGTAGTTATTGCTCAAGCAAAACTCTGCATGACCTTGGAGTTTTGCCTGGATGAACACTATGGTAAACTGCTCCTTGGGCTCTAGTCCTGCAAACTGTTACTCATGTGATTAATTTTACTACTGTGAGAAGCATGTYGACAGAGTGGCTCATCACAGAACAGTTAATCACTTTTTTTTTTTCTTTACGTGGTTGCAGGACAGCAATTTCAGCTATTATTTTTCAGGAGCCTTTTTTATTTATTTATTAAGCCCGCGTGGATTAGTTGAGTGCAGGGCCAGCTCGCGCTCTACTGGAATTCAGCGGCTCCAGACGAGGGAGAAAATACCGCCTGCGTTGGGAGATTTTAACGTTGTTGGGTTTGTTCCACACTCAGAATGAGTCCCAAAGAAAGGTAGCAAAATAGCATGACAACAGGCGCTCTCAGCTCCATCTGTGCTGACAGATGTGCCCTAAATTAGGAGCAGGATCCATCCTTGCTCACCCTAGTGCAAGTTCCAAATTCCAAGTCCAAATGAGCCCCGCTGAAGCCGCGAGAGCCGCTCCGCGTTTGCAGGACGTTGCTGTGAACAAACCTTAACCTCTACTCAGCCCTGTGAGAGCGTTCCCGAAAGCAAGTGCAGGAGGGGAAATTAAGGTGAGGTCCTCAGAGAACCCATGTGCCTGTTGAAGCAACAACACCAGTTTTCCGGCTCTAGGTGACACTTGCAAGCACCACTCCGTGTGGAGAACATTGTTTTTCAATAAGGAGATCCAAAAAATACAGATAATGGTGGGGACAGGTACCAGCCAAGATGCAGAGTGATCCAAAGGGTGGAAAAGACCAAAAAAAAAAAAAAAAAAAAAAAAAACCCCACAGAATCTATTTTAAAATACCTTGGCAATGCTCTCTGCTTTTCTACATAGCTGTTATTAGTTTGCACTTTCCTGCAGGCATTCTGGTGGATGGAGACCTTGGGCAAGGAGGTGAATGAGGAAAGGAGTAGCAGATTGGTGAGTCAATCTTAAAACAGCATTCCAAAAAATACAGGTGATATGGAAGAGATCTGCAGAGATGGTTAAAAAAAAAGTCAAAAAAGCACGTGATGGAGGCATGGGGTAATGGCAAAGAGCTGACCCTGGCACAAAATGGAGAGGTGCAGAGATGTGGCATTGTCTCAAGTCTTGAAAGTGAGAAGTTGGCATGAAAAAGAACAGAAAAGAGAAAAAGAGGGAAAATCCTTTTTATTTGGGGAGAAGATTTCTCACGGAAGCAGTGGGTGAAGTACCCTGTGATGGCTTCRCTTCTCCGCATCTTAAAGAGAGTAGGAGATTTCACCTCTGACGAGCTGGGTTGCACCAGTGGGCACACGGATTCCTGGAAGCTCTGAGTCATTCTGGAATGTCTTGCAAGTGCCTGTGGCTTCCTAGAAAAGCATTTCTGTGCTCTGTTGCTTCCATGGGGGACGTTCACYTCTCATCTGAAAAGCTGCTTGTTTTCTGAGGCTGTCTTCCTTTCTTCCAATCGTTTTCTGGGACTCTCTTCCTTTTTTTCCCCTAATAAAATCCCTTAGCCTGTACAGATTATGAATCTGGGAAAGAGCTCTGCAAAACACTTTGTTCAAAAGGGTCGGATGGGATGGGGATAAGCCCAATCCTGCATTCTCCCAGCACAAGGATGGACCTATGAGCTGAGTGGGGGTCCCATCTGTGCAGAGATCTGAKCAGTGTGTCTCACTGATGTGCTTAAAGTAGAAATCTTTCGTGTGTCCATAAGGAAATGTGAAAGCTCGGTTATTGGGATGGGATCTTGGAATTCTTTTTGTCATCTGGTGACAATTAATTTTGTGCAAACCTGAAAGCTGCAGCAGCGGCAGGAAGGGAAAAGGCACTTTATACGTAAGAAATCAGAGTTGCTCCATTCTCTAACACTGGCACAGCTCCATGGAAGTGAATTTCTTGCAAACAGAGGAACTGGTCCTGCTTGCATTCCACTCCAAAGTCACGTCCAAGCTCTTAGCACCGCCGTAAACCCCAAACTATCTCAAAGCACTGAAACATCTGTGGCCTGGAGTAGCCAAAGGTTACAATGAAAGGTCCTTTTGTTATGCTGAAGTTATTGTTTTCTTTGCTGAGGAAACGTCCTGCAATCTACAGCTATCTGCTTGAACTTTTCTTTCATACTGCTAAGAAGCACCAAGAAATATTTTTATTTGTGAGAGTCCCAGGCTTACGTGACTGTATAGATGTCCCTGATGATAAAGTACAAGCACCTTTCTCTGCTGCCATCTTCTCAGACTGCCCCTGGACAGATCATTTGTCCTGGACAAGTCGATAGATCAGTCCCCTATTCCTTCATTTATGAAATAAGGATAGCAATTTCCTGCTTTAGTGAATCTTTTATTGATGGAGGAGCTTGTTCTGAACCTCAGTTGCAACTAGGAGTCCCATTGGTGTAAAGGAGGGCAAGAGAGAAGTCATCTGGGGTACTTCAAAGTGCCTTGCTAATTGCATGTTATATCTATGGCCAAAGTAATAAGGGTTTTGATGAAGAAGTAATCAAAAGTGCTGAGGGATGGGGTTCATCTTCCCGGCCCATGGCCTGGCTGCGTTCCCCAGGCTGCAGTTTCCTTTGCTGCCTTCTTGCAAGAAGGCTTCCTAACCTGCTCGCCCAGGCCGTGTGGGCACAGCGTGGGTCAACGCGACGCCCCTGGCCGTGGCCGTGCGAGGAGGCCTCTCGSGGCAGAAGGAGAGTCTGCAGCCCCCCTGGCCTCCTGCTCTTCACCCAAATATTCAGGCACAGCCTTTTAAACTGAATTTTACCAGGTAAATAAAATCCACTTATCTTTCTGATTTTGCAAGTAGGACTGAATTTTAGTGCTGCAACTTCATTGATACTTGAAGGTCACTGCAGAGGAATCTGTGTGTAAAGGCTAAAGAGTAGAGTCTTTCCCCCTGTAAGTTTTTACTAGAACTAGGAATCCTGCTGAGGCAAGAGCCCTGAGCGTCCACTTCGTGGGGCCAGTTCGGCGCACTTGAGACTCGGCTGAAATTTGGTGCAACGACTGTGGCTTTGTACAAATGTGAAGTACACCCCAACGAGGCTCTGGCACTCATCAGCAAGCCAAATTCGACTGCAGTCAGACCAGTAGAAAAGTTCTGTAGCAAAACGGCCTCTAGAGGATCTTAAAGGTCTTTTCCAAACAAAATAATTCTATGATTCTAAAATATGGTAATTTAAATAAAAAATGCATTCTCTTAGGACTTCCTTTACCCACTAAACTGTAAGCCCACTTGGTTCTTTATTGTGCCGAGAAGGAAAAAGAAATTGTGATACAGTCACTATTAGAAATACAGTCACTATAAAGAAATACTGACTATAGTCTTTAGTTTGTAGCTTAGATTGTCAGCTAGATTGTGGTAAAATACCGCTTAAAACTCAATTTGTTGTCGAACAATCAGGAAAAAGTAAAAAACTAAAACAGAACCACCCTCTGAGGAGAATTATAAGCATCAATTATTGCTTACTTGGGATGCCCATTTTTCAGACTGCGTCACAGAAATGCCCCATTCATTGGCCTTCCAACGGCAGTAAGAGAGCTCTGGGAACAAGTCCTGGTGGGTGGGACCTTGCTTTTCATATCTGTGGTGCCAGCACAGGCTACGCAGAAAGCTGAAGGTATCTGCAGTGCTGGGGACTGAACACTCATCTGCTGCTAGTCAAAACTCATGTTCTGTTCAGCACCCGTATTCCTGGTTGTGCCCACACCTCTGCTCTGGTTGTTTGGGAATGTTGCTCTCTCCCAAACTGATGTGTATATTCCTGCTGATGAAGTTGTCCGATTTCATCCCAGTATTTTTCCTCYCCAGCATTCAAGGGGCTGTAGCTTACGGAATGTGCCTCTGAGTAAGAGCCGCTTGTTCAGCTTTCAGGCTGCACGGGAGCCACGAGAACACGTCAGGTGGGGATGCTGCCAGCCCTGCAGTCCTGAATGTTGTCCAYGAGCAGAGTCAAAACGTTGCTTTTCTTCAACAGTAAATTCTCATGGCATGATGATAATGTACAGCATCTTCTCACGTGCATCCTCTTTTCGAGAATTGCCCGGGATGTATTCTGATAMACAAATACAGCTGGGAAATGAATAGGAAAAGAAGACTTTGAAGGAAAAGGTTCCGATATTAGGTAGACTGCTATGATTCTTTACTGGATTTCTTACTGAAGAAAAGCCAGTCAGATGCTGTAGAAAACATTTACTAAAAGCCATGTTCCTCCCGCCTCGGGTGCTTCTGATGTGCTGAGCTATCAGGTGAAGTTAGTGGCAAGACTCAGTTAATAATTGGTCACGGGCAGGATTTAGTGTAAACAGCTGTGGTGGGAGTGGGGTGATAGATAAAATATTGGAATTTCAGTTATGCTAGTGTAAGTTCCTCTGCAGTCAATAGATTTGACCCTAGAGTCCTGTAAATAAAGGTGAAGTAGTTCTATTTTGCCATAAAAAGTTTATAGAAAGAAAGTAAACATGGCTGTGACCACAGTCTAAATGGGGAAACTGAGGCATAGTAAAGTGCACCGACTTACGTGGGCAAGTTTGCACAGYGCTCAAACCCGCTTGGAATTCCCAAGCCTTTGTGCATGGACCTGCTGAAACTCTGCAGCTTGCCCCATCTTTCCCTTTCTTTAGTGCCAAGTAAAAACTAACTCTAAACCACAGGGACTTACAAGATCACCAGTGCCTTGGCAGAAAAGCAGTCCACGTTTATACTCTTTCCTATATTCTTAATGTTTGAATGAGCTAATTTGCCACAGGACTGTTCACTTGAATTTATGTGAGGAGCACCTTTTAGTAGGATAGGAAGGAAGTGTGTGCTATCCCAACCTCAAATAGGTTTGAAGTGGGAGTGACATAACCCAATTTCTTCATTCCCCGGGCATTCCCTAGCATGACGGATGTGCCCCTGGTGACTGCAGGAGGATGCTCACAGGTAAGCAGGGAGCTTYTGTGACTTGCCAAGTTGCAGCTTGGCAGCTGAGGTAACGTGAACCGTGCAGGTGAGTTCGGAGCAAGAGGAGTTAACTGGAACCACTTAACTGCATGGGTTTCATTACACATGAACAACAGAGTGAAAGCCCATTACGTGGCCAGGCAACACAGCTTGCCCGATGAACAGTAGCAYATGAACACGGGGAAGACTGGTCTCTTGCAACTAGCTGTACACATGGATTACACATCAGTGACAAGGGTAACTTCAAGAGAAAGAAAGAAAATAGTTCAATTTATAATTCTTCTGCTTTAAAAAAGGATTATGTTTAGCTGAGCACTCATCTGGCCTGACAACTTCATGTCCCCTCCAGCTTCCTCTCCCTGCAACTACCTCCCAATAATCTCCTGTTTCAGTCAGACACTCGCAATACCTTTAAGTGACTTCTCTTTCTAAGATTTGCAAGGGGCTGTTCACTGCTGGGGGCGTTTCTCCCGACTTCACAGCCTATCTTCTGCAGAGGAAGRAGGTAGAGCAGAAAGCAGCGGCACCAAGGCTTCCTCCATCCATTTAGCCTCATTGAACAACACAGTTATCCATCCAGGAACGCTTTATGCCCTCAGGGTTGCCTGAGACACTCCKGATTCAGCAGACTTAAGGAGCATTTCCTTAGATTTCAGAAATGAGGAAAAAAGGAAAGAGGAAAAATCAAGCAAAAAACATGTAGCCTAATATCTAGAAATGATTTTTCATTTTTTCTAGATTTTTCTAGAATGATTTTTCTACATGGATGAGTCCTTTAAAATTGCATAGAAACACAGCTGGCAAATTCAGACTTCAAGATCTGTGACACCACRTCCCACCAGTAGTTGTTCCATTAGCAAAGGCTCCCACATCCCAAACAGGGTGGCGTATTGTAGATCTTTAATTACATCAGGTTTTCCACAAGTGGATTTACAGCCTGAGTAGAGCCAGACTATTCTCTTTACAGTCAGATCTCCTTAATGCTTTGGATATATGGGACACAACAYAGATTTTTTTTTTTCATTAGGAACCATACAGCAGTTCAGGCGTTTTCAGCTGTGTCACAGACACACAGCCCTGCTTGGTCGAGAGAATTTTCCAGCTAAAAGCTGGCAGTGATATTCACACTGAGATGTGTTCACACTGACATGCAGGAATTTGGGCAATGTTTGTATTACTGGCTTAACACTATCATGCCCAGCCTTTTATGTTAAATACTAAAGTGCCTTGCTAATCAGGGGAGCAAAACCACATTTTAACGTGCAGCATCTATCTAGTTTTATTACAAGTCACTGCAACCATTTCAGGTGTATTAACACGTAGCAGCTTGTATCTGTCATAAGCAAAGACAGCATATATCCAACATGAACACAGGCATTGTGTTGCAGCACTTGCACAACAAAAACGATGAGCTAAAACCCAGCCGGAGCTGCACGGATTTATACCTAGCGTTATAGGTGCATCTCTCACAGACAGTTTTTCCCTCTTAAAAGAGCAGCCTCTTCAGTGACAGGGAAAGAGACAGGGAAGGGGAACACGGCGCTGAGTTTCCTACACATAAAGAGGTTTCACAAGGGATATTTTAAGGCATGTGTGAGGGAGACAGACTTAGCCTGCGTAGTGAACTTCCATGGAAAATAGTGACTGCTGGAAAATGAACCACCCTCCATCCAAAAAGACACAATTCTTCACAGTCCATGGCAAGGGAAGGCCATCAGATACCAATCCAAAGACATTTTTTGCCACCTGTCAGTTGTGCTTGTCAAAGCCCCTTACATGTCCCAAGCATAGGATCCCGCTCAAGTGCAGCCGAATCTCCAGCCAGGCTGTGGAAAGGTGCCACATCTCAGGCAGTGTTGAATAAAACTCGTGTTGCCTGAAGAAGGGTTTCTAACTCGGCAACAAGGCAGCCAAGGGAGAGTAAAAGAGAGATGGCTCCTGCCAAAACAGAATGGGGGAAGTTGCAAAGGTAGTAGGAAAAAAATCCAAACAGAAGGACACTGAGCTGTAGACCGTGTCCGAGCTCAAAGCCAAGCAGGCTGTAAGTGTAAGCACAGCCAAGGACAAAAGTTTGAAATTCTATCACATTTTGGCTTGAAATCATAATAGAATGAATTTTTTTATATATATATTACTGGAAATCTTATGCTCCATGTACTATTATACGGCAACAGTCATTTGTAAAGGGAGTAATCAAAAAAAAAAAAAAAAGGTTAATGATGAAGATCCAGGAGGATGCTGTTGGTTTACAGGGTACCGATCTCAAGCTTAAGCACAAATGGTGACAGTGACAGACTGTAGGATGTGATAAGCAGGACAAAGAACAGTATTTCAACTGATATCAAATGAAGATCAAATGAATGACAAAAAGGAACTCAAAACATACTGTCAATGATAGAGAAATGATACTGCACAATTTTTAATAGAAAATCTTGATTTATTAATGATGTAAGATGATATAAGCCCTATATGCTTTATGTGTCCTATTATAAATATAGATCCAGATTTTTCTTTTTACTTAATCTTACTGCAAGCTAAATTACAATTTACTTTGGTCAGACATTAATTTGAGCAAAAGCTAAGTAAGAACCAAGGGTTCTGTTGCATTACCCATCCTTTAAAAAGAGCTTCCCCTTAATCTGCAGATAAAGATATATACAGATATTAAGACATGTTAATAAAACATGCTGAAAGTAATACTAAATACTAAAGCACTGTAATAACTAGTATTATTATTTCACTGTCTAAATATCATGGAGTAATGAATACTGTCCTAATTAGATTAGAGGATCTCTATTAAATGTCAAGACAAAGTTACYGCCAATATTTCTCTAACGAGTTGCGCTGTATTATCTGTGTGTAGAATGGAATTGTTTTTCTAAAGCCCACCTATGAACTTGYTTCCTTCCCCTCTGCCCTTGCCTTCTTGCAACTGCCTTTGGGAATGCTGGGTTAGATGCCTGTGTTTAAGAAGAAATGTGAGATCTCTGAAATAGGGTGTTGGTTCATAGCTCTGAAGTTCACCACCTTTGGAAAGAAACCACAGAGCTCCACAGCTCACCAGAGCTCCTTTGAAGTCAGATTGAAGTTTAGACAGTAATGACTGCCTAAACAGTCCTGTTTTTCACATGTGTGACTTTGCACGAATGTTATTCACCGATCTTCACACACAGACATGCTGTTCGCTGCTTCCGTGATAAAAGAAGCAGTCTCAAAGCCAGAATCTAGGGAGAATTTGCTTGATATTAGTTCACCAGTTGTTTCTCTCAGCCTCTTATCAGATGCTGATTGCTTGATGCTCTTCTGTCTTACAGGTTTTCGGAGATACCAAATGAAGGCAGTGCTCCATGCTGGAATGCACTTTATACTGTAATTGCCAAAAGGATTGTAACTCCCAGGAAAATCCCATATTTTTATTTTGATTTTTTTTTTTTTGATTCAAGCAATGAGCACCTGATTGAAAGTCCTCTGAAATGCAAAAATATTTTCTTTCTTATCTAAACAGAAAAATAGTCTGAGAAAGCATGCTTAGTTTTATACAGCATTTTAGCTACACTGATGCCTCTTTAAGAGTTTCTCGTCCAGCAAAGTAAGCATTCCCATTAACATTTAATATTCTCTTTTTCTCCTTTGTACAAAATTATCAGATGGTAGACAAAGACAGCGTGAGGACTGAGGATGCAGGGTTTAGTTATAACAGTCTTACCTTTACACAGCAGTTTCTCATCCAGATGAAACTGGGCCCTTGCCAACTTGCTTTATAAGCTAGTTCATAGCTCATAAAAGTGGTTAAAGTTACAAAGACTTGAAGAGAATTGTTCATGTTTCTATAAGCCTAAATTTAGAGCATATCTGGGTGTAATCAGGAATATACATGTCTTTTTCTTTTACACTTCAGCCTGACCTGTGACAAGAGGGTGCTATGAGCTTCCTAAATGGCTCCATTGAGTCTCACAGTTGTTAGACTGAGATCTGAAGTCACTGAAACCTGGACTTCAAAATCCATATTAGACTATTGTAGTTAAATATAACAATTACATTTTTAATGCAAGATAAATGGGTAAAAAAATGAAAGTCTTATTTCACATAGAAKGCTTAGTTATCCCAACTGGAGGTTTTTATTTGTTTGTCTGTTAATTTTTAATAAAATTCTAACTAGGACAATGTAAGCTATTACAATTGGACAAGCTTTGGATTTAAAATGAAAAGGTTTCCTGGAGTGAAATAGAGTGTTTGTGGTAGATTTAGGACACAGAGTACAAAGACCATCTGAATAATATGGAAAAAGAGTAAAGCATAGTTGAATTAAAGAAACTGGGTGCACTTCTCTCCACTGTGTATATCTTACATTGCTGCAACTAATATTTATTTTTGCATTGTATTGCAGGTGGACATAGAAAACCCGTGAGAGACCCTGTCTTCACTGTGACTCTAGAGATACGGGATAAGAGCCTCCATCCTGAAAAGCTTGACGTATGAATAGGTAAGGGAGGAAGGATAGAGATATGCACAGAAGATGGATGTTGCTAACTGGAAGAAGACCTTTTAGCTTACTGCTGTCCCATTGGAGACATTGCTAGAAAAGCCTTGAATGTCAAAGATTCTTCCAAAAGTTCCAAAGGTTTTTCCAAACGATCCCTTTGTTTTAATGCTTGTCTTAAACCTTAATTTCTGAACAATTTGATCCACGCTGCTTCCTCTACTGATGCACAGCCTACCATGGGGAACAAACATGTGCAGCCACTATGCTTCTCCCTTCATGGAGTCCAACTCCCTTACAACCCCCAGAAAGATAATGTGTTTTCCCCCCCACCTTTCCCCAGAACTGCCTTTGCTTCAGCTCAAGCTTACGACTACTCAGATTAGAACAGAGTGGTTTTCCATATATAGAGAGAAACAGCTGAGGCTTACTGTYAGCTTTGTGCTGTAGCAGAAGACTGTTTTGGTCCAACTCCTGATTTCAGACGTGACCTCACTAAGTTTCTCCCTTCCCAAGGACCCATGTCTTCCATTCTTCAGAATAAATCCTGCAACTAACAGTGATCTAGCTTAGACGACAGCACTTGCAGCTGCTGTTGTTGTCAAGATGCCTTGGATGAAAGTCTTTTCTCACTCTCTTGCAGAACACAAGGTAGATATTTTAAAACAAATAAACAACAGATGAATTACAGAAGGATCCTGAAAACAAACATTTCTTAAAAGCCATTTTCCACTGGCAGTTTCCTTTAGTGTGCAGGTGCACGCTTAAAGCAATAGGTGGTGGCCATGCGGTCACAGCTAATGAAAGGCCTGTTTGTTAAAACTTGCACTTGTTGTCCCGAAGGATTGCAGACTCTGTAGGGAACACTGAGAAGCTTGTAAACATTTAAGGGATATGGAGCAAAAACTCTAAAGGGGAATTGTCTTCAAATAATGAATGACTAGATAAGAACTAGCAAAAGGAGCACTAAAAAAGTTAGACTGTAAGACCTAGGACTGTCTTACCATTGCCTCGTCATTTCCATGGAACTTTAGTGACTTCTATTTCTGTGTTGATTAAACATGAACTACAATATAGTACTACATTGTTAACTGATGTTTTAGTGTATTAACTATTGTTGCACTTGTGCCATGTCTTGGAATATGCCCACTGCAGTCAGTGGCTGAATCCTGCAGTGGTTAATGGATTGGAACTACGATGTGAAAAAGCAATCAAGATATCCTACAGAAAGAAAAAATGGATCATTGTGCTCATTCATGGCTGAAGGGGAGTGAGAAATGCAGTACAAGCACACTCGCTAGGTCGGTGAGAGAGCCTGCAGTGAAACCAATAAAATGTTTACTGGCATTGCAAGCACTTTGCGAATAGGATGCCCGTCACATTAATCGCACTGCTCATTCTAGAAAGGGAGGACTAAAAATGTTTCTAGTGAAGATAAAGAAAAAATGTAGATAAAAAGCACTGTTACTACCCAAGAATGAACCTGTTTTTCTGACTGAGATTTAACCTAGCGTGAGCTGCCCTGTACTCTTTTAAATTACATTGCCATTACTGAGTCCCTCATAAAGGAAGATGATGTTTTACAGTGGGGCTGGGCAGATCTCCGGGCAATAAAAGTATTTTGAGTATTCACCATCTAAGCCCAGTTTTTAACACACTCAGCTACACAGCGCATGTGATGTGGTCTGGAAGGCCGTGATGGATTTGGATCCCAGCTGTCTGAGGTGGAGAAACGCTATTCCCATTTCGCAGCTGCAGGTCTGGAGCACAGAGGAACTTGACAGATCAATGGAAGAACTGGAGAGGTAGACAGGGAATGACGCAGGAACTGCGTCTCTTCTCCATCCTTCACCAGAGCTTGACAGCTTAGTGTGGGTTATGTGCCAGAGCGTGTTTTTTCTGTCTTACATGACTGGTTCAGCATGCTTCTAGAAGCCCAGGGAGCTTGGAGATGTTCCCAAGCTGTTCAGCGGAGACATGACAGCCTGGCCAAGTTTGTCAGTGAAGCAAGAGGTTCTTGAGCCCTTTACTAGAAAGGCAGTACTGTTTCCTACTTCACATCCCTGCAGTCACACAGGTCAAGAGCCAAAGGACGTGGGCCAGGTGTGGCAGAGCTGAGGCCAGGGCACTGGGTGAGCTCTGTGGTGGGGAAGAGGCCCCCAAATGAGCTGGGGCTGCTCAGGGCCATTCAGGCCTGTTGGGCCTCCATCCACCAGGGCAGTGAAGGAGCGTTAAGGCAGAAATTAAGTTAGAACGATGTCATGCTGGTGTTATTTTATTTATAAATGGCTTCCTTTCGAGGTTTACATAGCAGACAACAAAAGCTGTATGTTTTAACCAGAAGAGAAATACACATCCTAATCACATGCCCCTCATTTGCTGACTTAAAGCTGCCTTTACCCTAGGGGAATAAGGGAAGAGAAAGCCCCTATCTCCCTTGGAAATCTGTATTCCACAAAGTGGGAGCTTTTCAACACATGTAATTGATTTATGCTCCGAGAAAAGGAATGATTTTTTTTTCCCTCCCTGCTCTTTAGCAGCTTGATTGGAAAGTAATTGCTCGGCCTTCGGGAGGCCGAGGCAGCCGGAGACCCAAGGCCTGCGTCAAAGCTGGTAGCGCCGGTGCCACATCAAAGCCGCGCAAAGGCRGCCCCGAGCAAAACCAGGCCGCGTGGTGGTAGCCCGAGCCAACTGAGACAATATTTAGACATCTGCAGGCAGGCGCCTTGATTTAGTGTTTAAAAGGTGGTCATTTGATCGACCAGAGCGTGAGTTTGCTTGCAGGGGCTGAAGGGGGAGCTGTGAATACCCAGCCAGATGTTCAGGCTTCAGACTTGGCTGCTGGTTTCTTGCTCCCCGTTGCCCCCTACTGAACTCAGAGGCTATTTCGCGTCTGCCTTGGATTTTTTTGATTTTTTTTTTCTTTTTCCTATTTGAGCTTTTTGCTTATCAGTTTTCTCAGATAAAAATAACATAAAAGGAAAGCCTGAAAAGTACAACCACCCACTTGGGCTGCCTTGTTCTTGCTGCCTTCTTGGGCTACCTTGTTCTCTGCTGCTCTTCTCTCTGCATTTGCAAATCTTGATCTTCATGTTACCTTCTCCCATCCTGTGAGCAAGACACCTTCTCCACGTTGTACATGGCAACCAAATGACCTCCTTAGGGGCCCTGGTATATTTTGGCAGTAGGAAGGAAGGTCCCCTCTGATCAGTCCTAATTCTGACCCCTATCATGGCCCTGAACTGCCAAAAGAACGGGTGAGATACGAAGAGCTTCTGGATGAGGTGCCAGATTGGGCCCTGGGCACTCCAGTGCAGCTCCTGAATCTCTCCCAGCCTTTTTGTGTGGTTTTGACAAGTCATTTAGTTGTCCTGTCTCTCTATTGTCCTGTCCTGGGAATGCCYCTTGTCTTTGTGGTTTGTGTTATGAGTCTACTTTGATCATAAAAAAATACAGGAACATGAAGTGGGCAACATAGACCTTGTCAGCAGATATAGTCCATAGTATCTAACATATAACTTCTACCCCTCTGCACTCAAGTCAAGCCTCCTTTCTCCATGCCTGGTTTCTTTTTTTTGCCATCTGGCTCTCTTCCTAGCTTATTCCATTATTTTCCTTGTGCTTTGAAGCTCCCAAGAGCAACGTGGAGCAGCAGGGTAAGTAAAAAACCCTGCCCTTCTGGTCCTTAGCAAAATTTAGAGCTTGAAGACTMATTATAGACTGACAACACTTACATAGCAAATAGCAACTGTATTGATTTGCATTGGCACCTAGAAGATTCTTTGAGAAACATTGCACTTTACACATTAGTAATTAGATCAACAAAAGAAAGAGCTCAACAGATAATGCCTGAAATAAATGTGCCTTCTTCAATTTAATTCCAAATGAAGCAATGAATTACAGGGCTGAAACCCTTGAAAATCTTAGAAGCAAAAATAATCACCCCTTGCAAACTTCAAACATTGATTTAATTGTATCTTTGGAGGGGAAAGGCTTGGCCGCGGACGTGCTTCATTTATAAATTGCAGAGTATCTGCTGATTACAAAAGCTGGAGGAATTAAAAGATCATTTTTCTCAAAGAAAGCACACATTTATTGTAGGAGGCTATTCTTTCTGGAGTGAGATCTTTATAATCTTTGGGAGACTAATCTTTTTTCTAATCTAAGAGTAAGAATATATAGTAGCTGAAGTCACAAGATTAACAGGTGTTTTCATATTTTGTAATTCCAAGGCATTTTACCGCTTTAAATTAGATTTAGATTTAGATTTAGATTTAGATTTAGATTTAGATTTAGATTTAAAACCACAGAACTTCTATATGGCCGTGTCACCACTATATATGAGAAAATGTGACATATACATGTATTAGGAAAGAAAGGATGTGAGGTAAAAATTTAGGTATATGTCATTTGACATGCCTTTGAGGCATACCTGGGACATCTTGTGCAGAGGCATGTTCCAGTTATCTGTATCTGTATTTGATTTGCCCATAAGAAATTTCTCCCCAGTGCCAGCGAGGTACTTTTGGCAGGAGCAGGAATGAAAGTAGCAGAAACCGGGAGTGCCTCCATGGGAAGAGCAGGATGGGTACCAGAGCTTGAATCTGCTCCTTTCATCTAAGAGAAAGGCAGGAAGAAGCGAGGAAGGAAAGWGAAGCTTGACAAACTCAAGCAAAAAACGGCATGTGACTTTTTCATTATAATCCTGACCTAACTGAACAAGCCATGATGAGCAATGAGTGCACCGTGGATACATTCAAATTGTTACTGGGTAACTTTCATACCTTTATATGAAACAAAAGTCACTTAGTAGTGGGTCAATGCTACAAAAAAAAACCCATGTCCTGTGACATACAGGAGAGAGACTGAAGCGTTTAATGCTTCCTTTTGGCCTCAGATTTTACAGAACTGAGTTTAATCGCACGTTTTTAACATGAATAATTTTCAGCTTCCCTGAGAACATTGTCATTACGCCACTGTCATCCCTTTTCCAGGCATTTTTCTACACTCCAAAAAAGTTACAGTACTAGAATTTATAGTGGCATAGATGTAATTGCTCAGAATTTAAACTTTAATATTCTGAATATATTTCCTCATAATATAGGATCTGATTGTATTCTCACTCAATGGATTTATTTTACTTTATTTCATAAACATTTTTTTTACTGAATTACCTTTGAATAAAGCAATATTTTAATTACAGCCATTTTTTTTTTTTTTTACCATTAATTAAGAAGTTTTGAAAGTTTGGCTGTTCCCTAACAGAATAAATTACTGTTCAACTCCTAGCTTTAAAGAAATAGTGTCTTTTACTGTAGGGAAGTTCTAGTTATGGTTGTAGTGTGCTTTTTTTGTGGAAAGAAAGAGATATTCTGCATCATGAATTCATTACATAAAAATTGGCTTAAATTAGGTTGAAAGAGAACAAAAGAGGAGAACTCTCAAATGGGAGCGAGGGAAGCACTGGTAAGTATGGGGAAATTTTCTTTTACTATCTTTTTTTTTTTTTTTTTTTTTTTACTTTACTTATTTTTTTTTAATATCCTGTTGTGCTTCATCCAGGCAGGATTTAAGCTGATTGCGAGCCGGCGAAAAAAATGTTGCCCCTCATGCTGCCCATCGTTAGAAAGCAGAGGAGCTTGTCCACATCGTGTGACGCATAGCTGAGGGGATCTCAGAAGAGTCCGGCTTCGTACCGGGCATTCTCTTGTGCATCCTGCTCCGTTTCGCCCTTTCTCTGTGCAGATTCCCGGGTTTTGGGGAGAAGCTGCTGCCTGGAAGGGAATGGCAGGAGCTCCCTCTAGTGAAGCCGTCTCCGGCGCACGGGCAGGTGTGCAGGCCCGGGCGCTCTCCGCTCTCTTGCTGGAGCATCCCCAAAGCTGCTTTCCACGTGCAGTGCTCTCATGTGCTCATCGCAAACACATGGCTATAAGTCCCTAAGATATTCTGGAAAGCTGGAAGTTCCATCTCTACCCAGCCAAGTGACCTTGTAGACCATATTCTCCACTGGCAGGGGTTGGGGCCAAACCATTCCCCAAGAGACRTCAGGCTTCCCTGCCTTCTCCCTGCCTTTCAGAGCGTGTGTTTTAAGCTCACAGCCTGTTCCTTTCTCTCATGCAAGCTAATGTTGCCTGATCTTCCCATTCCAGGCATGGATCCTCACCTTTCTCCTTTCACTCCTCTGTAAACAACAGGTATAACAGCAACAGAAACAGCAGAGCTGGTGCTTCTGTTTGTCCTTTGAGATAAAATAAACTCAAACAAGGAAGCACCAGATATGCTGAACATTGAGATAGGAACATCGCACTCTTGGTACTCACATGAACATGAGTAATAACCATGTCTCCATGGTTATTACTACTTGTGCTGCATGTCCCTCTTGGGAAATCTTCAAGTGTTGCTATAAATACAGCAATTTTTCATTGCCACCTAGTTATTTTATTGCTTAGCCCTTCTTTGATATTAAACCAATGTGATATTTTGAATTGATACTAATTAATCAAGGTGCTGAATAACACAAACTTCAGCTAATGTGGTCATGGAGACCTAATTTCCCCTCAGTCTGAGAATAGAGGGAGGCAGTAGCTAAAGTGGAAATAATATTCCCCAAACTTAACTCCTCTTAAGAGATCAGTCTCTTAAACTCACTGTGTAATTCTAAATGTCTTTACTGCTGACAAGCATTGCTCACCAAACAATTTTAGGTCCAGTTTTCCCAAATAATGTGCAACTCAAAAGGGAAAGGTGACTGTGAATATACAGGAAGATTCCTRTGTTCTTCTCTGTGGTGTTGGACTGGGTCAAGCAGATGGAAACTTGACGTTTCCTGGGCTGTGGGATGGGTGGGAAATGAGCAAAYTAACATACGTTAAAGCCGGTGAGGAAGGAAGCATTTTTTGCTTTTCATTTTGAATTAAGAAAACTTTATCTATTGAAATTATTACAAGTAGGATGGATTAGAAATAATATTAAAAAAAAAACCCTACTTGTTCATCTAGGTTCAGATTCAAAGTCATTTGGAGGAGCTTTGGGTTGAAGTCAGTTCATTCGCTGACAAATTTAGCTCAGTTCTCATTTGGTGGAAGTCAAAATCAATGTAAAAAGCTCTCCAGGCAGTTTGCATTCACAGTTTGCATATGAGTCAGGGTGCCTGCTACGTATTCAGAAGCACCAGCCTGAGAAATACCCCTCATTACATTTTAGGAAAACTGTGCCACATGCTTATTTCTGGACATCTTCTGTGGTAAGCAGACCTAAATAGTCCTTAGGAGATTACGAAGTGAGCTGTCTGCTCTTTCCTTTTTTATTCAAAATATCCTTGTTTATGCTATACATCTTTAACTCTTTGTTTTCCTTGGCATATATACCTGGTTTCTTGTCTCTAGAGTTTTGTAGCTTTCCTAAACTACTTCTTGCTGAAGAAAATCTTGCTGTTTATTGAGGGTGTCCTAGAAAATGCAGTTCTTTGCTGCCTTTGCAAGGTCACGATCTGTATATCCAGGTCCCTACGGCAGAGGGCAAAACTGAAATTTCTCAGAAATGGAGAAAGAAGCAGCCCTATGTGCTCTCAACCCCTCTCCTTTCCCCCTTAGCTAATTATTGCTTGGCTCTTAACAGCAGTTCTCATTCCCTGCTGCTGCAAKCGTAATAGGAGTTCGCCTACTGGAGATGCTCTACCACTTCCCAAGCTTGTCGGGACCTCCACTGCTGCCAGAAGTGCTCGTGGGCAGGAGCTAATCAGCAAGATGGGGAAAAATGTCAGAACAGAGTCTTGTCTGTCAGGAAGACTTGGGATTCCATGGAGTTGTTCCAACACCTGGAGAAATGGAGAGGCGAGGCAAGGGGAGCTGAGGAGTGGAGAGGTAAGGTCAGGAGAGGCGAGGCGAGGCGAGGCGAGGAGAGATCACTGATTCTAGAAGAGGATTATGTTTTGTATGCAAGTGTTATATTTATTTTCTGGTATTGGAAGTACATTCCAAAGTCCTCAGCTATTCATTCATTCATTCATTCATCCATTTTTCATGCATCACATCAGCACTCAGGCCATGGTCTAGAACATTAGTTAGCTAGGTGCTATACAGTCACAAAATTAAAAACGTAGCCTTATAACAAAAATTTTTTTTTTTCATGCTTGTTTTTTGGACTACACTGCAACGTGGACTCTCTTGATTATCAATTTGTCCTTGCACTACCAAATATATAGATGAGAGCCTCCCACAAAATATGGAATGTGAATGTGGGGTCTAGATTTCCCAAAGGACAAGCAAAATTTATTACTCCTAATAGTAAGTAGTAAATCCTAGTCAAACTTTGTTGGTTTGAGAAATGAATTTAGACCATCCATTTCTCCATGCCACAGGAAGAAACAGAATAGTCAAAAATAATTTCATGAGCATTAAATAATGCCAAGGCAGGATTTGTATTGTGATGCTGTATAGTATTGGTTGGGTTCTTTTGTCTTCCCGTGCACAGAAAGTGTGCCAAGGTCTTTTTGTGCTCATCTCTTCTTGAGAAACACTTTGTTATTATTGTGTTTGTAGAGGCTAAGGGTCAGTTTTAATACATGGTCTGAACTGAGGTTGTTAGAGGTTGTGAGGTTGTGGGAGGAGACAGTGACCCAGTGAGATGTGAAAGAGAAAAAATTCCCCATAGTCACAAAAGGAGGTCGGTAGAAGAGTCCAAGGCTGCGGGTCCTGCAGCTGCGCACTTTGCTCTGCCCTGTGCTGGCTGTCTCTTTAAAACAATACTTTTTGTGCTTAGCAGAAATGCTTGTGCTTAGCAGCAAATTTAATTAAATCAATAAATAGGAAATTCTTCTGCTAAAGGATTTGCCCTCAGGAACAGTACTCTGATAGAAGCAGAGAAGCTTCATCTTCCATGTATGTAGCAATAAATACAAAAGGTCAGGGCCTGTTTCGGTGGCACCTGGCACTGTCTAGTTTAAAGAGGATTTACCAAGATGTGCTGGAGAGTTACCAGATAATGCAGAATGAAAGGTGCTGTGTCTGTATTTGATAGCATTGTGCAATACCATGCACATATTAGTCCTGGATTTGAAACCTCAGAATGAATATATAAGTGAAACTACCAGTGGAAACACAAATAGCTAGTGCTTTTTGTGTTTCAAAAACAAGAAAAAAAGAAGACGTTCTCACTTCTTCAGCAGTTTTCCCAACTTCTAGAGCAGGTTGGCATGCTGTGGCCCTTGCCTCATTGCAGGTGAGGGAAGAGAAGTAGCTGCTGAGGAACAGAACCATCAGGTAACGCACCAATCATTTCTCCAAGCTTAACTAGGATGTACACCAGTAAGTATGGATTATTTCTCAGTGCTAATGGCACATTCCAAAGATTCACTGCATTTCTGTCAAATTGACTCACCACGTAAATGCAGCTCCAAACCACAGAAGCTGTCAGAGATATTACTGAGAACRTGATTGCACATTTTCGCGACGTACAAATGATCTGCAGTGAGCAGCAGTAATGGAAACAGCGTGATACGTTTTGACCAACTCTTGATAAGCTTTCCTGGAGGATTCTTGCAAATTAGCTWAGTTCTGCTCATCCTCATGCTCTCACGAACCTATGGCTGAGAACATGCTTGAAGTGATTTCTGGCTTTTAAATTTAAAGATGGCTTATTGAATCAGCTTAAATATTAACCAATTTTAGCCCATTTTATCTAATTGGAATCTCAGTAATGGAACATCCCAGCCCTTTCACATCTTGTTATGGAGACATGCATTTTTGGCACAGCTGCATGACTGAAATATTGCTCAAAACAGTCTTTATGCTATTTCTGTCAGCTTCTCCTGAAATGTATTCCACATAATCTTTTTATTATAAAGAATGTATTTCTCTTCACTTCATATTTAAAGGAACAATTAGGGAGTTTGGATTTTGAGCAAAAACTTAGAGAGGTTTTTTTGTTTGCCTTGATCTTGTGCAGGAGCTGGGATGTGTCAATAGTCCTGGGCATCTGCCTTGTCAAACTGCTCTTGTTCAGCAACCCCTTGCGCTGCAGGGAGGCAGAGCTGCCMGGAAGGCTGCTGCCTTCCCTTATTTCATATAGTCATGTCAAGTGCAACGGCTAAGTTCAGTCTGTAAGGAGGTTACAACCAATCCAGCTACCGTTCCACACCTTTTCCTAACCTGTGTTTTCCCARATGAGCCAGTGAGTGGGTAGCAGGTAGGAGTTGTAGCAAGAGTCGATTGCCTACTCAAAGACTGCTGAAAATTTCCTGTCAGAATCAGATTTTGATGGAAAAGTATTCATTTGGTGTATTTTTTAAGAGAAATTGCACTTTTGTTGACAAATGTCTGTTTTCAGCTGAAAGATTTTTGGATTCTCTGTTTGCAGGGCTTGTGGGAAGTCAGTTTTCTCCAAAAGACTTCATAAGTTATTAGAGTTTCAGCTTGCTGCATGGATTAAATGTATGAATTTCCTAAGAAGACAATGTGGAAAAGAAAAAGTGAAAGGTAGAACCTGTAGAATATATTATTGACTTGGAGGCAGTGGGACAAAGCTGGAGGCTGGCTAAGCTACACAAATATTGCCAGGACACCTCAGCTGCTCTGGGTCTGACTTGTCAAGCCTAACATTTTTTAAAGGTAAAAATAAGCATTCACATTTTCCCGCTTTACTCTGAAAAGATGAGATATAATGCTAGAAAAAAGCTGTAACCCCGTTTCTTTCTAGGATAGAAGTCCTGCTGCTCAAGCTGTAATGTCCCTTTGGAGAATGCATTGTCATGCTGAACTGCTGCTTATTGCCTTCCATGCGAGTAGGACTTTAACTTCAGATGCTCACACAAATGGGTTAACGTAACATCAGAAATTCACTTGTTGTCAATCATAAGCTCAATGAAACTCAATCTTAAGCCAACAGACTATCCCCATAGAAGCAGATTAAGATGCAGAAAGACAGTAAGATGCCCATTGTGGCAAATGGCCTCCTAAAATAATAGATTTTGTCTTGGAAGCTCGATAACTGATCCTGCTGGATGGCACTTCCAAGCAGAGCTTCTACTGAGGCTGCAGCTCCACCAGCTCGTCATCGGTGCTGGAGCTGGAAGAGTTATTCTCATCCTGACATGCTGTTTGCTCCCATCACGGCCTGCCTGTCACCTCCTGTAACAGTGCAAACATTTGCACAGGTGAACAGTGAATTTGTCCTTGCTAGACTCAACCCAATGATAGCAGAAAGCTGGTTTTAACCCAGAGCACTTCCCTGAAGAGGTTCATTGTGTGAAGTCTCCAGGATTGTCCCAGCATGGACAGGTGCTGRCAATGGAAAGCAAAAATATTTAATGACAGCATAGTTTTCAAAAAGCCTTCAAAGCTCTCACATTCTGTGGAGGGTAAGAAGCTGGCATACAAGCAAAACAACAGGAATATTACACGGAGCCAAAGAATGAGACACCAAGATGCTTAGAGCAGTACAACAACATTGGCACCTTTGCTGTGACAATACGGAGGTGATCTTGACAACTACAGGCAAGCAAACCTGCAGTTTTTATAAGTGAAGAGACATATTGCTGTGTGAAAGAGCAGCTGCAAGCAGAAGCAAACTGTAGAAGCACTTGGGTGCCAAAAGCAGGTTTCTGTCTGACAAGTTTGTATGAAACGGAAGATGTGTCACAAATAAACACAGAAAAGCTTAGAAAAAGAAGAAAAACTGAAGCCTACGGACAAATCACATTTAAGATGTGGGACATTGGCAAACACTACAGAAAACCACTATTTTTGACAAGAGATTGAACAGCCAGAGCCAAATAGTGAATCATGTCACATCATAAACAAAGCTGTGAAAGAAGCTATAGAAAATGTTAAACCAGTACACTTTCAGGTAAATATGAAAAAATAGTGGAGAAATCAGACATGAAGATTATCTGTAAAACCCCTAGACATTTTTTTTTTTTTTTTAAGAAAAATGAAAATACGAAAATATCGTTTCATTGACATGCCAAAAATGACCTAAGGGTTTGTGAGAACTGTGCAGGCTCCAGGGTCCCATCAGTCGTCTTCAGGCAAAGACAATAGTGCCTTAAACAGCATTATAGAATAGAGACAAAGCAGCAAAGGAGCAAAACAGATTTCTCTCTACAACACCATGTGCCCACCCGGTTTTTACCCTAAGAATAATCATTGAAGAGATAATTGAACAGCAAAAGCCTCTCACATATTTTCACATATTTTAAGAAAGCTTTTGACAGCCTTCAGTATCAAGGTAATTCTAGAAAATCCAGCAACATTACGGTATCCAATGAAAATAATAGTCATCTTTTTTTTAAATCAAAGCTTACCTTTATATATTCAGTAAATATAACTTCAGGGAATGGTTTTCGATTCAAGTCAAGCATAGACTTCAATGGCAAGTGAAGATGTCTTCTTTTGATTCCTCTGTAACTTTGTGAAAGATTTAAACATTTGTTTAACACAACATCAGATAGCTGAACAGCGTCAAACCTGGAGATTCCAGTTTTGCCAAGGAGACTATGACAGACCAAACAACATGGTTATGAGAGCTTGCCCAACATCTCCGAGACCTAGACTTAATAACTAGCAATGAAAAAGGAAGTCTTGTGAGAACTCACCACCTCTCTGGGCAAATTTTGTGAAGGATGTCAGTAGTGGTGATAAAGATGATATCCAGAAGAGATCAAAGTGAAGCTTTCCCCAGCTTAAACACCTAAAAATTGTTTGGGTCTACAGACTTAACAACAACAACAAAATGTTTGTTTAGAGCTCTGCTCAACAAGATCTATTAATCCTTTGGTAGCACCTGCGATGTCTACATGCCCAGTGTAGACAATACATGATAATACAGGATAATGAATGATTCACAGAGATTTTAGGCAACCTCTGTGTTCATTTCTTCTTCCTCACAGTGAGACAGTATATTACAAAATACATCTTTTGAGAAGCCATCCTCTTGAAGAATGCATTGACTTCCTAAATAGCCTGAACGCAATGTAGCTGAAAAAGAGCAAGAGGGCAAGAGACCTGGGAGGTAAGACACTCCTGCATCTGAGGATTTCAGAAACATCTCTTAATATGGCAAGCAGATAGTTAACTTTTTTGTTTCATAATGTATTATACACACATATTGCTGTAGCTAGGTCTGCAATGTACTTTAAAAATGAAATGTCAACAAATGTTCTTTATTTAAGCAGCTGTTTCATTTTGTTTCAAAGACCTCTATCTAACAGGTCTTTCCCAGGCTGACGGCAGCTCTTAAAAATCTGACACACTTTTATGTACATAATAAATGCACAGGACAAAGAACTCATGGTTTTCCTAAGTCAGTGCCACTGTGCAATCGGTGCAGGCTTCCCGTGCTTTGCAGCGGCACCAATAAGCAGCAGGTTCGATTTCCTCTTTCAAGGAATGGTTGCCCCATAGTTTCTCCCTGGAAAGCAAACCCAGATGGGCCCCCTGTAATTCCCTAGCTATCCAAGGGGARCTCAGCCAGCCTGGGAACAGAGAGTCAGCACTTAGGGATTCCCAGGATCAACTGCTGCTGGAAAGCAGGCTTGAGATGTGGAAGTGGTACATTGAAAATCTCCCTAAAACTCACACAGGAATGCYGGGCTCGTTGCTCTACTAAATGTACTCTTAGCAATCAAATTTCTCAGGACAGTCCTCTTTTGTGAAGGCAAAACCAAGCTTAGCAAATATTATTTTTATAATGAATTATTTTGGGCCACCTTTTATCTAAACTAGTTGATTAAAATCTAATTCCCAGAAGTGTGGGACATATTGATTCCCAATTTATGTGATAACTCGTGACTACTTAGAACTAGACTTTTCATGGATCTGAGCAATTCTTCCTCTTTGAAACTCTGATGTATTTTATGCTGTGTTTCATGCTGTCTGTTCAGTTGGCAATAGAACAGAGTCATTATATGATCATATTTTTACTGTGTGACTCACAATTATTAAAAAATCATTATTCAGGTAATGTAACATAATGTATTCCAGAGATGCTGCAATTAGAGAAATCTGCTGCCACTCAAGTGTCAGCGGAATAGCTCTGTGTTAGCCTCTCTCCCTCCAGTCCATTGATCTTTGGGCCGTGCACTTCCAGCGGTCCCATCTGGGAATTCTAATTCACACAGCAGGAATGAGTGTCAAAAATCCCTCATTAATGTCATTCTCTGGCGATAAAGGAGACTGAATCACTGGGGCTCATCCTCCGTGGCAAAGAACTGCGACGGGAAAACAGCAAGCTTTAGTCCAGCGAGCCCAAGAGCTCCATTTGCAGTTAAAAATGCAAAAGAAAAGCCTGAAAACAACAAGTGCAGCCTCTGGGTACGCCTCATGTGAGTCCCATGCCTGGGGTTATCCAAAGCGTCACTCACAGCTGAGCCTCAAGGATGGTGACATTCCCCTCTCCCGCTTGCACTCCAGCTTTTCCGAATGCTCTTGAACTCCAATGATGCCTCAAAGCCCAGCAGAGAAATGCCCTGTCTGCAGAGGACCACCCAGAGTAGCAGCAGCAGCAGGTCAGCTCTTTGGCACTTAGGGGACTGCAAATAAAATGCCCTTAAGCTTCTCCTTAGAGCAGCTGCCCTTGATCAGTAAAGAGATTCCCCAGGGAACTCAGTTTTCTCCTCAAGTTCACTTTTCCTTCCAGGGAGCCTTTGGAGTAATAAAAGTCACCTGTAGACGTATTCTAATATATTTTGCAAATCACATCAGGCAAGTATTTTTGCATCACACAGCAGTCGCCTGTTGGTTTACTAACACTTTAGGGAGGCTACTTCTGCRCAGGAAAGGGCGATAGCAGTTGTAGGGGCCATCACGTCTCAACGTGTCTGCACGCAGATTTTTGGCAGGGAAGAGCTCTGAAGAGAGATTTTGGCTTTGGTACATAATCAAAAGGGAAGGTCCATTTGCAAATGAAGTCCCAGTTCTTTGCAGATCCAAACATCTCTTGAGAGAGAACCATTCAGGAAGTGCTATTTAAATAATACATCATTTTAGTTTGGACAGTTTATTGCAAATTCAACTTCTGAAGAGTCATTCCCGTTGGTCTTTTCCTTATTTTTATGTCCCTTTTCAGATTTGAGCTAATTTTCTGCCTGAAAGTCTACTTCTTAGTAAACTTTTCCCCAGCTACCCCCAAAGCAACCTTGCTAAAATGAATGTGGGTGAAGCACCAGTGCACTTCCAGTTTGGATTTGCTGTTTGTAGCAAAAATCACACACAAAAAAATCAAAATTTCCCAGACTTCCAACCTGAAAGCAGGGTCCAAGGAGGGGTTTATTCTCCACGAACACACTTCTGGGTTGTAAATGGAAATATTTAGCGACATTCTAATAAAGCAGCTGGTGACAGTACTGCTGACAGGCTGGGCTCAGCAGCCTGCCTCTCCTCAGAATCAGAGAGGATCATAGAATCATAGAATCCTTAAGGTTGGAAGGGACCTCAGAGGTCATCTAGTGCAACCCCCCTGCACACGCAGGGTCACCCAGAGCACGGGGCACAGGGCTGCGTCCAAGCGGGTTTTAAAGATCTCCAGAGAAGGAGACTCCACAGCCTCCCTGGGCAGCCTGTGCCAGGGCTCTGGCACCCTCCCTCTCAAGAAATGTTTCCTTAAGTTCCTGGGGAACTTTTGGTGCCTGAGCTTGTGGCCGTTTCCTCTAGTCCTATTGCTGTTCACCAGTGAAAAGAGGCCGCCCCCTCCTCCTCACTGCCTCCCTTGAGGTATCTATAGACACTGATCAGGTCCCCCCTCAGCCTCCTCTTCTCCAGGCTGAACAGGCCCAGCTCCCTCAGCCTTTGCTCAYAGGRCAGATGTTCCAGGCCCCTGATCATCCTCGTAGCCCTGCGCTGGACTCTCTCCAGCAGCTCCACATCMCTCTTGTCCTGGGGAGCCCAGAACTGGACACAGTCTCCAGATGTGGCCTCACCAGGGCTGTGTAGAGGGGGACGATCCCTTRACCTGCTGGAGACGCTCTTCTTAATGCACCCCAGGATCCCGTTGGCCTTCTTGGCCACCAGGGCACMCTGCTGCCTCATGGTCAACTTGTCGTCCACCAYGACACCCAGGTCCCTCTCTGCGGGRCTGCTCTCCAGCAGGTCCACCCCTAATCTGTACTGGTGTCCAGGGTTATTCCTCCCCAAGTGCASGACCCTGCACTTGCCCYTGTTGAACCTCATGAGGTTTCTTGACGCCCAGTCCTCCAGTCTGTCCAGGTCCCTCTGGATGGCAGCACAGCCCTCAGGGCTATCAGCTACTCCACCCAGTTTGGTATCGTCGGCAAACTTGCTGAGGGAGCACTCCAGCCCTTCATCCAGGTCGTTAATGAATAAGTTGAACAGGACCGGACCAAGAACTGACCCCTGGGGGACAGCACTAAGTACAGGCCTCCAGCTGGACTCCGCACCATTGACAACCACTCTCTGCACCCTGCCATCSAGCCARTTCYYAATCCACCTCCCCGTCCACTCGTCTATCCCACACTTTCAGAGCTTGCCCAGGAGGATGCTGTGAGGGATGTTGTCAAAAGCCTTGCTGAAGTCCAGGTAGATGACATCCACTGCTCTGCCCTCATCTATSCAACCAGTCACTCCTTCATAGAAGGCAATCAGGTTAGTCAGGCCTTATTTCCCCTTGGTGAATCCATGCTGGCTACTCCTGAGCACCTTCTTCTCCTCCACGTGTCTGGAGGATCTTGTATTTTGAATACAGACCTTGTATTTTGTGGAGCTGGCCATGTCCTGGGTAGGATGTAAGGCAGAATAAGGATCCTGCTTTCTGTCAGCAGGCATTAAGGACTTCTCACAGCACGGTAACTGCTGGCATTCTGGCCAACTTGCATCTGAGATCATTCCACATTTTACTCGTATGAATTCACCCTTTCTTTTCAGTCGCATAAACCTTATGTCTCCCTTGAACCATATGGAGACAGTAGGTTGTTACATAGCTGTTCTGCTGCACCCCCAGCGCAGCTGAACTTTCCTGGTAAAACAAATCCTGGCAGTACAGCTTTCAGCCGCCTCTAACGAGGTGTTTGAGACTTCATTAATGTTAGAAAAGGGTCTTTGAAACGTCTTGCTGGAAGACACCTGTGAAGGTTTTGCTGAGAAATGCAGTGAGCGCAGGACCACTGATGATTTCTGCACTAAAGCTGTGGATACAGAAGAGTCTGCACGTAGGATGCAAATGCATTTCATGCAATTTTTTAGTAATATGGAAATATAGAGTACCTTCTTTTTCTGTGACGCTACCAGGACCCCTACAGTCCATCTGGACAATATAGACTGCAAGGTGGGAAGGGGTTAAATAGCTGCTCGCCACCCGGGTCAGCYGTTTTATAGTTATGCCTGGCTTTGGGCTTTATAAATCGAGATTCYGCTTCATTCTGGGTGAGGGAAAAGCGAGGCTGATGCAGCTTTAAGTCCTGGCGATGAGATCATCTCCTTTTTATAGCAGCTGAAGTCATCCGCCGGCTGCACGGCCGCACYCGGGCTGCACGGAGAGAGTGCGATCTGGGAATCTCTTCCCAAGTGACCAGGGAGCACATCGCTCGCCAGCTCGTCCTGTGAAACGTGGCTCCTAGGCCCTCTTTTATTTCTTAGAGGCAACAGAAGGTTTGGCTGTTCATATGTTATTACCTCTACAGCCATTTCATTCCGTGCTTATGGATATAGAAGTGACACAACCTGTCTTTTTCCGCTGGGCATGATGGAGAAATCAGTGTAGCACCTTGAATCTCAGCTGGGGAATCTGCTGCACTTGTGGAGCTGTTACTAGTCAGCAAGGTAAAGCAGTAACGCCCGCCTGGGGAAGTCCTGCGCCTTAGTACCATTCCTCACCGGACGGACACCCAACGTCACAGCCAGATTTCTTTCATTTCCTATGAAATCTGGGGGGAAGAGAGGTCATCTTCCCCCACAGGAGCACAGCTAACCTCACAGGTAGCCGTGCTCACGTAGGCTGAGTCTAGCATAAGTCTAGCATGGCTAGCGTGGTCATCACCTTCATGCAGCAGGATGCTCAACACACAGGTCATCTCCTCAGCTCTGTCTTGGCCCATCTGAAACCTCCGTGCCTGTTTTCTTAAGCCGCACCAGCACRGGGGCACCCATACATCAAAGCAGTGCCTATATTTAGCCAGCCCTGGTTTCGAAAGCTGAGCAGTGTCACTTCCCTGAGGCTGCTCTGTACCTTGCAGAGGTGACACCAGCATCAGCAGTCACCGGCTGCGGTGCAAAACACAAAAACCCTGGTTCTGCCGTGGCCTGTGGGCCGTGCGGAGCAGGGGACAGACTGTACGGGGAGACACAATGTCAGCGGTGCTGCTAGGAGGGGGCTTCCCGCACCGACTGCAGCACGGCGGGCGAGGGGGGAGTCGCTCGGTGACACGGGTGGCGAGAAGGCACCCGAAATGATCCAGCACAGAGCGAGGATTGGGCTCAGAGAAACGAGCTCAGCTTAGGATCGTAGAATCACAGAATGCTTAAGGTTGGAAGGGACCTCAGAGATCATCTAGTCCAACCCCCCCTGCACACGCAGGGTCACCCAGAGCATGTGGCACAGGGCTGCGTCCAAGTGGGTTTTAAAGATCTCCAAAGGAGACTCCACAACCTCTCTGGGCAGCCTGTTCAGGGCTCTGGCACCCTCACTGTCAAGAAATTTTTCCTTAAGTTCCTGTGGAACTTTTGGTGCCTCAGCTTGTGGCTGTTTCCTCTAGTCCTATCTCTGGCCACCACTGAAAAGAGGCCGCCCCCTCCTCCTCACTGCCTCCCTTGAGGTATTTATAGACACTGATCAGGTCCCCCCTCAGCCTYCTCTTCTCCAGGCTGAACAGRCYCAGCTCYCTCAGCCTTTGCTCACAGGGCAGATGTTCCAGGCCCCTGATCATCCTTGTAGACCTTTCCAAGCCCTGAGCATGGATGCAAACGCCCTCCCGAGCGAGGCTGTGGTGATTTGCTGTGAGGGGTTTCACCGGCGCTTCGCTGCGGTGCAGGCAGCCCGGTGCTGCTGTGTAGCTGCTCCTGTCAGAAATGACAGAGATCACAAAGCCACAGCACAAGGAAAGGCCATCGCTCCTGAAACATGGGGTGGCTTTAGAGCTGTCCTCTCACTCCTGACTTCCACCAGCCTTTTGGAAAACCAGCTGTGAAATTGCACTCCACTTTCATTAACAACCAGAACCCAAGTGCCCTGTGTGCTATAAAAGGCAGATAGTCTTTCCAAGATAGCAATATTAAAGATTTATGATATTTACTAACACATGGCCTTATCATCAGTGCCTGTAGACTAGCACAGCTCCATTGGTACCTAGACAACACATTCCAGCTGAGATGCTGACCTTCATAGTCTTATCCAAAGGATAGTCATAGAGCAGCCACTGTCAGTTTAAAAAGAGCTTTGTTTTGTTGCTGTCAGCTTTGTTGTTGTTGTTGTTGTTGTCAGTTTCATACATTTTTTCTATCAGGAAACCCTAATTTTAAGCGTTTTTATATGAGTTGGCATTTTGGCATTTAGTCTAATTTATTTTAGAAACACTTTGAAAGCTTACAGATAGCAGGAGAGTGTATTTGAGTTCAAAAAAAAAAAAAAAAACATAAACAGGAAAATTGTTCTTATTTCAAAGTCAAGGCCTTTCTTTATATACCATTATGTTTGTTTTTCCCTAGACCCTAACTTCATTCATAGAACAAACTGGATTGTGACCAGGAAAAGGGGCGATTCCTGTTAGATACCCTGTTTTATCTTCATGAATTGTTACCTGACCCTGCATCTTATTGTGGTGAATTCAAACTCATTCTAGCATGGAATAGTCAATTTTCCTATGGATAGTTTTACAGTCTTCATCATAAATGTGTCTGATGATTGTTTCAAAAATGTTTCAATTTTCATATGTGTGTGGGAGGTGATTTCTGTACCTTCTAGACCGCTTTGGTAGCTGCAGAGGACCCTGCTCAACCTGAGGTCTGCCAACCCTCATTAAGTGCATCCCACTCTGCAAAGCTTCGAAGAACTGGCTTAGCCTTTAAAAGCCTCATCCTACCTGTGAGGTAAGTTCCCCAACTGAACAGCTATAATATTTGAGAGTCATTCATTACTAGAAAAAAACACATACAACTAGGGGCAGTGAGCAGAAGATTAGAGAGTCCTGAAGGCAGGTAAGAGCAAAGAGGACGATGAAGGAGCATGCGTGTGTGTGGGTATATACAGCTAGGTGTGTACACTTATGTGCTTAAAAGAGATCTCTGTATCTTTTCGGTGACTTTTGCTAAAAATCAGTCATTCTATGGCRGTACGTTGTAACTTAATAACTATTTCAGAGGCATTGTGGCATTGCCTTAAGTAATTCATCTTTTTCTTTCCCTGCTGTCTAACTGAAAATATCGACTGTTCTAAAATTAAAATCAGTATCAATAAGGAGATGGTGCAGGAATACCTGTGGCATCTTGCCATTACATGGGTTTATTACCTCGTAAATGAAAAGCCCTGCTGTTTTTTTTTTTCCTTTTTTTCTTGTYAAGGTTCAAAGGTGGCCCTAAGGAAAGAAAACCAAACTCCAAAATGACTAATTCACAGCTTTAATGATGGCGGGCCAGTAATAGCTAAACTGCTGCAAAGCTATGTGCTACACGCCATCGTTATACACTGTAGACATATCATGAAATTTGTGGGGCTAGAATTATAAACCAGACCCACTGTTGGCCTTGCATACTCATTTCACCAATGCGGAATAAGACAGCCATTCTGGTTTGTAGCTCTTTGCTATATTTGTTAAAGAAGGCAAAGGTTCACATGGCTACGATAAGTGATGTCTGGGGTAGTTTCTGTTGTCATCACACACTTGTCTCAACATACAAGAAATTACCATTTCCCAAAGAGGCAAAATGCTGATTTCCAGGCTTATTTCCATTTGAACCAAATATTGATGACATAAGTAATACATATTTTTTGAGGAATTTTGATTATTCATCTAAAAGTCTGTGAAAGAAAACAGTAGCTTACATTTCTTTGGTCAGAAAAGACCTCATAAGTCCTTATCCCTGTGTGCTTGTGGATTTATATGTATGCTCAGCTTCTCTGATTTCATCCTCAGAGTCAACAAGCTCTCCTGCCTCTTTTTGTTCCTTGAATTTCTGGGACGTATGACAGATCAATCCTCACTTAACACAGCATGTCATTGAAAACACTTCAATGTCTCTGATGGAAGATCTATGTCACTGACGTAAGCCACATTCATTATTGCGACCTGCATTTGACAAAGTAAGGGCAGGGGAACAATTCTGCTAACTACAGGACTTCAAACAGTGAAAACCTACTCCATACAAAATTCCCAGGTGGTTTTCCACTCTGCAATCTTACCATTAAAATATAGTTCTATGATTGACTTAATTTCTTATTTTTAATAGGGCTTTTTTGTGTGTGTTTTTCCTGTTGTTATTTACAGACTGAGAAGCTAGATGGTTTTCTTGCGTGTGGATTTGTCCTTCCACACCAAGATAAAGACATATTGGTAGGACACGTAAGGCAAAGCTTGAAGGTCACTGATATGTCATGTTCAGTGTTGAAAGGGGGAGCTTTCCACTTAAAATAGGGGCAACACATCTGCTTGTTAGTATTCCCATTGTGGTGCTGCCTAAAAGATCCATCCTAAGCTAGGACCCATCCACGCATGTGCTACAGGAGGGAAAATCACTGCCTATGGTCTGCTAGACACAGAAGAGATTGAATAGGAAACAGGCTAAGTGATGCAGACTGACTCATTCGGGGCTGACCGACATGTCCTGGCAGAGCCAGGAATGGATTCTGCATGTTCTGCAATCCCAGTTTGAGGTGGCGTTTGATCCCTGTCRTGCACGAAGAGCAGAACCTCATTGCTGGACCACAGTGACTCATAATTAATAACTAATAAGACACGGAGCAGAGCAGAGAATGCTGCCGGGCAGCCAGTAGCGCCTCGTGAGGACCTGAAAATCCTCTATTGCTGCAACAAGTGCCAGCATCAGGTAGAGCCGTGTGAAAGGGGAAATTTCTGCAGATTTAATGAGTCTGTCTGCCCAAATGYTGGTGTTTCAACCTTCCGTAATTGCCAGAGACTACCTGACAGCAACTCTCAGGTCTGCTGTAGACAGCTGTGGATTYGGATTCATTTTTAGTGTTCATGCTACTGTATTGCTTTGTTGTGTTCTTTTTGTCTCTATCTGCTCATTTTCTCACGTATTGTGGCTAGACTGCACATCCCTTGAGGAAGCGACTTTCTGTTCTGTTTTTCTTCCCTTCACCACCTCACCTTTTTACATAGTCCCCCTTTTTAGTTGCTTGGGAGAGACCTCAGGTTATCTCTCATSCAGTCATTTCAGAAATTATCTCACCCTGTGAGATGAGGACCCAAAAGATGGATGTGTTCGGAGTGCTCTTCAGTCCCTACGGCAGTGGAAGGATGTGTCAAATGCCATGTTATGGAGCTCTTACCATGGCAGAAAATTCTGCAATAGTCTCCGATATAAAGTTGATTTGTGGATTCTGCGCCATCCAGGGGAAGAGGCAGGAGAAAGAGGAGAAATTTTGGGAGTTTCTGTAAAAATGTGTATTTTTAAGCAAAATTATTGACTGGTGCCAGCAGGGAGGKCCGCACCAGCCAAGGTCCACCCTGTGATGCCGCGAGGGAGCAGGGATGCTCAGGCAGTGCTGATAAGGATGGTCCCACGTCAAGTGGGGAGTGAAGACTCATGTCTGGGGCAGGGTCCACAACAAGGGTACCTGGCCAAGCAGCTGCAGGACAGCTCCCAAGGGAAAGGGCTAGYTCCGTGCCTAGGGTTTGCAGCAGAGAAGTTTTGGGGAGGCTCCTTTGATGTCTGTCTTTCAAGGACAGCAGCTACATCATCTCTAAGATGGCTCTGAGACCAGCCACCCAACCACCCAAGCCTGAAGAGCTCTCTCTGGAGAAACTTTTCAACATTTTTATGCCTTGTCAGCTCGCTGTCTTTTCAAGGCTCTGCTGAGTTGTATTTTGGTCCTTCTTGTGATGCTAAGTCTCCCCACATTTTTTAATTAGAGAAGCCTAGTTACCTCTTTAATGTTTCCAGCTTGTGGTGCGCATTGATTCCAGCTTGTGAGCAGCAAGTCCCCTAGCCTGAAGATGTGATCCTTTGATATACTGAGTGTGTCTGTCATTGCTCAGCATCGTTCTGTGAGGTACAGCCCTGGAAAACATATTGTAGTAGGTCTCATGTTGCTCTTCTACCCTTCTCTGGCCTTAAAACAAACCAGCCTAGCTTGCATCCACACAAGTTATTCCCCAAGTTATTCCCTAAGACAAGGCGTCACCATCAGTGGCCATTTCCCATGCAAGTTCCCAAAACAGAGCTGGGAATTATGGAGGAAACTACTAATTTTCCCAGGCCAAAACTGTGTGGGGACTATGCTAGCAGTACGGAGCAGCTGAGTGCCAAGGGCCAGGCCACACGTGTGCTTAGGATGCCGCTATGGATGTGACGAAATTTTCCACAAGTTCATAGACTAAATTGTAAATGGGTTTGTTTTCTTTTGTGAGATGCAAGATTTAGCTAGGTTTGACAAAAAGAAGTCAGAAAAGGTGAGTGAAAACAAAAGGAGGAATGGGAATGGGGCGTGGAGCCAGCTGTAGGAAAGATAGCGGTGGATGAAGTGTTGGATCACATTCAAGTTATAATAAAGATCTGAGTCTTTGGGTTACTTTTGCTATAATAATTCTTTATCTTGCTTGCTATAACTAGTCTAATCTTTTCAGAGCAGGAATTATCACTTTGTTTTGCATATATAAAAATTAGACACCAGACTCGCTCACAGCCTCTAGATTTTGCCTGTAACACTGACGAATTCACATCTATGCGCATGGCATTTTTGCTTTAGTTTAATTTGGAAAAAATAAACATTCACCYTTACCATTTTTTCTACTACCCAACAAACACAACCTTTCAACGTGGAATTGTGTCTCTGCAAGCGTTTGCGGCTGAGTTTACCCTCTGAGCGTGTGGGCCTCGCCAGGCAAGCCCTTCCATCGGCTTATCTTCAAAGGTGCCGCTGTGATAACGAAGCTCGCCATGGAGCCAGCTCCTCAGGAGACGCTCTGGCAGTTATCAGTTACACTGCTGAATGAAAGCAGGGGTTTTTTTTCAGTGCTAACACACATGAGCAGGCACCCGTGGGCAGAGAGCGAAGTGTCGATTGCCCCCCCGGCCTTTCCGTGCACTCCATGGAGCCTGGCACGAGGCGCAGCCTGGGAAGCCACCCTGCTGCGGGGACCTGCAGCTCCCGTTTAGAAACATGAGCCCTTCCCGGCGGGAAATTGCTTTCCCCTCTTAACGTTTCTGCAAAGAGATAGAAAGCAAGGTGCAAGGAATTTTTCTACGGATGTGGCACCTGACATCATTGGTAAAACTCCAGCAGTTCCTGCGAGTGGCTGGGGCTGGGCGAAAACCTTGGCATAAACAGCAAAATCTTCCGCTCTGCTCGGCCGTGGCAGCTCCCTGGCGCTCCTGACTTGCAACACTGCATGACTGGGTCCAAGATTTTCCAGAAGAGAAGCTGACAGCCACATTATCTGCTGGTTGGATTGAAAAGGCATCTGCAGAGGAGGAGGAGATGTTTGCAATACACCCTTGCTTTTGGCCTTAGGAATCAATTCAGCAGTCAGAAGCTTCCACCTGAATTCAGGCTATGGAGCAGTCATGCATRATGCTCTGTGGACAGGCATGTCTGTGAGATGCAGACTGATGTTCTTCAGCTTGTTTGCGTTAAATGTGTTAAGAAAAGACAACTTTTTTTTTTTTTTTTCCTTCAGAGAAAAGAGGCACCTCCCCTCCTGAAGCTACCTACCTGCTGGTTTTCTGCTGCAGCACGTTAGGAAGAGAAATCCCATAGCCCATCTCCCCTTGAGAAGCACATAACATGCTTGGTAAATCTAACACATGCCCCAGCCCTTTAGGCCGGTCTGGGGAGCACCTTTTTTTTTTTTACTTGAGCCACAAATTCCCCCCAAAAGGTGCTTCAGAGCATTCTTTATACATTATGACTGTGAAATGCGGCCATGAGTCCGGTAAAGATTTTCTTTGTGCATATGAAATGGTGGAGGAAGAAACTCTAACGACTTGTCAGAAGTGACAGTACAACATTCAGCCACAGCAAGCAGCTCCACTCTATTTTTGATAATGTTTTGGTAAAATAAACTATTAATGTGCCTGTAGAAGAAAAAAAAAACTTGAACTAATTTCACTGTCACTCAGACTGGTGGGACYGGTGGACCAAGTTCATACTGGTGAATGTATACGAGGTTACACATGCAGATCCTGCGCTTAAACCCATGTGCTTTTTCTAAAACAAAGATCCTACCGAAAAGGCACACTTCCTCCTCTGGCTTTACTGAGCTAATGTGAACTAGTGCAGGGTTTAAGTGTTATTGGCCCTTCCAATTGTAGCCTTCATCCCTGCCTTTCAAAGCCTCCTAGTAGTGACCATGGAGTTTACCAAGCAATAGAGCGTGCTGATTCACACCCCAAGGAGATGAAATATCATTATATTATTCCAGATTTGTCACTGCAGCTTCATCATTGTCTAAATCCTCATGATTACAGTTAAGTATCTGTGTAAGCCTGTGTAGAACTGGGGCCTAAGTGCAAAGGGACCTGAGATAGTTGAGTTCAAGAAGAAAAGGAAGGGCTGGATTGGACAAGCCGCATGGAGAGCAAGAGATGATGCCCTTCTAGAAGCGGTGGGGTTGGAGGAGTTGGAAGCATGTGGCTTTCAAAAGAGGGAACAATATTATCACAGGATAGAATGAAATGACAGGGCAAAAATAGTAAAATGGAGTKTACAGGAAAGACTGATTGCAATGAGGGCTTGAGAGAAGGTCAGGGAGTAAAGAAGGAAGGGGAAGAAAAGACCAAAGATGTTATCTTAGTATTGAAAGGCACTGYACTATAGGTTTCCCCTTCAAATGTGAGTGAAGAAGGTTGACAAAGATGGAAGCAAGCCATGAGTTTTATTATTCTATGATTTTCTTGATTTAGAGTGACATTTTTATAGCAGTCTAGATATTTCTTGAATGTGAAAAGTAGATGTTCTAATAGATGCTGAAAGTATTAATTCCACTCTTCTACCTAGTTAAGAATTTAAAGACTGAAGCACGATATCAGTAAAGATACATGTTATATGTATCTCAGAGGCCCTGGCCGTGTGGAGAAATTGGTTCTTGGATGTGGATTTTCCCTGACTCTGAAAGTCACTACCCTTCTMTGTGCCTCCATTCCTGCCTTGCCTTTTACCAGTCGTATCCATTTTTAACACATACTGTTTACAGCAAGGACTGTTTTTTTTTCCTGTGTGTACTCTGCTTGAATTAGTTAGGTCCAGGCTTACCTGAAACATCCAGGCATCACCAAGATTTATGTTTTAATTATTTATCTGTTTTCTTATGTTGAACCTCTTGAGGCTGAACTTGCTTTATTGTATTAAAATACACGTTCAGCTTGATGGAGATACAGAGAAATAAATTAAATGAGACAAAGCATAATTCGTCAGGCACTAAYGCACGCAAAATACCGTACCATAACATACATTAAAAGCACAAATGTGGCTTTCATTTGATAGCAAAAATACAGTCTTTTGTTTATAATAAAGCTGCATGAATGAAAACTAGGATGATTTCAAATGACGGTACTTTTCATGCTATTGCAGACTGTCTGGAGGAGCACCAGTTTAAGATCTGTGGAGAGGTACAACTTCTAATACTGGTTTCTCCAGGGAGATCAGATCCCATGACTTCTAAAAACATTCATTAAAAGGAGTGCTGCTAAGAGGGCTCAGAAGAAGTGATCATCACTCTAGGTGCTCATAGAAAACGCTGTACAGGCCAGGGTGGATAACAAGGACAGGGAGCATCTCCAAAGCCTAAAGCTAGAACTAGCTAATTTCATTGTCACACTTCACTGTCACCAGTGTCACCACCAATCTGGTGACAGTGGCTGGTCACTGGCTGGTGGACCAGTAGCACTGGTGGGAGGGAAGTTCTCTTGTAGATGACCGAGTAGGCTAAACATCTTAGTATCTAAACTTAAGTGCTAATTTGGACAAAGTGCATCATGTCATCTTGAATAAAATTCAAAACCACCCCACTGCCGTAGCACTTTCCTCCCTGGTCCTTTCGGCCAAAAGAGCACTGTTTTGAATTTTTGAGAGAAAAGGCACCATTTCGTAAGCTTTTTTTCCTGAAGCATAAGAAATACCTTGAGCCTTCATATTTTCCTTTATTTACGAGCTTGAACACAAACTCTCCATCATAAATTATCAGAGATTTTTTGCTCATTGAATAGATAAATGACTTAATGCCTTTGGAAATTAGAAGCTTACTATCCATGTTCTACAAAGGGTTGCAGAAATTAAAATATTAAATTCCTTTAAAATCACGAGATGAAGTCCTGACTTCACTGACACTTATCGTTACCTTCCTTCTTCAAACTTGACTCAGGCCAAATTTCAAGCAAATCTTCTGGGTCATATGCAGCCTCCTGGCAGTAAGCAGGAGAGAATTTTTCTGCCTTGAAACTTGATTGCTCCAATACATTATTCATGTATCTTCCAGTATCCGAATGCTTTGCAAAGGAGTGGAAGTGTCCTGATTAGATGTTAAGGAAAGAAAAGAGCTTGAACAGAATTTGGCCAAGGGATCTGGAGAGTAAATCTTTGTCCTGAGGTAAGATTTGAAAAATTACCTGAATTATCTCAAATGTAATTGAATGACCCTGAATGTTTACTTAAATATGAACTCYGCGAGGATCCACTGTGCTAAATGGATTCCTTCTCTAGAGCTGCTGCTTGGTCTATAAGAGTAAACCAAGTTATAAAAGCAGATCACCTTTTGCAGAGCATGATTTTTGCAGGCCACAAATGCCCTGTTTTTTTTAATTTAAAATGCTAGAAATATTTTTTCTTTAGATCAATATTGTAGTATTATATAATTTAAAAAAATTATAATCAAAATTAAAATAAAAAATATTGTTTTATTACATCATAGAACCTGTAAAATCACTCTTAGGGATGTCCAAAAACAAAATGAAAGATCCAAACCTTTTACTAGTTGCACGTGTTACTCATTCTCTAACGCTATTTCCTCCATCTTTTCAAAAAATATTCACAAATAAAATAGATTCTCAAGTTTTAAAAACGCTTTGCCACATTTCAATATCATTGTAATTTACATGATAGATCACTTACGTTGTTTATAAGCTTGTCTGTGCATAATTTGATAACCTTTCTAAACATAGCATTTCTTTTATATCCTCTGTTAGGATTTAAGTGACTATCTCCCTGAGGGAGCCTAAAACAGCAACACAGCGTAGTTGAGGTTAGAAGGGACAGAAGTAACAGAAGGAAAACAKTGCAAGGAGCCTGGCAATATCAGCAAGTGACCCTCAGGTGAAAAGCAATGCTGAATCTGCCACAGCTGTGGACACACTTCTTAGCAGATCCCTGCCCTGTGCAAGCTCCATGTTGTCCTAGCTAGGCCACCACCAAGCCACTGTCCAGCTAGTTCAGCTTTCTCAGCAAAAATCTAGGGCCTGAATGCAAAACTATCTCCACACTGGCCTAGGTTGCCCTCCCATGTTTGCTTTTACCAGGAGATTGCTCTGTTTCCTCTTAGGCGAGAGGAAATTGAGCAGCAAAGATGGTTAAGGGACTGCAGCATCTATCTCATGAGGAAAAATTAAGCGAGCTGCGCCATTTAGCCTGGGGAAGAGAAGACTGAGAGGAGATCTGACTAACATGTATAAGTTCATGAAGGGGGAGGTAGGGAGGAAGGGGCCAAGCTCTTCTCAGTAGTGGGCAGTGACAGGACAAGGGGCAATGGGTACAAGTTGCAACAGAGGCAGTTCCATCTGCATGTGAGGAAGAACTTCTTCACTGTGAGGGTGCCAGAGCCCTGGCACAGGCTGCCCAGGGAGGYKRTGGAGTCTCCTTCTCTGGAGATCTTCCAAACCCGCCTGGATGCCGCCCTGTGCCCCGTGCTCTGGGTGTCCCTGCTGGAGCCGGGGCTTGGACTAGATGGTCTMTAGGGGTCCCTTCCAATCTCAAACATTCTGTGATTCTGTGAAATATGGAGAGCGGAATTCGTTCTGTGTTGAGCACACTGGAAAAGTATACCAAATGACTTTGAATTATCCTTCAAGCTCACCCGCTTAACACATGCCATAATGGAGGGCCAGAAATTGCTTCTTCCTAAATCAAAGTGCCACGAGGTAATTAGGGAGGGAGGCAATCATGTTAAAACTGCACAATTAATCTTTGAGTCTAAACTCACCTGGCAGCCTAGTGACCCAAGAATATGCTTTCAGTATAGAAGAGCACAGTTGAGGACAAAGATATTTCCATTTATGATTAACACATGTAAGTTATAGTGCTTTAAGCTCTCACGAATGAAAATGCATTTAATTCCCTCTAGCTGTAAAATAGATACAGCGTTCATTTGCCTCACATAGCTGTTGTAAAGAAATACATTACAGGCACGCATAGTACCTTTGTTTTTGCTTTTCATTAAAAAAAAYGTGTTGAAAAGGACTTTCACATCTTTCGAACTAGAAAGGAAAGGCCTGTTTCTGCAATGGATGTACATGCATAGCTTGTAGCCACATAAGTAATTCAGATCTCTGTCAGGCTATAAGCAGATGCACAAACCTTTATAGGGTCAGCACTGTAAGACATATTTATTACTAATCTGATTTAGTGGTAATACATTCAGACACATTAAATAAGCACATACGTGCTAGCTTGCAAATCTATTTTAACTGTTAGGCATTCACACACCATGCGGGCTTATTAACATGCACTGCAGACTTGCTCTATTGTCTGCTACTAAAATAAATGCAGTAAGAAAAATGCAACCCCACACAAAACTGGAACGAGTTATTTATAGACGTGTAGCAAGACCTGACCCTTGCTAACTAGTTCCTTGTGCTTCACATTCACTCTGCTGGCTACCTACGGACAGCTTGAGCTTTTTGTCCCTGGTTTGCTTTAGATTTCTGCTGTACAAAACACACAGGCAGCGGCGAAAGGAAACATCCAACCAATCCATTGATGCAAAGCTTCRAGCCTGTCCATCTTGAGGATCAATATCCCTCTCTTCTTGCACTAGGACACCACGTGCTTCCAACAGAAGAGCACAGGGATGAGCTAGCAGGATGCCCCATGGGCCAACTAGTCCCAGAGGGTTACTGGGCAGGTCCACGGTGTTCACACAGAGCTGGGATCAGGGTGGAAAAACAGGCCTCACAGCTGAGCAGAGCTGGCAACACAGCTGGGGACTGGGCTGAGCTTAAAGATGGCTCCAGGACAGTGGTGTTGGGGTGAGGCTCCAGGTGAGGATGGTTGTAAGATCTATTAAGTGCCGTTGAGGCCACCTTGGCACTATTACATCGTGCAGGCCTCCTGATGCCCACTCCAACGATAACACGGTGCTAAGCAGCAGGGAAAAAGGAAGGCCTTTGGGAGCAATGTGTAACGCCTCTGCCCCACCAAGGGTTTGACTAGACAGATGAGTTCATTGCTTTAAAACGTGCTGTGGGATCCTTAACGGCCAAAATCAATGATCATTTCAGATTTCCAGCTGATCCTAAGGATACACAGCCAAGGGCCTCTTTATCAGGCTTCATCCCCGCACCCCCTGGACCAACTTACAGCAGCCGTGATTGATGGACGTGGGAATTAACAGGGTGGTTAGCGAGCCCTTCGTTAGCAAGGGGATAACTGCCTGTCATCCACGAGCAGGAACTGCTGCCTGGGGAGGCCTGCGAGGTGAGAAGCAGCAGAGAAGGTGGCCCACGGGCCTGGGGAGAAACAGGAATGCCGGTGGCGGGCGTCTCTGCGCTCGCGTGCCGACAACATGCGCTCCCAAAGCCCAGGAATGGGGCTAGCGGATTTAAAGCGCTCCCAAAGCCCAGAAACGGGGCTAGCGGATTTAGCRGTGTAAAGGGTACTTAGCTCCCTCGGTTTTTACATCGGCAAAACTAGGTAGTTCACCAGAAGAAAAAAAGAAAAAAAGAGGAAAAGAAAAAAAATGGAAAAAAAAAAAAAGAAAGAAAGAAGGCGGCTGCGTTGACTTCGTTGACTTCAGGCTTGTATTAGGTTTAAACGGGGGTTATTCGCAGCTACCAGGTCGCTCGCAGGTCCAACCATCAACATATTTAATATATATATGTGTGTGAAATACATATATACATATATGTATATAATATATATATATATGTGTGTGTTTAAGACAAGACACGGAGCGGTGGCGCGGAGGCYGCCGCCCAGGGGCGGTCCCCGCGGCCGCGCCGCCCCCGCAGGAAGCGGCGCCGCGCGCAGCCTCCGCGCTCCGCTCCGCTCCGCTCCGCAGCGAGC
>NW_020455954.1:1019287-1022762 GCF_003342845.1 Nothoprocta perdicaria
GGGGGGCGCCGGGAGCGCCGGTGGCTCCGTTAACCAGCAAAACGCCTGGTGCTCTGCATAGCCCAATGAGCGGGGGTGGCCGCGGTGATGGCAGGCGACGTTTAATACACGTTCTTGCTGTGRGAAGCGTTTTTACCCGCTCGGTGCGTCTCCTCGGCTGCTCCTGGTGGTACTGAGGGGTCAGGAGTGTCCGGAGCCCATTCGGAGTAAGGGCTTTGAATTGGGAGCACCTGTGTGAAATGCTCCTCTTACTTCTTCCCCACGGCGCTTATTAGTGGCCTTGCTCGTTTGTAAGGGCCTCAACTTCTTTTTTCAGTCTTTTTTTTCAACTTCATCCTGAGGTTTTTATTAGAGTTCAGATGTCTTTTGGAAGTGGTGGCCAGGAGGAGCCTCCTGGGCAAATGGGCTCTGCCCCTTCTGCGTTTGCCTTGGGCACAGCCAGAGTTCAGGCAGATGGAGTGGGAAGGTTTTRCTTCACGGGGTTGTTGTTTTGCGGCTGTTTTTTTCCTGCAACATGGGTGTGTTACTGAGCCGAGTGAACAGCCAAAAGAAAACTTAGGGGAGAGGGGCAAAAAAATGTGTATGCCTAGGAGATTCATTAGAGCTGCTGTCAACCCATGTTGGGTCATACGATAGTTGTACGAAGATAAAGGCTCATAGGAATGCGAATGTTACCATTGCTACTTTATATATATATGTGTGTATGTATATATATACACACACATGCACGTGTGTGTATATACACAGTGTGTGTATGTGTTTCTGTGTTTATACTTGCTACTGGCTGCTGAGATCATAGATACACATCTGCAATAACTCATGATGAGAAGGACCCTACTGTGTAAGTCTGGGTTAATCTTGAGTTTCAACACAGGCTTTCTCCCCTCTTTGATCAGACAGGAATTAGGAAGAGCAGCGCAGTGCTCTCCTCTCGGAGTTACGGGCTGCGGACTCGGGGCCGGGTGGATGTCACAGGTTTAACTGTCACAAGTTCCCATCAGTTCTGGCTTGGACCAGTTGCCACTTACAGTCTCAGAGGACTTTACTAGCTGCTTGAGCTCCCCAGGCCGTAAATACCAGATCCACTGTGGCTTGCTTTAGGTAGGTGTTTTTTTTCTGTCTCTTTGTCATAATGGTCAAACCCTGTCCAGCTTTGTCCCATGGTCAAACCCTGTCCAGCTGTGTCCCCTGGCCAAGGCTCTACCCTAACATTTTGGAGTCTTCCTCAGTGTTTCCAACCCATCTATTCTCAGGTGGGACTCTCTGGGTCATCATTTGAGGGCCCTCTTTTCTCTTGGGTGGTTCTTTTAAGTGGCACTCTATGCTTCTAAGGAGGAAATTGCTACTTTTGCTTCTGCTGGGAGGGTTTGTTTTATTTCTCGCATGTCAAATGAGCATTTACGTTAAGCATTGTCCCAAAACTTAAATCCCGTGGTGTGGTAGCTTCCTTATTTTCCTGTTTGAGAAATGCAGAAGATGCAACAAGTCCTTTAGGCATCGCTCATCAAAATAATAGCTCCTGTGACTCTTGCTCATCAGGCTACTTGGAAGGCAGGGTGAAGTCACTCTGAGASGTTGTGTCACGCAGCTGTGCAGAGTGTCATGCTAGTACTGCTGCCTGCTTACTCTGAAATACAGTTTGCTAGGGTGTTTCTCTAGCAAAATAGTTCTTGTTCTGGGGGAATGACAGGCTGCTRTAGCTTTTCTCTTAAATAAAGCTGTAGATGCTGACCAATTCTGTGTAATTTTGAGGAAATGCTTTTTGGGTGCCCATGAATACTGTACTCTTTCTTTTCATGATCACATAAATAACGTGAGTTGTGGACTTTGTCAGCTGCTCCTTTTCCTATTCGGATTCCCTCCCCTTGCTGTATTTACTCGGTGGATAGTGACCTGGTGCATACTGCACTATATAATAAGCAAAGAAAAGCAAATGGACAGATCTGAATAATGTCCTGAACCAYCACCAAGCAGTGATGGAGATTTAGCTGGGTAAAAGCTGGAAAAGTCACAGGGGCTTTAAAAAGCAGCCAGCTCCTCYGTGGGCTGTGCTGCCCTGACTTGAATCACCCAGTGATGGCAAGAACCTGGCGGAGAGGCTGGGTTCCATTTCGTTCTAGTTTTATCAAGAAATTTTATGAAGAAGTTGGCTTTCTTTTTGTTTTCCTGTTGGTAGAGGAGATCTTCTAGTGTTTCTCTGAAGGACTTGTGGTGGTGGGTGGACACAGAAGAGCGTGCTTGGCTTTGGGGCAGGAGGAGGAGCACCGGTTTCCTCCGTCCAAGGATCACTTGGACTTGTTGACTCAGGTTCTCACCTCCGTACTTGTCATGCGGATGAAGACCATGAGGTGATTCACGTGCCTTTGTGAACAAAGCCTAAAAATAATAGGCCCTTACTCTTCCCAAGGGAGTGAAGGGTGATGTGGCCCGTGAAATGTGGAAGCGCCGAGGCCAAAGTGGGAAAATGTGGGCAGAAGGGTGAGGGGGAGAGGGAGAAACCTTTGGAAAGCTTATACCAAAATAGGTTAAGGCTGAGAATTAGGAAAAAGTGTGGATTATTTGGATCTGAAAGCACTCAAATCCTTAAATTTATCATAATCTCATGAATATTATAAATTAAAATAGTTTAGGAAGACTCTSTTTGCCCCTAACACTTGAAGTCAAGCAGCTGAGTAGGTGGAGTTATTTGTGGAGGCGCAGAACTGGTTTGGCAGGAGTTGATTCTTCGTTCCTGTTTATTCCTGGGGCTGGTTCCACGCCTTGTCCAGGCAAAGCTGAGAAACTGCAAGAGCAGGAAAGTTTTGTTTTTTCTTTTGATCTGTGAAGAGAACAGCTAGGAAAATGACATTCCTTCTTGCCAAAACTGGAGCGAATGCAACCAAATACAGATCATGTCTCCCTGTAATGAGTTAGCTGAATATACAGATATGTTGATAAATTTGCTTTCATTCTGCACATTTAAGATGATTTTATTTGCTGAGTTTTTAAAGACCACTCTCATTAGTGTTACTTAATTTTTGTCTATATTTTTTTTTTCTTATGTGTTAAACAGCAGCTTCTGAGCATGGAATGCCCATAAAAGATGGGTATTCAAAATTTGAAAATTTGACACTGTAAGCAATAAGTAAAAAATAATTGATACTTACAGTGTAACATCCTARTGAACAAAAAAACCTGCAATCTTTGAGCCAGGATGGATATGTATTTSTCTTGGAAAGCCTGGCAGTGGGTTATTTTCACAATACTACCTCCATGAGGGTTGTGCACCACTTCACATCTCAATAGTGAGAACGGTTGTTCTGGCTCTTCTACATCTTTCATGGTGGTGCAGGTTGCAGATGTGCTTTGTATTTTAAGTTGGTTGGGTCTTTTCAGTGGATTAAATACACAGCTTGCCATTATATATTCAGGATGGACCTTTTAAGGATTTAGCGGAATATCTGGCTGGATTCTTTCCAAATAAATAAAAAAGTGG
>NW_020455954.1:1022927-1040555 GCF_003342845.1 Nothoprocta perdicaria
GGCTGGATGTGGTGTTTCCAAGTCCTCCTTTCCCAGCGTTGCTGTTTCCTTTCTCACAGCTGGGTGTGTGAGAGCACAGCGCTTGGCAGGCGGGAGATGCCGCTTGCCACGCTAGGCTCAACATAAGCCTGGCAGGGTGTCTCCTGCCGTGACTGTGTTCACGGGGGAGCTTGAGGCCGCCCCATCTCCTGGGCTGTGCCTGCTACCCCTGGAGCGAAGTTGGACCTTGTCCTACCTGGACCCTGTCCCTACACAAGGAAGGACAAGGAAGGACAGGGTGTCCCTATGCTGGGAAGGATGTTCCATGTTGTTTAAGTGACCTGTCACTTAAGCCTGCAGGAGGTTTTAAGTAGATGACTTTATTGCCTTACAAGGGTCACTCCTGCTTATTTATTACCTGAGCTAATCTCCTCTGAGCTGAGAGAGAGTCTTAGGGGACGGGCTTTCCATCGTAGCATTTYTTAGGGGTTTGCTCTGTGCACCCCTGGGTGACTTGCTCAGTGTTTGTGGCCCTGTTGTGTGTGTGTTTGCAGCAATGCTTACATCTCTATCTGCTTTTGCCTCGGTTTAGGGAGAATTTTAATTCTGCCCAGACAGTGACAGCCTGAGGGAGCAGCTCGCCCCTTGTCCAACCTTCTGTGGCCAAAGCAGCGTGTGGATGTTGTGAGGCCCTGTCTTAGGTTTGCTACAGGGAACTAGTTGAATCCTCTTTGATGTCAGCGTAGATTAGCTTGTGCACTGTTCTTTGCCCCAAAGGGTATTTTTCACCAGCACGTTTCTTCCTTTTAATCAAAATGTATTTGAGGTGATCAGATGGTATGGGAGTGCTTTGCACATTTTTGAAATGTTCCGGAACTGGAGCGATTACTACAAAATTTTTCACTTTCTGTTGTTCAGCAACTCATTTGTTGGRCTATATGCATTGCTCATCAGGTGCATTTAATTCCAAGTATTTATTCTATGACAAGATAAAAACAATTTGTTAAAGAATGGTGCCCGCTATTTACTCCATGTTTCCTTGATCCTTGTTGTTAAAATCAACTTGTTTTATTGAAGAATTCTCTCGTTGCTGTTCTAGCTGACGCGAGCAGTCACGCTAATATGAAGCCACTGGAAAAAAGAGAAGTGGTTGGAAGCCTAATATCAAAAAGAAAATGCATACTAAGATGCAAAGTACGTTCTTTGCTACTTCTTGATCAGAGTTTTGCATTTATTTCCACATCTTTAATGTGGAGCTCCCAAGAAATCTATAACTGCCATGCATATATATATATGCATGGGGATATAGCAAGGATTAATCTAAGGCTTCATGGATTTGGGTTTAATAGCAGCTTTTCTATGGATTTCCTCTGATTTTGGGTAGGTTGTTGGCMCTTTGTTCTTTGGTTGCCCTCCTGTATTTGGAAAGGGGTGGGAGATGAGGACTATCCAGAAGCAGCTTTCCAGAGGGGTGGAATAGCACAGCAATGGCAGAGTCAAGCAGTGGAGGTGTGGGAAGCTTCTCCTGTGAACATCTCACRTGGGCTGTTTGGCAGAAGCTTTGAGGAAATGAGAATAACCAGGAAAATGAGTGTTGCTACTGCAGACTTTCAGCTTTAGTGATGTAAAGATTTTGTTCCCCATTTGAGCAAACCCAATGGCGGTAAAACAGCACTATATTGCCTTATTAAACCTATAAGCACAGATTTGTCCCTTTTTTGTTGTTTGTGTGGGAACTTYTTTTGATCAAAAGCCAGGGTGGAGATCTGTTCACCCTGAATTACTCCATGGCCTCAGAGACAAAGAAAAATCTGGGGTCAGACTTTTCAACCCAGTTTGTTCTGCATCAGGGCAACAGGGCGAATCATGCATAGACCTGCCCTTTCTGCTTTCACGGCCAAAATAAAAYCAAAGTGGATTACAAATGTTCATCTCGCTGAAATACTGTGAAAATTGCCTTCTTGTGCCTTTGCTGGGAAGTTCTCTAAATGAGACCTTTCCTTGTCAGCTCGCTGGTTCCTGTGTGAAACCTCCAAGCTGTCATGGGGCAGGGAGTGATTTCCCAACCGCTCCAACAGCCACTGTTTCTGGGTTTATAAGACATATTTCTTAACCCTTTTTTTTTTAGCTCACTAAGAGAGAAATGGGACTGTGTGCGTTGTGGAGGGCCAGAGAGAGCCTTGGGGAGGAAGTGAGGGCAGTGCCCAACTGTGGTCCTGTACAGGCTGGTGACAGAGCTGGGGAACCCTAAATATTCAGGCCAATCTTGTGTCTGAATATCTTTGGATATGCTCTGTGTGTCTTTGCAGTGGTTGCTCTCTGTCCAGTGATTTATGGTGGCTACCTTTAGGGTGGTTAACATTTTGTGTCCTTCCTGATGAAGCTCACAAGTCACAGGAAAAAAAATTAAAGAGGATTTTTAGTAGCCTTTTCTCTCCATTTTACTTCTCTCTCTTAACCACTAAAAGCCACTTTGCCAGGAAGGGGTGATGTTCTCTGCCCCTACAGGCAGTGATAAAAAATGATAAACGGTCAGAGGAAACATTTTTCCTCTTTATATGTGAGATRCTTAGAGAGGGGCTTGTTACAGTACTGCAGCAAGAAGGAATTTCTTCAGATGCATTTAGGTGAGCAAACACTTTGCTGTTATTAAGCTTAACATTGTTTTTGCTCTCTAAACGTTTGTTAATAAAACTGCCTTTAGCATTTCTACTTTTATCTAATTCATTTAAGTATTTAGGCACTGACAAAGATACTCATTTTGTTAGATGAACGATAAATATCTCTTTTTTTTGTTGCCTGACAACTTTAGAAGACAACCCAAAATGGGATTTTTATGGAGAATTAGTCTCCTCTTCCCGTGAATTGGGTTTTTGGGTAGATGTCAAGTTGGACACCGAGTTGAGAGACCCCATGTCAAGCTACTTTTGAAAACCTTGGCCAAAAGATGGATAAAAATCAGTTGGGCATCAGCTTCTGAATGTGAATGTGCTCTGGGTCTAAGGAGCAAGTGAGAACTGTAACTTCCAGCATGGAATCACTCATGACTCGCTTGGAAAGCTGCTGCTAATGTCTCTACTAAAACAGCAAAACAAAACCGTGAGCCTGGATAATTCCCATGCATGATTCTAGACCTGGAATCTGCTGGTTGACCTTTGCTTACGTGCAAACCATTGCTGTAATCTCATCTTCATCCTTCTGCCCTGATAGCCTGGGYGCTAGAGGAGCTCCGTACATGGAGAACATAAGTAACCTTATTGAGCACCAGGAAGTTGGGCCAGAATCTTGGGAAAGTTTGACTGTTGCTGGAAGTAGCAATAGGAAATGTGTAGCTGCTTGTCCCTTTTCTGCCGGTTTTTAAAGGGAGATGAGTGGATACATCCAGTGCCTTCACAGTTGTCTCCGTTAAAGGTAGACGGTTAGACCTGCACTAAACTCCCAGTCCTGCCACTTCAATGCAGAGCTGCTGTAAGCAGCTGATAGCTCCAGGTTGGGGTAGGTCATACACGTGCTCGAAAGGCAGATACTCTGTATGTGCGTTGCGGGGGGGAAAARGTAAGTCTTAACTGCAGAAACTAAACTACCAGGAACTAAACCACCACACGCTGAGAGAGGCTGAAGTGCAGCAGAAGACTAGCAGGGGGAGGGAAAGGCGTTTTTWACTTCTGTCTTGTTAAACTTCAGCAGCAGGTACCGCTCATCAATTGTGTTGACGCTTGCCATGATTAGGTGTTGAATGTGAATTGGAAGATGCCTGTGAGAGGCTTGCGCGGCCTTAACGCCTCACACTGACATATTTAACTATTTATCTCTCCAAATTGAAGGTTGTTCAGGCTTGGTAATTGTTTTGGATTATTTACTGTGCGGTGTGAATCCTGCTGTTTCCCTGTGGATATTTACAARTGTGGCACAGTAGTTTATGCTTTGAAATCCAAGGGGCTTTGATTAAATGGTAACTAAAGCGATAATTTCTGCAGTGTGTCTAGTAATAGAAGAGAGAAGGCTGACAGGGAGAGGAGTGACCATGAAGAATATGGTCTGTGGCTTCTTGGCTAAAGAGTTGGTATTTTTCTCTGCCGACTAGGGAAGAAGAGGTAAATGAAAATAGAAAATGGAGAAAGAGACATGGGGGTGAGAGAAAGCAAGGGTCTCTCCCACGTTTTCCTGATAGTGGTAGTAACATATGAACTGCTCTGAGGAAAATAGAGGAGAAAAGCAGTGCTGAGGATCCTGGCATTGAGACTAGTAGTGTCCTAATGTCTCCTAAGACTTGTGTGAGTGGCACAAGTCGTGCTTGCGGCATGAGCAGAGTGAAGCAAAGGGGCTTCTGTTTCTTTGAACTTGATATCTATGTGTAGAAAGGAAGTCAGACACTTTGGTCGTAGCTATCTCTTTCTAATCCCCTTAATTTCATCTCCTTTAGGTTGAAGGGTAGAGATTTTTCCTTTATGGTTCTGATGTGTAGTAGTATTATGTCCTTTTCCCTGCCTTTTGCTCTGTGGGTTGTACTTAAGCAACTTCTCGGCCCTGAAATAAATCTGACCCTGTAGTTCCTCAGTCATTAACCCTTGCTGCTCTTTGCTTTCCAGTACTTTGCTTTCTTCCCCACAGAAGTTTGCACAGCTTCTTTTGGCTCTTCTTTCTTCCCTATGCTCCTTTCCAGGTTAGCTTGAGCCTTTATTCACTTTCTGTGTACAAATATTCTCATTTTCACTGCTGGAAAACTTGCTGAGACCTTCTCTTTCCCAAAGTGACTGCTGCCAATGGTAGGATCTGTACTTGTATCTGAGGATTTTTTCCTTTTCCTACGGCCTCCCCTTTCACTTGCAGGTGCGTGAGCCTAGGAGTAGCAGTGGGGTTGAACGAGGCCTTTAAATCTATGAGGAGACCTGCATTAACTGCAGCTTTGGCCTGAATTGCTGTCACCATGGCCTTTGTGTTAGCACACAGTGTTCTGTTAAGGTATCTTTAAGCTTTATACCCCTTCTACCTCCATGCTTTGATGGGAACTGGGAAGGAGAGCTTGAACCTGTAAGCGAGCACTGCCAGGAAAAGGTGGGTGAGCAGACTGTCCTTTTAAAAACGGTTGGAGAAGAGCAAGGCCAACCTCTTTACTGCATTTTTTTTTATCCTTAAGCCCCRTTTTTGCTGAAGTTTATCTGAAAGACACATAGTACCCAAGGCATGAAACTAATGCAGTCAGTTTTCTAGCAGCAAGCTTTCAAAGGGACAATTGCAGCAACCTTTAGGAAGACCTGCTCTGGTAAGCTGGGCTGATGCTGTAGTGATGGGTATAACTGGGTACCTGAGGTGTGTGGAAGCACCTTCCAGAGAAGATCAGCAGGCTCTGGGTGGTGGGGAGGGAGTAGAATGAACAACGCTGCCACTCTCTGTTGTTTGCCCAAAGTATTTCTTCTCCTAAATTTTGCAGTTGGGAAGAGATTAACGCTTGCTTTGTGTTTAATAGAACAGTATTGATACTGCTAATGCATCAAAAAACCTGACAAGTGGACAACCCAGAGTTGTCTTTTACTAGAGCCACGTGAAAGCAATTCCCAAGAGGAGCCACGCTCGGATCCCTAGGCACTGATGCTTTATCTGTCGCTGTTTGTCTTTGCCAGTGGCTAGGCAAGAAGTGGAAAGCAAGACGTGAAATGCATAGTAGAAATACTGTAGTTACACGCAGTGGGAATTCTGTGTATCCATTGTTAGCTTAGCACTAGCTATCTAATTATTAATTATTAGATCCTGACAGATCAGTTYTGCAGCTGGTCTTGGTAATCAAGTCAGCTTTACAGCAAACACTCCCGTAATGATTGAATGTTGGAGAGCAACCTGGTTTCTGTGTTCCTCTTGGATGCTTTTAACTGTTTCAGAAAGAGGATGGGGATAACGAGCTCCATTGGATTATGTAATTCTCAGGAAACAGTGTCGGATAGCTACGGCGCAGAGCTTGTACAACCATTTGTTGTACTTTGGTAGTCAGCTGGTGCTCATAATCACCCAGTAACTTCAGAGAGATTTTCCAAAGGAAAAATAGTCCTTAAAACTCAGGAAGGTGTTTGACGAAGGATCATCATGCAGGAACAGTATCCTGATAGGACTTAGCAGGAGATCTTAAGGAAGGGGAAGGTGACACCTGTTTACAGGAGCTTTTGAGCAAGTTAATTGTGGGCAGTCGTGGTGTGTGAGCCAGGACAAGTGGTGCCAGCTGCCGAGTTCTTGCCTTCTCTCTTGCTTGGTGATGACCAACTAGTTTTTGGACAGATCTCTTTTCCTTTTGATTTAAAGGATCACATTATGGCCCACTGTCCACCTTTTTTTCCTCATTTGATATGTGTGCCCATAGGACATTTTCCTGCTGGAGTAGCCGGAGAAGTGACAAGATGACACATGCTGCCCCTTGCCGTCCCCTGGTGTTGGGCGGCCCGACCTCGTGGAAAGGAGCAGTTAGTGCTGTGCTCTTATCAGCACAGACCTTCTGGGCTGCAGACACGTTCTGCAGTTGCGCTGCGGGGAGCAGGACCTCTGGTTATCACAGCTTGATTCTCCCTGGATTCTGCCTTCCTTCTGGTGCTCGTGTGCCCATATTCCTGTCCGTACCTCGTGCACACCGGTCTTRGCATTGCTGTTACAGGCCTCTGTAATAGCCGAGAAAGGAGATGCTCTAATAGATGCCAGGCATCTTTTTTAAAAAGTCACTAAATTATTTTGTTTCCGTGGAGGTTGGTGGGGATACACAAGAAAAGAGAGAACTTGGGCTATTTAAAATATTTTTTWAAAAAATAAGGAAAGCAGAGGAGGACAAATCTTGGTGCTGATGCAAGTCTGTGCTCATCTGTTTGTGGAGGGTGCAATCTTTAATTTGGTAGCCTCCAGACTGCAGGGAAAAGTCCTTCCAGAGCTTTGGTGGGAATTTCTTTCAAGGAGACGCTGCTGCTGGGACATGTGGAAAGCACCATCACAAGGAGCAGCACCATGATTTTTGCAGTCATTTTCGATTAAGTAAACTTTATTTATAAGCCTTAAATCAGAAGTAACTATGGAATTTGTTGTGAGTTAAATGATAACTTTAGGTTACTGACTAATAAAAACATAGTTTTTTCAGACTGTAGCTTTGTTTTTCAGACAGCTATGGAGTTGTCCTAGTCAACCATCTTAAGGTAAAGAGAACGTTTTAATCCATGGAACTAATGAAATGAAGGCTGCAGTGGATTTGGCCTGCAGATGAATTGCCTGGTGGTTGGGCGTTGGAAATAAGTTTATTTTACACATAGCATAAAAGTGACACTGTGGAGGAGCGATGGTGAGCCAGGAGGACTAGGGTGGGTGTTACAGTGGCAGTGAGGGTGCCTGGATGAATGTGGGTAACCTGGGGAGGAAGGARTAAGCTCATCTGCATTCTTGTCCATAGTGTAGATTTGCTCCTGACATAAGAAAATATGCAGAGCCTGTTAATGTGAGTGCTTTTTTTTTTCTTATTTTTCTTGTCTAATGATCTAAGATTTTTATTTATCAATGAGTTGTGTGCTTTAAAAAACAGCTTATATTTGCAGGTACTTAGGTTCCTTTGAACCACAAATAAATTCAGCAGAGCTCAGCCAACTTCAAAGGTCCAAATCTTCATCTTTGGTGTTTATTAGTGAGGTTTACTGCCTTTGGGGACTGATTATTGTTTCTTTTATTTGCCTTCTCTATGCTGGAAAGTACTGTCATGTTTGAAAACTATCAGAGAGTCAAATGCCTTGCCCAAGAAATGGAAAAAGCTGTAAAACATGCGTTTGTATGTGAATGTCACAGGGGACCACCCTGGTGTTGCGTTAATATTAACTAGTGGGCCTTTTTAAAAAATATATGTGTATATGTGTGTTTATATATGTGTGTCTGTTTACTTAGGCAAAACCTTCTCTGTCACCAGTGTTCCCAAAATGCAGCACTTCATACAGCAACATCAGCAGCTCGTGTCCTTGACACTATGCGAATCAAATCAAAATGAAATCACTCAAAAATTCAGTGTTTGGGGGAATCTATAAACTAGCTGCTCTGGCAAAATCAGAAGCTGGGCAGGTTTGGGTTCAACTGGAAGACTAGAATGGATTTGGGTAGTAAATGGCTGCTTTGTGATCTATATTATTTTCCAATTTGTGATAAAACGGCTCTCTGAGGTTATGTAGAGAATTAGTAGTTCTCATTTACTTGAGAATGTAATCTTAAGTGAAAAGTCAAGTTGGAAAAGACATCTTACAGCCTGATACCTGTTTTATAAGGTGAATAGGAAAGTCTGTTTTATTTAACAAAAGATGTTGGTTGTTTTTTTTTTTTTTTTTCCCTTGCCTCCTTTCCCCCCATTTTTCCCCCTTTCTCATCTTCTGAAGCATTTAATATTGTCCTGGTATTCTTTTCCTTAGGGAAATAAGTTATTCCAGTATATGTGCTCTTAAATGRCTTTTGTAGCATGAACACTGGAAAAAATGTTGTGCAGGATGGTTTCCTCTTACTCTTAACTTGTACGTGTTCACAAGCCACAATCTGTACTGTCAAATTCTGAATGCTTTCCRAAGGGAAAGAACTGTTTTATTCTTTAAAGCAACTACAGGGAGGTTTTAGCTTATTTCCCAAAGGTGTTGTCCTCTGCAGCCTCTTTGGCATGCGCTGAGAAAGGAAAATATCATATTTTAGCATCTGAAGCTTCTTTTGGACAAGAAGCCGTGAACTCTTAAATTAAGCCCTTGTCTAAGAATCCAAGATGTGTTGCCTGGACTAACTTGGTGGCCTAACTGTTAGTAGTATTTTCCTTTGTGTGTCCCAAACCTGCCTGTGCTCGGATGCTGACAGGCATCCTGTGACTTTTAAAAGGGATGAGAGTGATGGGACATCAATAAAATCAAAACTATGCAAATCCCCCGTTTCCCTTTTATCCCTTACTCTTTTAAGATGAACTGCTGTATCTCAGCGTTCCTTGACAGCTGGACAGTTTGCCTTGGAGATCGAAAGGATGAATTTCATACAAAATTGTCTGCAGGAATTAGTAGGGGTTTAGTATGACTCATAAATGCTCTCAGGCTGGAAAAGATGTGAAGAGGTCTTTCATGAAACTGATCTGAAAATACACAGGAAAATTTCTTAGAGACGTGCCATAAGCCATATGAGGGGAGAAAGGAGACTGTCGAATTTTCTGAATTTCTATTGAGTTTTCAGAGGAACTGATTCTTAGAGAGATTAAAAAAGCATCTTACAAGTTCAGGAAATGACTTGCCAGACTCTGAGAGAGCATTTCATGGACTGCTTTGAGAAGATGCTTGCGGATGAGTCTCTGAAGTGGTTGAACGCAAATATAAAAGGTATTTATTTTTAGGGTTCCAGGAAAGAGTAGGATTCAAGGATCAACCTTGGACATGCAAGAAATCTGTATAGGTTACACAAGTTTCACGCAGGTTTACTAGCAGGAGCAGTAGGAATAAACAAAATGCAGGTGCTCGATGTGTTCTGCTTCCCTTCCTCATCGTGACGGACTCCTGARGGGATCTCGCTCTTGCTTGTGCCCACAAGAGCAGGCCCGTGACTGCAACATAAGCTGAGCAGTGAAAYGATCCATCCAAAAACATGTTTTCAGGTCAGCGGGAGGAACATTCAGCTTCGCCAGGTGGTGGGAGGAGTGCCAAGAGAGCTGGGCYATCCCTTTGGTGTCAGCTAACAGGGTCGGGGACCTCGGAGCTTATTGTAACCCTCCCGTGTTGCACTGGATTAAGCTAATGAGGTTTCCTGCTTGGCTCGGGCAGGAACCCTGGGTGTTGAGAGGTTGGAGCTGCATCGGTTTACGGTGGTGGTTTGGGGTTTGGTTGCTTGTAGGTGCTGTGCTGAAGGAGTCTGTTGTGCGTGGTGAGCGAGTCCCGCGGTGTCGCGCCGGTTCTCCCTGTGGACCATGATCAGCCACGTTGAGCTTACACTGTCGGGCAACAGGTTGGAGACACTCAGCTGAAGCTCACAGAGAGGGTTGTCTCCTCCTGAAATGAGCTAAGTGCAGATAACCTCTTCTTTCCCCCCCTCTCCGAATTCGTCATGATGCCACAACTGGGGCTGCACGGAGCCTTGAGCAGAGAGAGGAGGATCCTGGAAAGCTGTGGTCAAGGAGCAGCTTTCATCCCGTGTCATCTGGGAGGAACAGATTTGCCACCTACACCCTCGTGGTCTTGTGGCGTTTAGTGAAAGGAGAGAGAGAACCAGAGCGAGAGCATGGAGGGTTTTCCCAGTTTTCTTGAGGGATTGGTGCTTTGGAGATGGGTGAGATTCAGGTTTGTGTGTTAAGGTGTGGAAAAGGAGCCCTGGGCAGCTGGGAAAGGACAGTCCGAGGAGCAGCGTGCACTGGCAAATCTCCCTTGGCTTGGATTGTGGAGAGCTGCTGAGTTTTAGCAGTGTCGGTTGGAGTTGTTCAGTAGGGGGGTTTGTGGAAATGTGTATGGATGGAAGTGAAAGACACCATTGTCAGTCCGAATGCGTCTGCGTGGAATGTAATTACTTGAAAGAGACAAAGGCAGTTTGTGCCTTTTTTGCCTTTTCTGGCCTTATTTGTGAATAATACATTGAAATAGCTGTTGATCTCTGCAGAGCTCCTTTGCTATAGTGTTTATTATTTATCTTTGGCGTTTAACTACGCTGCTGCTGTATTGGAACTTATGGCTTATCCTCAGCAAAAAGGATAATTCTGCTTTTCTTATCCAGCAGAATGGCTCAGAGTGTGTGGTTTAATTAGTGTCTGCAGTGGAGCAAGGAAGGAAGCCCAGTAGTCTTCAAGAAAAGGACCGTGACTCCTTCAGCATGATGTTTTCCTCATAAAAATCTTCCCTTTATTTACAGCACGGAGCCTTGCCCTGTCAGCTCTGCATTTGCCCAGTGAATCCTCCCCTTCCCTTCACGTTGTGTTTTAATTTTCAGTGTCGACGATGGGGATGTGGTTGGGGGTCCCTGTTGGAACCTGCGGGCACTGGGACCACCCAGGCCTTGTGCTCCAGGTGCCCTCCCCTCTCCTGGGTTCTTGACGAGCAAAGGGAACTGRTATCAGGAGTGAGAGAAATAAGCTGAGTTTAACAGATTGGATGTGTGGAAGGCTACAATATTGGTAAGAGAGATGCCTTTGGTCACAATGTGATGGTAAAATAGGAGATGCTTTTCAACTGTCCTCTTTATCCCACTTAAAAATGGCTATAGAAGTCCTCTGCTCATCTGAATAATTCAGGCAGATGATCCTCCTGACCTCACTGCTGCTTCTCTTGCCCCTTCAGTAGATGTTAATACTGCTTTTTAAAGCTGCTGCTGCTGCTTTAGTAGTGCAGATCTTCCCTAATCCAGATAAATTTACATTTATGAAGATTTTTATAGAAAAATAATGAGCCTCACTGCCTTTAGATATTCTCCTCTATTGAAAAAATACCTTGTGTAGAGGTTACAAACACATGCATTTTTTTCCTGGCTACTTTGTTAGAAGGTTATTACCTGTTGTTTAATTTCCTYGTCTCCTTTTTGCCTTCCAGGAAGCATTTGTATCCCTTGTGCAACCCAGCATCCTCAAGATGAGAATCTCGAAGAGAACCTTCTCCTTCTAGTGATATTGGGACCACTTATTTGAACTGATCTTCTGAGTAGTTGCTTTCCTTTTTTTTTTTTTTTTTTTCCTTCCCTTTTTCTCTTTATCTTTAATATTGGATATTTTACTGGTACTATTGAATGTAAAATTAGCACTTCCTAAGAAATACTGTAGTGTTGGTGATCTTGATGTTTCAAGTGTAGCATATTAATGATGGTGATGATTGTGTATAAATATATATATATATACACACCTAAAAAGGAAGAGCAGGTTTGTACAAGGCAAGTGGAGTTAAGCACCAGACCAATTTTAAGCACTAAGAGCCCAAGATGAGTGGAATTGCTTGTATGTTTGAAGTTGCACCTTTGCTTAAGTGCTTGTTGACTTGGGATCTTTGACTTTCCTCCTGCCTGGAGGTGGATGCGCACTTGTGGTGGCCTTTCTGGTGCTTCTCTCCTGCAGCTGAGCATTCCTGGTGGGAAGCCTCCTATTCCTTTCATCCCAGGGACTGCAGTGAGGGATGGTGCTGTTGCTTTTTGGTTGTGGTATCAAGGAGGAGCTGGAGGCTGCGCTGTAGTAACGAAATGATGGGAATAATCRTAGCTTGTTTTTTCAAAAATGACTCTTCAAGAAAATGACCATATTAGTCATATATCTATTGCTGTCAGATTCAAAGCAAGAATTCTGAAACTTCRGTTGTTTTTGAAATAACTTTCAAATTTATTGCTTGCATATTACTTAATCTAGTTTTGCTCCCCAAAACATTATTGCCACTTGTATTTCACTTTAGGCTTTTATGGAGTTGTACAATGGTTCAGTCTTTAGAGAATGCCTCTTTAGTCACACCATTTCTGCCATCAAAAAGCAAATCATGCCTTTCAAATGTTAGCATCTTCTATAAATATGAAGATATCTATCCTGTACATGGGATGAAATGTGTGTATTTGTTWTGTGATGTTTTGTAGAAATTGCACCAGCAACCCCGCCATAAATCTGTGATRACTTGAAAATGCAGTTTGAGCAGAGAAGAAAGAGGAATTCACCTTGCCTCTGATTAAGAGCAGGATTTGTGTGTTTAATATTTCAGCAGTGTGCAGAAAATCTCTCTAGGTTAGTGTTATTTAGTGGAAGGAGTGGATACAAACATACCTGGTAGATCAAATCCTCTTCYCAGAGCAGACACTGGATTTTCTGTGTTGCCTGAGAAGGCTCAAGAGCTTTGAGAGCCTGCTGTGGATCAGGGGAGAGGTTTTTTTCACTATTTTTTTTATTATTATTTCCTGTTTTTGCTGCATTAGCAGCTTCTGGGGATGGTGCAAGATGTTTCAACAGGTCCTCAGTGGTTTCTGTCCTCCAGTTTAAAGTCCATGGTGGGGCCCAAGATGCAAAATGCAGAGCAACCAAGAGGCCTTCACTGGCTGCGGTCTGTGTTATCAGGTGCTCGCTCTGGAACGTAAAGTGTGGTCCCATATGACTCCTTACACAGATGAAGCACTTATGAGTACTTTTGCTATAAACTCTTATGTTTTGCCTCAGTGGAACTGAGAAACGTTACCGGAAAAGCAACATTTTTCAGGCTGCTTAACAATAACCAAATGAGGAAGGCAGTAGGATGAAACATAGGAACTTCCTCTTTGAGAGCAATCCAGGTTTCTCCTCCTACTCCATAATTTCTACAGAAGTTCAGAAATCCCTACAAATGTGGGGATCTTGTCCCAGCAGTGCTAGGGACAGAAGTGACAGGYTGGAGCCTGCTGAAAGGTGAGTGAGGGCAGAGACATCCAACCACGCTGATCAGGGAGCGAGTCCCACGTCCTTAAAATATCTTGGGGAATCGTCACTTTTGTCCTGATTTTAAGGCACAAAAGCTAAATTTGCATGACACAGCATTAGTAGCTGCTCCCTCTTGCTGCTGGGTGATACTCAGCTTCCCTCGTGTCCCTTGGGGCTGGTGGCACCTTGCAGCTGCGCTTCATGGAGCGCTCTGGGAGTGCTGGTGGTTCAGTTTGCTTGGAATAGAAATCATTTTATTAGAGTGCCCTTTGGGGGACTTTGCACTTGTTTAGTATTAGGAGTATTGTGTTAGTATTACGKTTTTTTGTTGCGAATTTTATGTTTTATGAGTGTTAGTATTATGGCTTTGGCCTTCTCTAGGCTAGATAGAGTGTCTGTCTATTGAGGTCCTGTTAGATCTTTACACGTGCGCCCTCATCACTCCCCATCCCAAATATGCGAAGGCAGCCTTAGTGACATTATATTGTCCAGCCTGAAAAGCCGAATCCAGATTCCTGGGGAAAAGGAGGTTGAATTAGGCCTTTTGTTTTCAGATAGCGATTTCATGTTTTTTGAACATTTGCATGAAGGTGGTGGGGTAYGTGTGTGTTTTGTTTTATGTTCTTAAATTTTGTTTTGTTTTCCCGTTTTAACTGTCAGTAGCATTTTATAAAAAACAGGTARATTGCACATGTTTTTTGATCGTTGGGGCATTGGTACGGATGAATTTGTGCGTGGTGCTCGAGCACCTCCCCAGAGCACATGGGCTGCCTGTGTAGTAGCCAAGAAAACGTCTCCAGTAAAGTAGAGCTGTACTTCACTAATGCTGACTTTGCATCTACATCTCATAAATTTTAATCCTTGTTCTTAAACTACACGAGGAAAACAAAGTTCAGTTCATTTTGAGTTAAGATAGTCGTTTACCTTATCCAAATGGAAAATCCAAGTGTAATTAATACCAAAAGGATGGAACTGGGAAGGACTTTCTGACTGTAGCTCTAATCTCATCTGCGTTTCTGTTTCCTGGCCCTAACCTGCTGTTTTCCTAACTCTGGCTTGCCCTTCTGCACAGTRCTCCTTACACAGCAAGTTATTCTGGTGGGTGCAGTCGTGACTTGTTTCCAGAGTTAAATTAATCTGTAAACTCATTTATTAGGACAAAAGCTGCATGCTCCCRAAGGGCAGTGGGTACTTTGGGAGACCAATAGGGTTTTAAAATATTGATTCAAATAAAACTTGGACTGATAGGGAATGGATTCCTAGCGTTGCCTGATTTTAGCTCTATATATTCGTGAGAAATGCTGCATTTCTTAGTTTCTGTCTTCAAAACTGACTGCTGTTGGAATACAGGGGGGTGAAGTTAGTTGGTCTAACTATGAATAATTTTCCTTCCTTCTCGCTGTTACCTAAGATGATTCAGTCATGGTCTTTCTCCCTCGCCCCGAGGCAGCTACTTGCAATTTCTGTGGGACCGGCTCATCCTGTCCTTGGGAGCAGRCTTAATAGGACATCAGTCTGAATTAACCTTCTAGAAATAATCCTCCTAGATAGACCTGAAGCTGTTTTTTAGCATAACGAGCTTGCATTACTACTAATGCTTGTTCCCTGCATTCACTGTCTTGACCAGTACGTGGATACTTCCTTGGCAGGGGAACATAGTAACTGAATTATCCTGTTGGGATGAGCTGAAGTTTTAACTTATGTCCTTTCTACAAAGGTTTTTGTAAAGCAAAACTTGGTTAGCATTTGCAAAATTCAATTAGAAACCTCACTGTAATTAACAGGAACACTTTGGGCGAAGGATCAGTTGAAATGATGGCTCTAAATTAGGACATGCKGTGGCACAGATATTTCATGATGGTCAAAACAGTTACTTGTTTATGCTGTGCAGAAGAGGAAGATCATAGGAAAAATAGTGATTGTTGCAACAAGAGCCATGCTGAAAGTGTCTGGAATGGCCTGTGGAAAGTGCTTCTTATTAAGTGCAGTTTCCATGATGATCTAATTAGCTTATACGGTTTCTAGCTGGTCACTAAACTTAACATGCATGGATTAAAATTTTTATTGTGAAGATGCCTTTGGTGATGGATRGATACATCATGGTACATGGGAAACTCTCTTCAGCGTAAGGAGAAGGGGCCAAGCAACGTTGCAGCTGGTAAGAGCAGTCTTGGTGCTRTTCCACAGGGAAGGTTCTCCTGTGGTAGGAAATGGCCCCTCGAGGTTAGTCTGCCACGTAGGCAGCATCCTGAGTGGTCACATCCGCGGCAGCCRAGGTGCCAGGGACCTGTCCTAGCTCCTGATGTGTCCGTGGGATAGAGAGGGCTGGCGGCCTGGCCTGGAAGAGGTGTGTGCGAGACCCTGTGATGCTGTGTGACCCCCTGCCTGCTGGGACAGAGCAAATCCTCAGTGACAGCCCAACACGAGAGCACTGGGTGTCACACAATCACAGGGTGGTTGAGGTTGGAAGGGACCTCTAGAGCTCATCCAGTCCAACCCCCTGCTCCAGCAGGGACACCCAGAGCACGGGGCACAGGGCGGCATCCAGGCGGGTTTGGAAGATCTCCAGAGAAGGAGACTCCACAGCCTCCCTGGGCAGCCTGTGCCAGGGCTCTGGCACCCTCACAGGGAAGAAATTCTTCCTCACGTGGAGCTAGAAAAATCTCCAAACATGCCAGTCGGTGGCTTTTCCTTCTGGTGTTTCCCGAGGTTGGAGGGACCTGGCAGGGCATCTGACACGATGTCAGGTAGAGRATAAGCAATAGGAGAATTTCATCTCGCAGCGAAGGCGACCCAAGGATATGTTGAAAATCTCATGAAGGAAGAAGAAAAGACAATTGATGCATTTTGTTTAATTACACAAATACTACTCTTGCAAGCACTTAGTCTTCTCRCCACTGGTGGAACAGCAGAAGAAACTTGTCCATACTTTTCTGTCTTCCTATCTTTAGCTGCTCTTCCTGCAGTCTCCTTGCYATGTTTGCTGCTGGGAGGTTCTGTAGCTTCCGAAGCCAGTGACAAGGAGGGAGAGAAACCCATGGTCCCAGATTCAAGTGGAGCAAGAGGGGCTGATGGCTTTTTCACTTTTAATAGGAGACAGAGAGAGGGGCGGAAAAAAGCCCTTCTTCCCATTCCAGGTCACTCCAGAGTAAACTGTTTAGAGAATAGAGGTTTTCTTATCTAGCGCTTATTTATTTCCAGTCATAAATTTTCTCTCCTGATAATTTCTGGTATTTTCTGTGTTTTAATGTGACAGATTCCTGACAATTTTTTTTGATGCTTAACCAGGAGAACGGTAGCAAAGTGGCAGTGATGTGAACGCTAGTCCTGTCAGTTTGACAAGTGATACACTGTGAAGAAAGCTCAGCTGTTTCCTAGGGAAAGAAATGCTTATGTCAGAGGTATCAAAGCTGGATGGGAGAGCAGGTCTGAGCTGAGCTCCTTTATTTGTGAAGTACAAGTGCTAGAGCTTGGTGATGAYTTTAGTTTTTTCTTTTTCCCCTGTCGTCTTTAGCAAATGGAGCTCATTTATCCCTACTCTGGTGTCTTCCTTCTTCCAACTGCCCTATGTGCACAAAATACCAGCCAATTAGTTCTATTTACTTAGGAGCTTCTCTGATGCAATGAAGTGGTGTTGACGTGGCTGCTCCACCAGAGCCAAAAAAAAGGGGTAGGTTCTGTAGTCTGATTAGCAAGAACAGAAATACTGAACTTATTCTGACCTCTAAGCTCATGATTTTCAGTAAAAGTCTCATATTTCTACATATGTTTCAAGAAGTTGTAGAAGAATTACTGGTTTGTGTATGTGTAGGTGCACACGTGTGTGTATGTATGTGTAGGTGTGTACATATGTATGTATATATATGCATTTGACAAACCTGATAGACTTCTACAATGGGCTGACTSKCTGGATGGACGATGGGAGAGCTGTGGATGTTGTCTACCTTGACTTCAGCAAGGCCTTCAGCACCGTCTCCCATAATAGCCTCATAGGGGAATGAGGCTCTGGGAACATGATCTGGACGAGTGCAGAGTGAGATGGATCGAGGGCTGGCTGGATGGCAGAGCTCAGAGGGTGGTGATAAATGGGGCCGAGTCCAGTTGGAGGCTTCTGGCTCGTGGTGTCCCCCTGGGGTCAGTGCTGGGCCTGGTGCTGTTGAACCTGTTCATCACTGACTTGGACGAGGGCACGGAGTGCACCCTGAGCAAGTTTGCAGGTGATCCCAAGCTGGGTGGAGTGGCCGACACTCCGGAGGGCTGTGCTGCCATCCAGAGGGACCTGGACAGGCTGGAGA
>NW_020455954.1:1040776-1192604 GCF_003342845.1 Nothoprocta perdicaria
GTGGCCAAGGAGGCCAATGGGATCCTGGCCTGCATCAGGAGGATGTTGCCAGCAGGTCAAGGGAGGGGATCCTGCCCCTCTCCTCAGCTCTGGTGAGGCCGCACCTGAAGTACTGTGTGCAGTTCTGGGCACCCCAGTATAAGAGGGACGTGGAGCTCCTAGAGGGGGTCCAGTAAAAAGCAATGAAGATGATTAAGGGACTGCTGCARCYATCATATGAGGAGAGACTAAGTGTGTTGGGCCTGTTTTCTCTGGAGAAGAGAAGRCTGAGAGGKGGCCTGGTGGATATGTCTAAGTACCTGAGGRGAGRATGTAGGGAGGAAGGGGCCAAGCTCTTCTTGGTGGTGGCCAGMGACAGGACAAGGGGTGGTGGGTGTAAATTAAAACACAAGCAGTTCCATCTCCATGTGAGGAGGAACTTTGCTGTGAGGGCAACAGAGCCCTGGCACAGGCTGCCCACAGGGAGGCTGCGGAGTCTCCTTCTCTGGAGATCTTCCAAACCTGCCTRGATGCCACCCAGTGCCTGGTTCTAGACAGCCTCATCAAAGCACACAGGGAACCTGAGTGGCTGCATCTGTGGTCTCAGGAAGCACACATAACCAAGAAGGCTGGAGGTCAGTATGTTCTGTGAGTAGATGGGTATGGTTTTCACTCCTAGTGTCATAAATCTCTGCTTTATGGTATGAAAACAAAACATTAAATAGAATAAGTACTGCTTTGTTTTAYTTGTCTTTTGGACACCTTTGTTGCTCCTTTCACATAGGGCAGGTAATGCTCAAGTTACAGCTTGTTAGCAAGGTGAATTTTGTCATGACCTGTGTTTTATCTGTAGTTCAGCTGCATGGCCAGTAGCAACAATATGCTTTTTAATTTATTTAAGAAATATTGTTTACTGAAAGAGCTGTTTCATGCCTTTTGTTTGCTTTATATCTTATAAAATATCCAAGAGTGCTGAACACTAGTTTGACCTTGTGGAGRAGATGTTTACTCTTCAGAGTCATCACTCCCAGTCTTCATGGGCCCTCCAACATAACGCTGKCCTTTTGAGATGCCTGTCTTGTAGCCAGCAAAAATACTGTATTAAATGTACATGTCATAAATATATTCATGTTATAAATATGCAGCTACTAGAATAGGGCTTGAGTGAGAGCATTTCTGGTGATGGGAGCTTGCAAAATCTGATTTCGCTTGTGATTTCACTTGTCTCAGGAGATTTGTTAACATTTTCAATAACCTTTCCTGCATTCTGGTTTAGTCCTTCGTTTTCATCCTAGATGCTTTTGTTACCATTGTAAAAAGAAGTTAATTTTTTTTTTTGGGGGGGGGATAAAAAATAAAAGCTTAAAATCTATTTAATGAAGAAATCTGAGGCTCTAATTGGAAAGAAAGTATTAATGTATTCAAGGATGGAAATCTGAAAATGGATTTTTTATATAAAAATCTACRTACATATTTATCTCTGTCTAGTAGYTAGCTGTTTGATACTCTGTTTTTATTTTAGTAGTTGTTTCCTTCTGGAGGAAAAGGGAATGGGAAGGAAGATGGGAATTGTGGAGGTCAGTCAAGGGATGCAGCAGAGAGAAATAAGGTGTGTCTATAATCATAACTTCACAACACCATTTTTTGAAGTGACACTCAAAAGTCCTAGTCCCTTTGTTTTTAAATGAAACTTGTCCTTAAAATGCTTGGCCGTGAGATCTGGCCTTCTAAGTGAGGTGGTGCTTAAAATTGTGCCATTTCCAGAAATTATGGTGCATTTTGTTGTCTTTGAGAAGTCTAGTAAGTGTGTGCATTCTACGCAGTGTGAAACCGCACAGCTCTTCTGTGTCAAAAGTCACGAACTGAGGCAAAGAACTGACCAAATACCAGAATTCAGAGGTCCAGGTGACCTCTGTATCCCACCTTCAAAATGAGCTTTGCTACTCAGTTCAATGCAGTGTTTGACCAGAGATGCTCTGAAGGTACTTTGATCTTTGAAGCCGAGCTCCAGTATGCAGTTGTCTTGCTAAAATATGTCAGTCTGTGCTAAATTCTGGTACTTACGATGTCAAATGTTGCTTGCCACCAGCACTGGTCTCCTCAGGGCTCTAAGAACCGGTCCTACAGACATATTCCTGGTTATCACACCATGGTGCACAAGAGTCAAGGCAGTGGCTGACCCGGTAGCATGAAGAAAAAGAGAGAGGGGGGAAAAAAAAAGAGGGGAGCAAAGGAGCAGACAGGGACCCACTGAATATTGAGGTTTGTTTTGTGGGGGAGTTGCTGTAAACTTCGGGCTGAAATCCATGTCACTTCTGATATAGGCTTTTTCTTGGGGAACCGTTGTCCCTATTTTATGTTAATGTTGGGATGTCAGCACGCAGTCCTATATTCAAAGCACCTTCTGCATAATGGAAAAAAAAAGGTTAAAAGGTTAAGAAAAAGTTAAGAAGGTATATTATGCAGAAGAAGGTGTGTTTTTTTTTTCTCAAAATCATCCTAAAGGAAGGAAAATCTTCTTTAGTGAAGGATACAGGTGCTTGAACTTCATCTGCCTATGTTTCATTGGCTCCTCGGATAAGGAACTTTTAGTGCTATCAGTCATTCATGGATGATCCTTAGCTGTGAAGAATCTGCACTTCTAAAACCCTCGAGAGGTACTGRAAAAGTTGAATTTCCATGGATTATTTCCGTTCCTCATCGGAAATGAAGAGCTTGCCTGTGACACCCTGGATGATGCTGTAATATAAATGAATTATTTCATATTTTCCATGGAGTCAGGAAGCTGGTAGTTATTGACATATATGTCATGCCAAAGAAGGGTCAGGGGAGTGAAATGATCACCGAGCTTTCTGCTGTCTAGATGGTTAGAAACGGCTGTTTCTGAACCATTTCCTGAAATCCAAAGTTGTTATCCTTAGTATATGTGGCACAAATGTGCCCCGTGCAATCACTAGTAGCTAGGCAGGGATCTCAGTGTGGTCTTATGGTGTCACCTCAGGTGCCTTCAAGGGAAACTATTTTGATTTTTTTTTTTTTTTTTGCTTCTTTAGAACAGAAACACATTTGTCTGCTACCACTTATTTTAGCATAAGGATTAAACATCACCAATGTTTAATGAGCCCTGAGTCACTTCCATATATTAAGAAATTGAAGCTGTWGTCTGAAAGCAATCTGGATTTATTTATTTATGGATTTCAGCGTGGATTTATTCACAGAACTTAGTGGAAGACAGMTCCTGAACACAGTAGTATCTGTATCCTTTCCTTGCTGCCCAAAGGAGCACGTTTGGGGTTGATTTGTGTGGCAGCTTCTGGCTTGTATTATTTCAAGTCTTCGTGGCTATTGTCTGGTAAGAGAAGGCTTTAAATTCAAGGTGTGTCCCGAAACAGCGTGTTCTTTTAAGGCATAACTGTTTAGTTATGCTTAGAAAAGGTGGTAAATATGAGAAATGCAATACCAGCTATTGGCAAGTTAGTAAATATGGCACAGCAGCTGTAGTTTGCCGAAGTAATTGGCCTAATTTTTTCCACAGCTTTGTAAGATTAGTGACTAGGCTTGRAGTTGTTCTTTTTGTTGTTTTTGTTTTGATTTTTTGTCAACGCTTGTTGCAGATATGCCACAAAGCCAAGGTTTAAAGTGAATCGCTGTAAGAAGCATGTGATCTGTGTGTGACAGAGTGGTGCAGGATATATTCCTAAAAGGCATTTGGTAGGAAAGGAAAGACCCTTTGATTTAGACTGCTTTTATTTCCACTGGGAACTAGCTTCCCTCTGCTCCCAGCCCTTCCTCATGGGATACTGTGATCTGCTGATAAGGAAGTAGATGGAATATTGGTCATAAGRCTATTTTTCCTGTCTTTAATGATGTTCTCTCTGTTCTCTTCATATTACGTGAATGGACTTGTGCATATGGCATCTAATGCAGAAGGGGAACCTGGTGTTGCCTCTACTTTTACAGTCAAGAGTAAGGAAGGGTTATGTCTGTCGAGTGCCTGTGCTAAGCACTTGCTCCATTATCCCTGGAGAAAGCATTGCTGAGCTCCAAACAAAACCTGAAAAATCCAGGCTTCTCTCTTTCCAGTTACTTTCCAATCTGRACTCGTAAGATCTTCACGATCATTTACCCCTAAATGCCTCAGGAGGAGGGCTTGTTTATTTTGCAGGTGAGCACTCTGTGGTAGAGTTGGGCGAAGTGAGTTTTGCAGCATTTCACAGCTGAGAGTTGCTGATGAGGCAAACAAAGCATTGGAAAGTGTCTGGCTGAAATAATTGCTCCTCTGAGCCTGGAGTTGTAAATGCTGAAAAAAGATAATCCACCAAATGGGAAATCTTTTCTTCTCTTCTTTTGAAGCAAAATAATATAATGACACTTCTTTTCATTGACTTTTTTTTTTGAAAGCACTAATTATTATTAAAAAAAAGCCCTCAATGTCTTACGTGGATCTTATTATGTGGAGCCTATCTCTGAAATGAACACTCAGTATAAAACCTAATAGGTAAAAAGGAAGACATTGTGTAGCAGCTGGCATAAATCTTGTTTCTAATGAGGATAAAACCCATGTAAATGAATCATTGCAGTAAATTGTTGTAATTAGGATTTATTCATTACAAAGGTCGCATAATTACATAATCGACTTCTAGTGTATTAAGATCTATAGTCTGAGTTCCTAATTCTATTTTACTCATGCAGAAGCAAAATTTGCTAGGGGAGGAGTGTTTGCAGGAGGCTGTCGTGCTGCTTGCCCTGCAGTGTAGACAGCTTGGCTCCTTTGCAGGCTGATGCCGCTCCAGCATTGTTGTAGAAGGCTCAAATTCTCCTCCGTCAAAAACAAAAATATCCTCAACATCTTGCAGATACTTCACTGAAGCTGAGGTCTCCAGGATTTTTATAAGAAGATCTCCAGAGGTCTTATTTCAGCTTGACAGTAACATATACRTATGCTGGTCGTCAACACCTGAGATCTGTGCGACCCCAGAATGGACCGGCGTGGTTTGGAGTTGCTTCCAACTCGATGAGTCTCTGGATTTTAAAAGCCAAATAGTCTCYGTTTTTGGTCCAGCCCTTGCTGGTGGGCAGAAGGTTGGGTCGAGGCTGCAGGTAGAGGGTTGAGGCCGCTTGTCCAGCTCGGAGCTGCCCGTGGTGGCACCTTGGGCCACTGTCGTGTCGTGTGGACAGAGCTGCTCTTTGAGCCCCCGCAACGGGGTAATGCAGCAAAGCCTGAAGAGCACAACACAGAGGCCTTTATATCAAATAAATAAAATAAATGCCTTCCAGGCTGTTATCCAGACCCTTCCCAAACCATTTCCCCGAACAAAAACCTAAATACTTAAAAAAGCAGTTTCCAGGGAACCCCTTTTGACTTGGCAAAGCAGGAAGGCTTCCAGTGGTTAGCAGCGAACCACCAAAATAACCATGGAGTTTGGCCTTGCTTTGGGGGAGCTAGTAGYTAAAGGTGAACTTGGATGGGTCTGTGAGATCTGGCAGTTTATGGCGTACAGTTAAAATGAAATAGTTGGTTTTTTTCCTTCTAAGCAGTCTGGAGTAAAATGACATTATTTTTCCTGCCTCCTTTCCAAGCTGATGTCATTTAATAGCAGATTTTAAAGAGCGTGTGCTGTTCTTCCACCTACCAAAATTTGCCAAATTGTTGTGTTGAGATTTGGCTCTTTGTGGCTTCAAGAAAAGCCCTTCAACTATTGCCCTCGGCACAACCTCGGGCTGTTTCTAAATGCACCGCTGACTGAAAACATCCCTTTTGCTGGGATTACAGTTTCACGTTCGTTCTTTGTGGCGAGTAGGGTTTTGAATTGATTGCTCTTCAGCATTACTATGAGGGTTTTCAGTGTGTGGGGTGTTTTTGGTTTGTTTAATTCCCATGCAGTATTATGCTTCGATGCAGTTATTTAAATAACTGAATTAACTTAGTGGCAGCAGCCATTCTGCCCTGATTTTCTGTTCAGGGTAACGTCAGGTATTTGGACTCGGTATCGGCTCGGAATTTTGCTGGGATTGCAACGATTGCTCTCTCCTCTAAAAATGACTTAAGCTTCGTTTATAATGCTGGATCTAGGCAATTTGAGGAGGTTTCTTTCATAAGGGAAAACTTTTCTGCATAGGAAAAAAGATTTTTTGCATAAATTTTAGGATGGCTTAGCCGGGCTTATTTTATGTGCTTATTCATGAAACAAAGCCATGTTCGAAGGAAGTGCCACACTCCCTTCACACTAGAAGCTTTTGTAAGATGTTTCTTAAGCTATAAGAGGTTTTTATTTCCTTTGATTCCCCTAAAACTCCGGAGAAAATCAGGGCACCTTCAACCCTTTCCTCCTTCCCCATTTAATGCTGTACCAAGGGCATGTGTTCAGGTGCCCAAAAGCCCACAGATTTAATGGCTTTCTTGGAGCCCTCTAATGAATCACGTGGAATCCGTGCCCTGTTCTCCAGGCTCTGCTAAATATAGAGCCGTGCCCAGGTCGTGCCGTCCTCTGGCGTTACCGGCGCCGCCGCCTCCTTCATAAACACGCTGAGCTCCGGCCTGGAAGCTCCAGAGGCCGCTCCTGAACCTTGAGCRCTGTGAAAGATCCTTCTTATTCCCAACCTGAATATGGGGGTTGGCTTAGAGCCCTTTCTCCTTGTGTCAGCGGTAAATCCTTAAGCCTGAGTAGCTCTCCTGTCATCTTGGTGCTTATATGGATACACGGATGGATGACAAGCCTGGCCTAGGGAGTCTGAACGCGTCTGTGTATCCTCTTGCGTGGTGCCCCCCAATACACGTTTGCTTATGGATGGCCCTGTGTGCGAGCGAGGCATTCAGGTGGAGCCCCCACAACAATCCAGATCCCATCTCTCGGGCCCTTGTTTCCCCATCTCTGCTGGCAAAACTTGTTACTACTCCTAGTCGTTACCAAATTCTGATTTATGACTACATTTTATGCTCCGTGTTCCAGCACAGGGTCACAGTGACTTTACAGCTATTCAAATAAAGCATTTGTGGTTGTCCCCAAATTAACCTGTGCTGGAAGCCTTAACCACCTTCTGGTCTTTTTCTCTCATCCCTCAGTGTTTTCATTCCTGATTGCTGTTTGGTTTTGTTTTTCAAATCAGCTCTGGGCATGTTTTCAAATACCATCTTTCTTGATGTCCATTTGGAATATTCTGTGTGTGGTCCTACGGTGGAATTTCATTTTGTTTTCAATATTGCCTTTGTCTTCAGCTGCAGAGACATGAAATTTTAACTTCAGGCACCCCTTTGTTCCCTGAAAGATTGGAAAGTCTAATCTCCTGCCCACCGCAGTTATGAAAGATTTAGCTTGAAAATATTGCCCACACAATGAAATAGGAAAATGTGCTGAATTACCCGTGTGGACCGAGAGGTTGGTGTGGACTTTGTGGGACCATGAAGCCATGCAGGAAAGATTGCTGTCGTTGCAGGATGTGTCACCTTTCTTGGMAATTAGCTCTCAAATATCCTCAAGCTTTACTTGGCTATTGCAATAAATAAGGATTGCAAGACTCCTGCCGTGAGAGGCAAGAGTCCTGCCTCTCATTGCAGGAGTCTTTGAGATGTGTAGTGCCCTGTGGGGAGGGAGATGCCCTGCCAGGGAGGGGAGATGAGCACGTACAAATCTGGCCACGGGTATCCAGCCCTTAGGGCAATGAGAGCTGCTGTGGGGCTGGGTTGTCCATCACAGGCGTGCATGCACTCCCCTTTGGTAAAACTTGTTCTTTTGTGGATTTTTTTGTTTTGGTTTGGTTATTTTGTGATTTTTTTTCCCCTCCTTGCGAAAGAGGGTGAATTCCAGTAAATCCCACGTGCGTCCATCCTTGCTCCCAGGTGCTGATTTRGGAGAGGTCACAGCAAGAGACTTGGAGCGTTGTGGAGCGACCCCGTCGCCTCTGGTTGTGCTTAACCCATGGTTGTGCTTTGCTCATTTCCCCTTTCTTTTGCCTCTCTTAGGCTGCTTCAAAGATGACCGCATCGTGTTTTGGACTTGGATGTTCTCGACGTATTTCATGGAGAAATGGGCCCCCCGGCAGGACGACATGCTCTTCTACGTCCGTCGAAAGCTGGCCTATGTCGGTGGAGACAGCGCAGAGGGCAAGAAGGTGAGGGAGGAACGTGTGTTTGAACCTCAGGAGCCTGAGGGAACCTGGTGTTCGGTGTCCTGGGGTGCAAGCTGGAGTGAGGGACACCCATGGCAAGTTTTGTTGTGYGCCTGTAATGCTTCAGTTGCAAGTTGATGTCTTGAGGGAGGAAGGAAAAAGGAGGCTGTTGAATGAAGTAATTCAGAAAGGATTCATGTTAAGATACCGGAGCGCTCGGGGTCTGCTGGATGTTCYGTAGTGCCGGCTCCTGGAGCTTGGATGCGGTACTGACAGGTAGGGAAGCAACTGCTGTATCTTCAGGCGTGTAGTACACATTTAAGGCAATCTACACTCCTTGAGAAGGATTTTTTCATAAAACAACGAGTCGGGTAGTCTAATGCTACTGCACACGTATTTCTAGTTAGAACTGACAAACTTCTCAGCCTTTCATGGCAGATTTTCCCTTTCTTTGGCGGGGGGGGGCTTGCTCTGCTCGCCTACAGGAGCAACCACCCTATAGTGCTGTTGAATCATAAAGGTGTGTGTGTTTGTTTCTAAACCAGATACACCCAACCTTCTGGGTGAAAATGCGACAGTGTTAAGGAACATGGGGGTTAATTTTCTTGTTAAAGGGCTCCTGAAATGTTTTCCGAATTTTTTCCTGGAGATGCATGAAATAAGCTGACGTGTCTTCCCCCTGCTTCATTCGCTCTCATCTCCAGTTCCATCATGGCACCTACTGGGGGGGAGACAAGGAATAAAATGCTTCTTTTTGCCCCCTGTCAGATCAGGGGGCTGGCCGTCTCTGGTGAGGAATTTGGGGTCGTGTATTTAGACCTTAAGCCGATTTGTCCAGACCCCAGTCCGTTTTCTGCTGCTTAAAGGGTTTGAACCTGCTCATCTTCCCCAAGGGGAGGCAGTGGTGAAATGTATCCTTGCATTTCATCCCACAGCTTTATTTAAGCCTCCTAAAAGGGCCATAAACATTTTTGATTTGTGAGAGTTTATCGGGAGTGCAAGCTGTTAGAAAGTCCCCTGTCAACAAGGAACGAGTGGCAATTCATCAGCCAGTTCTCAGGTTTTGGCGGCTGTCTTCTGTGGTTAGGTGGCTTTGATGCCCGTACGTTTTTGTTTTGGTTTTTTTTTTCCTGTACCTACAAGAGCAGAAGAGCTTCGACAAAAGCATTTTAAAACTACATTTACATTTGATTTTAAAATCGAAGTGTAATAGAGCAAAGGTAAGCGAGTAGAAAACCCTGCTAGGTCAATTTCTGTTTAAGGTTGAAGGAGAGGGAGTTGGATTCACCTTTAGTAGTAGCAGCAGCTTGAAACAAGGGCTTCAGTTATCTGTCAATCTCAGAAGATGATGATGATAGTGAGGCGTAAGGTGGTCTGCTTTTAGACCACCTCATTTCTAGAGGTTTTCTTCTTCTGTTTCTTCCACTTTACTAATTTATTAAGCTCTTAATATGGTCTGTGCTGGAGCAGAAGGCCCAGACCTAATTCTGAGTTACAATCATTACCCAGACTCCAGGCTTTGGGAAGTGCAGGCAGTGCTGCTTTTCCTTGGCATTTCAGTGCCCCTCCTGCCGGTTTCCCTCCCAGGCTTTGAAGATCCTTGCTGTCCTTCTCTGAGCAACATCACAGCAACATCCATCTGTTGGAGTGAGCATAGGTCGGCTGTTATGGGGAGTTCCTGTTGCAAAGTTAAGAGATTCAGTATTTGGGGTTTTTTAAAATTTTTTAGGGTAGACTTCCTCTGCCTTGTGGCTTTTCATGCATCGTTACGTCAAGATAAGAAAAATCCCTTCACTGCTACCTCACACACCAGCTAATATGTGGAAATGTAAGCCCTGATTTTTCACTTCCAAAGAGCCTTATGCATTGCCAAAAGCTGTAAAGAGGTTAAAGTGGTTGGGCTTGGCATTCTGATTTTAAAATGGCATTAGATMAAGTTTTGCTGTCTCTGCCCCTTTCCAACGCAGTAGGCGTTTATATAGGATTACACTGTGCTACAGTTGCAAGCTTTTGATCCCTTCTATAGAAGAGCTTTGCTCTCTCATTGGATTAAAGAAGATGCTGGGGTGGTTTTGAGGGAGCCTGCTAGAGAGGCAAGCCAAACCACCCCTCAAAGAGAAGCGCAGCAGCGGAGCGAGGCTGCAGCAACCCCTTCAGCCTTGCCCCGTGCTCTGCTACCTGCAGGATGTGCTGCCTCCGTGGGGCAAAGATGAAGGCAAGAGGTGAGAAAGGGGCTATCCCTTCCAGGGCATGTTCTGAGCTTGCCACGCTCTGCTTTGCCTTCTGTTCCGCTTCTGCCGAGCGCTTGCTAAGGAATCCCTCACACTCTGAAGTTTTCCATAAGTTTAAGGGAGCTGTGTCAGCTTCAGGAGCAGAGCTGAACACGACCTCGGGCACAACAGGTATTGGCTGAAGGAGATCCTGCAGCCTGAACAGCATGCAGCAGAACTGCAGGGGAGGGAGTTACAAAAGTTACTTTGCTGCCCCTGTTGTGCCATTCAGACCAGCATGTTTTGGTTTTCTGATTGTTTTCTTTTCCCTAACGTTGTAACAAGCAGCATGTTGTGCACAAATCCGTGCAGCGGGACAGCGCTTCTGTACCCACGCCCCTAGTTATTTGGATAGAGGCTGGAACTCTGCGGGCCATCCCAGACAGTGGAATGAAATAGATGCAATATACAGAGTACTTTTGAATGGAAATAGGTGCAATATACAGAGTACTTTTTCAGCATGTCCAATGTAGTGATTTCCTGCCTCAAAGCAGCAACCTTGAAAGTTGATGTGTTTTTATGCCCTCACACGAAGGGGTGAACAGCTTCTTGTATTTACAAGAACTCTTGTATCTTTTCAGGGGTGTTTTCCTGTAGAGTAGTGAAGTGCAAAGGTTAGAGAGCAGTGTTTTTGGGCTTTGAATAGGGAGGGAAGCGGGTGCTTCTGGCTGTCAGCTGATGTGATAGATGGGCCTTGATGCGTTTCACTCATCTCATTCATTGGAGAAAAATGGGGTCTGACGTTAAAGCTTGCAGCTCCGTTTGGAATTGATAACAGAAGAAAATCGATATTTTTCCRCCCAAAGCGCCGTTCCCTGGGAGGGGAGGATGCCGACGGATCGAAGCAGGCTCGGGGCTTGCAGTGAGTCCCGTGCTGAGGAAGCAGTGTTGTTACCCTGGGCTTTCAGGGGCTCCACAACTCGGAGCACCTTTAGCTCTCAGTTGAGCTGGAATCTCAGCTCAAGAGCAGCCACGTGCCATTAGGGTTGGGAAGTGTCAGGAGGGAGATGGAGCTATAAGGATTTCTAGCAGTGCCGCAGAAGAATACTGGACATTGCATTGTTTTAAGAGGAAACAGAACACAGGGCAGAAAAAAACAGGTTGCAGGGGAAACTTGAAGTGATCACTGTGTTTTTCTGCTCTCCCTTTCCTTTCCCAAGTGTCTGCCAAGCGTTTCAGCGCCGCAGTCGAAGTGACCGCGTGGCTGGTGACGTGCAGGGCCCTGCATTGCTGCTGCTCGCGGGGCTGTGAAGTTTTTCTCTCAGAAAGAAACTCCTTGACCGGCACAAGGAAGAATTTCCAAGCCGTCTGAGGAGGATTCTCTTAAGGACTCAAGTTTTAAATCCTACCTGATTCTTAGAAATGATGGAGGAGGGGGAAAATCTGAATGTCTTGCTCGTTTAAAATTCCCAGATTAACTTTCAGCTCTTATGCAGACTAAACTCAGGTGACTGGAAGCTGTGCTGAACATGGTCAGATGTAGTGAAGTTGCTGCCTGTTTTTAAGCTCCTTAATTGATACCAATCCTCAGCAATAAAAGACAATAGTGCTGTTAATCATATAAATCATTCTTCCTGTAAATGTCTTTCTAAACATGTCTTTCCAGCTTCATAATGGCATGTGGAGCCGTTAAGTGAAAACAAAACCTAAAATGAAATTTTTACCTTGTGGGCTTCTGCCCTGAAGGTATTTGTACCAAATAGAAATGTTTTGTACAATCAGGTGGCTTTTTAAGCCTTCCTCATCATTCACCATCTTATTTGTAATTCTCTGCACTTCAGTTTAAAAAAAATATATTTAGGACCTCAGTATAAGAGCAGTCGCTCCCATGGCTGTGGGCTTTCCTCCTCTTACACACCCAAGTTTATCTATCCAGCAATCCCCTCATTCATGGGAATGACTGCTGTAATACTGAGATTACATTGCACAAGAGGTGAGAAAGAGGACAGAGGCAGAGAGGGCATCGGGTTCATCTGCTTATTCAAACAGAAACAGCGTCTCCACGAGAGAAATACAGAGTGTGTCACTACAAAATCTGGATGATTTTGACCTAAATTGATTTCCAGATCCAGCTTTYTATTTACAGATAGAGAGGGCAAAGCCGAGCGAATAGTTTGTTTACTCTTCAGCTTGGGAAGCGTGTTTGGGGGGCAGCTTTGCTGAACACGGCGCTCCGGATGAGCGCGGGATGGAGGAGGACCCGGACCTGTTGCAGACGTGGTTTTCGTGTCGTGAACCATCCTGAGGCTGCCGTGTGAAGGCTCCGATCCCACCAGCAAACACCCTTACGTGTCCTTGCCTGCAGATTCAGGTAGTGTTGCTGTAAATCTCCCAAGTTGAATGTTGAAGCTAAATGTCAGTGTTTAGTTCGCAGAAGTAGAGCGTGAATGTCGGGTGTACTGCGTTGATCTGCTCTGCAGTTTCTCATCTGTAGGTTGTGGATGAGCAGCAGAAAGTACAGTCRCCCAGCCTTTCTCTCCTCAGCAAATGGAAGAGGGAGTCCAACACCATGAGCAGATTCTCATATCCCGTTTGGACCTTGGAAGGAACCTCCGTAAGGTGCTGGAGCCTGGAWTTCCTTTTGGCTGGTGTGATTTACCTGGAGGCTCTGAAAAGTAAAGGCAGCTTTCTAGATCTTTCATGACTAATCCTGCCGATACAGCTTTTGGTTGTACCCAAGAAGCTGTGGGGAGAGGATTTTAAGTAAATAATATTTAAACAAATAACAAAATGGGTGCTTTGTTTGTAACTGAACTTTACCTCTTGTGCAAAGCAGTTCCCAGTTGCTTTACTGCAGTGGATTTCAGCTTTACAGCTAAGGTRCATGTCTGGTTGCTGAAAGCTACAGGAAATTGTACAACCTTTTCATGGGCTTCAGATTGCGTTCCAGGAGTGCTTTCTAAATAAATCCAGGAAAAGTGAGTTGAAATTTTATTTTGGAGGGCTTTCTTGACACTGTTCTCCATGGTCATTGTCAATATAAATCACAGTAGCCCATAACTCTTAAGATGAAAATTCCGCAAGGCCTGTAAAAGACTTGTCTTTTGGTGTGTTGTCACCTTCTTAAATACCCTTGTTCCCTTCTGGGTGTTGTCTTAGATAAATATTCTGGGCATGCCTGAGAGCCTTATCTGTTGGTAATGTCAGTGGTCCCTCTGCAGCTTCTCCATGTGGCAGGACTGGGGATGCACGCTCCCCACGGGGCTTCTGTGTGTGGATGCACCCTCCCCATGGGGCTCCGGAAAATGCCAGACTTCTATTTTTCCGCTTAAGAGAGACGGGCTCATCAGTTCGGAGGGGATGAGCGAGCAGATGGATTTTCATGGGTGACCTGGCGGGATCATTTCCTGTTGTCTCATCGGTTGCGCGGTTGGCAACGATGCCTGGAAGCCCCCGTTACAGAGCGCAAGATGACACTTTCTTCCCAGTGCCCTCCCAGTTTGCCAAGCAGATACAGAGCCAAAGTCTTGGAGATGGAACTTGTGACCTCCAGGCCACAGTGGCTGTTTTCTTTATTTTTCCCCCCAAATCTTTTATTCCTGCACCACAGAGACTGAAATGCTCCCAGGATAATATCCCGACTTTGGACTTACTGACCATGCCAGATAAGCATSAGAAATGCTCTGGAGCTGCAGTGAAGTGGCACTGCAGTTGCTGATCGCAGTCCGATCGCTGCCTGCGAAGTATTGGGGATGACCTTGGTGATGTTGGTCATGGAGATGATGCAGATTGGCACGAGTCTAAAAATGCCTGTTTTGCTGGGAATAGGTTGGAGTGATACTTTTTCGGTTACTTGAGAGATGATGTTTGGGAGTGAGAAGTCATGACCTTGCAGAGGCTGGGGAAAAAAAACATCTTTTTATATATATTTTTATATATATTTATATATCTTTATATATCTTTTATATATCTTTTATATATTATATATATATTTATATATCTTTTATATATCTTTTTATATATATTTTGAGGGGGGTGGCAGAAGGAGCAGAAGATGGCTTTATGCCCCAAAGTTTGTTCTTTCTGTCTAACCAAGTAGATTTGCAAGAAAATTTTAGATTTAGTTTAAAAAAAAAAAAAAAAACCCTATTGTTCTAACAAATCATATCTTCCCTTGACCTATCCTGATATAGGAGTGGTACTAATGCCACACTAAGTATTTCAGGTAATTTTGTAGTGCATGTGTTCATAAGATGCAGAAAGAAAAGGTGTTTAAATGTTCTGCCCAGCCTGGGAAGCTAATTTTGGTTATTTGAGTGATTTGCTGGCATCGCTCAGGGGCTGGCCCTTACAGTATGACTTGTGGTGACTGAATCAAGGCAGTGGATGGTTGGGCAGCCCTCCTGTTGAGCACAGGGTTCAAGTCAGATCCACTGACTTCAGAGAGAGAGAGTGTGTGTGGAAGCCCTCCCATTGAGTCAGGGGGTTCAGAAGAGACCCCCTTGCTTTCCAAACTCCTCTTGAAAGGAGTCCCCTTGCGGTGGGATCCAATCTTAGTCTTGAACTTGGCCAGTGGTTCGTGTCTAAGGGGTCAGACACGCAGAGATGGTGCTCGGGTAGATCATTAGAACAGTCTTTAGCAAAATAGGTAGGCAGAGGGAAGTTGCTAAGCAAGCTCAGATGTCAGTATGAGCATCAACTGCTACCCTACGGAGAATCAAAAGTCCCCTAAATCACCCAAAATGGAGCACCAGGGATTACCCCTGATGGCATCCCAACCTCAGCGGAGTGCTTGACTGCAGGCCCAGGAGCACCTTGCTSCAACTTGACAGTCCCAAGGGCTTGTTTGATACCTACATGGAATCGTGAGGTGGTCACGGTATTYTTCCTGGATATTTTTGGCATGTAACAGGTGTCTAAATCTGTTCTTGTTTGTTTTGCAGTTAGATAAGGGCTTACACTGTGTCATGTTGTCCTTACAGCTTCTGTGCGAATTGCTAGTTGCAAGGCCTTGCAGCTGCTCACAGCTGCTTGCAAGCCCTAATTAGCTATTTCACTCATTAACAGCAAGGGGGAAAAAAGAAAAGCCCAGAGTGTACCTACCACACTCATCTCCAGCATTTAGCAGCAATTCCTTGTTGTACTTCAAATATTTTCCTCTCTCTTTKGTCTTCTTTTAAGTGGTCTTTCATTTTCCTAAGAGGAAGATTTCACTTGTGACAAATGGTGCTGATAAAATGTAATCTTCTTCCACAGTCCAAACTTCTTGCCAAATGCCTTGTGTAGTGCAAAGCATCGCTATGTGTTAACTATAGATGAATCTGGTAGTGAAGCAGCCAAGGATYGCAGTCTCATGGGATGGCCCTTCTGATGAGGACACGGATGGTGCCTGGTGTGTCCTGGGCAGCAATTACTTCCATTTGGAGGGGATGTGTAAGTGCCTGCTGACGGTGAGACAGCTCATTGCTTTCCATGAGGCTGCTGATTCATGYCCCAGAGCGGGTGCTACGTGTGAGGCTGCTGGAGGGAATAAGGATGCCCAAGTGCTGGAATTGCTGAGCCAAGCCAAGCTGGTGCTGTTGCACATACCGGTGTCTGAGCTACGAGGTTGTCTCGAGCTGTAGGTTTAGCACCTGCAGGCAGCACGACGTGCTCTACGTGCACCAGAAATCAGTTGTATGGTGAGGTGTGGGAGGTGGTAACGAGGAGAACAGAATGGGTGGCTGGAAATAGGGCAGCAGAAAAAAGTAGAACGGAACAGGACTGGTGCCCAAGGGAGGAGGACGAAGCGTGGGAGGAAAGGGCGCTAGTTGCCTTATTAGTGAACTCGGGCAATTTAGTTCAGGTAGGATTTAAGACGATAAYGCACGGAATTATAGGGAAACACTTGGATAAACATGAGAAAGATGCTTCTGAGGTTGCAAGCAACGCTAGGCTTCAGAACAGCGGGAAGCACTGTGTGATGGGGATGTGAAAGACGTGCTCTCATGAAGGTGTCTCAAGGTATAATGCTGTATTGGTACAAGATACCGTCCAGTTATTGAAATAAACTTTGGCTGGTTTTCCTTCTTGTCTTTGCACCTCAAACCTGGCAGTGTGACAACCTAGGAATCCAGTATCACCCTGAGTCCCGCTGCTGGCTCTGGAGAGAGTGTATTTCCTATCTGAGCAGCTTAAGTTATACTGTGGAAAATGTCTGGAATGCCGGCCCTTCCTCCTCTCCTTTTCATGCTTGCCACCCCATTGCAGCCTATGGTTTCTTAGCAAACGTCGGGTAGGATAGTGAGAAGTGGTGCTACGCCTGCATTGCAGAACAGCAGCATCTGCTTTGCACTGGTGCTGAAGACCAGCAAGGTGCTGCTGCTTGTGAAGGGTCTCCTCGCTGTCCCGCTGCCTCCTTGCTCACGGCCTGTGTTGATTTCAGTTTATTATTGAGAGTTGTGAGAGTTGAGGTTTATTTTTGAGAGTGTTTCAGTGGCTTGGGGGGCTGGGGGGTGCTGTGAGGCGCCCTCAGCAGAGGGGCTGCAGGCCCCTGAGGGTCCTAGCCCTGCGCTGGGCGCTCTCTAGGGGTTCCACATCCCTCCCGTGCTGGGGAGCCCAGCACAGGCCCCGGCCTGGTTCCAGATGGCTCCTCAGCGGGGCTCACTGGAGGGGAGGATCATCCCCCTCATGCGGCACTTTCCTCTTGAGCCTGGGACACCTGGGCCCCACGTCACTGCTGGCTCTTGGCCACCTTGCTGTGTCCCCCCAGGCTCTGCTGGTGCAGGAGATGGCTCCTCTGGACGCGCGGGGCCCCGCGCTCGCCCGCCTTGAATGTCACGAGGCTGCTCCTCACCAGGGCGAGGCCAATCGGCCTGCCTAACGGTACCAGCGGAAGCTAAATTCCCTGGAGTTCACTCGTATGAAGTAGAAAAAGGGAGGAAAATGGACATTTTGTGGAGCTGTTTCTGCAGCAGGGCTTCTGCGCTGCTCAGTGCCTGGCCTTAAGAAGTAGCAGGAGACTCAGCTCTGTGGTTGACCCAAACAGGAGGCGAGTAAATGGCAGTCAMCAGGGCAAGGGTGTCAGAGCAACGTGAGCCCCGAGGGACTGAGGGATCCAGCTGAGCCATCTGATTCCGCAGGGAATGTGGCCTGCTTCCCACGCGTCCGTGCCAGGAACACATTGTGGCCTAAGCAGAGGAGCAGTGAGGAGCACGTGCAGCTGTGGCTGGAAAACTGTGTGGAGGTCCTGGTGTTGCTCTCCTGAAAGGACCGTGAGACACGGAGAGCGCAGGGAAGGCCGAGAGGAGCTGCCTAGCCGTGAGGGCCACAGCCTGCCCTTGAGGGGATTTTGCCCCGTTCACCTGAAGGAGCATTGACCGGTGGCTGCCGTGTAGCAAGCRGGGAGAAACGTGGTGCGAGGGCTCCGTAACTGCCCAAGGGGAATCGTTCAGCACGTGGATCAGTCCTGCCAGGCCCTTGGTTGGAAAACATGAGTGGCCGAGGTGGGATTGAACGGTGCTCAGAAACTACTGAATTCTTGCCCGGTTAAAGATAAGGACCCTGTGGCCACAAAGGCCGGGCCACCAAAGACATCAGATATTTGCTGTCAACTTGGTGGTTAAACCCAGGAGTTAGTTAAATGCAGAGGTTTGCCCTGGGTTCGTCCAGTTTGTGAGTGAATACCGAGTTCACTCTTGGTATTGCCCCTGTGACACGGCAGCTTCTGTCTCCCAGGGAATTCCTGCAGTCTTGTGAACACGGTCTTTCCATGCTTGTAGGTATAAAAGGGCAAATACTGCTTTACTTTATTTGCAGATCAACTTAAATTACAATATTGTCTTCAGCTGTTCACATCTCAGCYTTTTTGTTTTGTTTTAACAGTAATTCTCGCTTTAGGGAATTATGTTGCTGGTAGAAAAACTCCTGGCTGGGAACTTTAAAAGAAATAACAGAAAAGCAAATAATTATATATGTGTCTATAGATATTTTGAAAAGATGTTTGTAAGGGTGGAAAATAACAGTAGAGAAGAAGGCAGCTGTAGTGTCTGAGGGTGCCAGTTCTGCACCCTCATTCTGGAAATACTGCACTGCTTCATTGTGCTTCATGGGTTTTCAACCTTGCAATTTCACCCTTCTGAAAGGAACTGAAATATATGAAATATATTGAAATATATGTATTGGGTGCTCATCTCTTTTGGTTGCATATTCTGGCTTTCCAGTTCCCTGTTTTCTAATGAACCCSCTTTTTTCTGCCCTGAGCAGAATGAAGGAACGGTTCATGAACCACCGCTGCAGCTTCATCAGTTTTGCATTTGTCATTTAGGCCAGTTCAGCTTCTTGCTGTTTCTTTTTTWGTTTGGTTTTCCGGAGTGAATTCTGTTCTTGATGCCACGCGTGCGTGGAGGTGCTCGTAGCCCGTGTCATGCGAGGCCTTGTGCTTTCTCAGCAGGTCGAGGTGGAGGTTTACCGCAGAGATTCCAAGAAGCTGCCCGGCCTCGGAGACCCTGACATCGACTGGGAGGAGAGCGTCTACCTGAACCTCATTCTGCAAAAGGTTACACTGAAGCTTTCTTAATTTTTAACAGGCTAATGACAGTATGGAGGCTATGGGCAGACTTTGATCTACTCCCTCTCTTCCCTTCCTTGGGAAGTTTGAACTCCTGTGGAGATTAGAAACAAAACCTGCTTTTCATTTCATCCTTCAGACACTAAATGAGCATAAATGAACTGAGAAATGCGTTTTTTTCCAGTGGAGTCCCATTGACTTTTCTCAAAAAAAGCCTTTAAATATACCTAGTGAAGGTGGGCTGAGCGCTATGCTCAGTAACAAGAAGCTTTGCAAAATGCAGTTTATCATCAAATTTTGGTATTTTTAAGAATGAACGGGACTGCTACACAGGTAACACTTTCATTAAATACAATCCTGGAGCAGCTAGGGATGAAAACTGCAGAGTGGAGGTGCAGTAAAAATGGTGGGCACTGCCCTGGGAATTTGCTGCTCCTGTCGTAAGAACTGCAGTGGGCCAGGCCTTTTTTGGTTGGTAACATGAAACTAGCACAAATTGTTTTTTAATTGCCTTAGGAGTTGTTCAGTTATTTCACATTCCTTTGGTACTTTGGGAAGCTGTTTGATACTGCAGTCATTCCAGAGCTCTATTAAGTTTTGTTGAATATGGCCTCAAAATATGAGAACTGGAGAAGAAGCCTTGTTTTTTTTCTTGCCTCCCTCCCAAAACTGTCATTGCCAGACTTCTCTGCAGACAGCAATTGCACCAAGGTCTGATAATGCATAAAAGTAAAACACATTTTGCTGCAGTCAGAATTTGGAGGGGCTGTTGCAGCAGGGCATTGCTGTCTGGAAGAGTCACACTTGCTCCATATGAGTTTTCCCTGCTTATTTGGTAGGCTATTCTAATGGCTTTCGATTAGTCTAAGGTGTTGCTTATGTTCATTAAAGTTCCTCTTTTTCCCTTTTCCAAGGCAGGTGATGTTTTCCATGTATTCCTTGAAGTCTGTGTGTTATGCTTATTTCCCGCCTCTGCCAGAAAGCTCACGTTAAATAATGTTGACAGGAGGTTTTTTAGGTGACTTTTTTTTTTCCAAAGAGGGAAGGCAGAACTTAATCYGGTTTGTGCACCTAAATGGTTTTTAACTCTAAACCTTCATTTCTCTGACTGATTTCTCTTTTTCAGCTGGATTATGTGGTGACTTGTGCCGTGTGCACACGATCAGATGGAGGAGATATTCACATTCACAAAAAGAAATCTCAGGTGAGTTTACCACCTTATTTCTGTCCACTAGAGCTTAGCATTTAATATTATGCGATCCAAAAATTAAAAAAGAAAAAATCAGAGCAGTAGTTCCTAGGCTGCTCTCTGTGGAAGCTCAGGTTTTTAGCTTTCATCTGGTGCAGGTTGTCCATGCGCTGAGATCTAAATATGCTTGATAGCCTCTTTCAGAAAATTGTAATGGCTTTTCAGCATTCAAGGCATATTTCTCTTCTTACTGGATTTGGAAAGATTATATTGGGGGGGATATGTCCAACTGTTTAACCAATCTGAAAATAAACCTGAAATTGTAGAGTTGGCAAAGCCACAAACGTTTTTTGAGGAAATCTTCAGGGTTAGCCTGTAATACCTGCTATTAGGGTCATTAAATGATAAATAACTTGCTGATTATCAGCTTATCTTCTGGTGCTTAGTGACAGGGATAAGAGGCCACGGGCACAAGCCAGAGCACAGGCAGTTCCATCTGAACATAAGGAAAAACCTAGGTTTTTTTCCCCATTATGAGGGTGCCCAAGCTCTGGAACAGCTTGCCCACAGAAGCTGTGGGGAGTCTCCATCCTCAGGAGATACTGAAGAGCCTTATGGACATGGTCCTGGGCAACATGCCCGAGGTCATTAGATGATCTCCAGCCTCAGCTCTTGCCTGGTACTGCAATAGGGTGGCATTCTTGCCTTTTCTGACTTAAACTGCTCCTAACCTTGCAGCAGCACCCCACAGGCCTTTCGCACTCGCTCGTGTGTGGCAGTCGGTTAATATAGGGCTTAATGTAGCAGAGAACACTGAAAAATGAGCAGAGATGGGCCACACGCGGGAAACTCCACATTTCTTCATCAGATCTGTTGCCAACAGATCTTCCAACACCTTTTCCCTACTTGGCATAAATKCTATTTTGAAAAGCTCCTGTTGCACAAATGGTTTCCTTTCCTTTAGCTCCTTCAACTGCTTGTATGGCTTTATCTAAACTAGGCCACAGGGKTTTTTTTTATCCTTTAATTTTTGTCTTTCTCTTTTGAAATCAAGTGTGTTGCCTACAAGGCAAGCTAGCACACTGATTATGGTATTTGTAATTTGCATTATTTGGGTGAACAGTTGCCCTCTGTTGTAGTTGCTGAGACGCCACATTTACATCATGGACATAAGCATTGTATTTCTCATTGTTTCATGTTTCCCCTGTGCTCCGGAAATTATCTTTCACCCTCAGTTAATTTTGGCAAAATTGTTTTGAGAAAGAATAATCTGTCAGTACTGTTTGCAGATTTGAAAGGTGGGAAGAAGAAGAAGAAAAGAGCTGTCCAATATTCCAAATATGGAGGGGCTTTTTTGCTCCCAGTTCCTAGAGGCTTAAAGTGTGAGACTCTAAAATTTTTCTTTATGTCTCCTTTTCCAGGAGACACTCAGAAAACATAGAAATACATGAGCACGTAGCAGTAGCATTTCCACATGATGAACTCTCTTTATGGGGGAGACGAAGCAAATCTGTATACTGTGGAAGGAAGGTCTGTTTGCATTAGCACATTCTCATTGCAGCATACAGCACTGAGGCTGTTCATTTTAACTGAACAAAAGGCAACTTTTATTATTATTTATTATTTTAGATCTATATTACTACTCTGGCTGTTCTTGTTTTAGAAAGTTTGTTATCCTGTCAGTGTGTAGCTCCTTGAGTTGGTGGGAACACCGTTCAGGAGTCTGATGTGCTGTACTAYTCCACAGCTACTCCCTGTCCCTAAGACACAAACCTAGGGGGAAAGGGGGAATCCAACTCCTACCAAAAATCATTTTGCAGACTACACTGATTTTTATTCATTTATTTGTTTATGGCTTAACAATAAGCTTTCTAGCAAGATCAGTTTTTCTTTTGCACACGATGGATAGTATTGAACCAGAAGACATCCATATTTCCTGCAGTGGTGACAGTAATCTTTGAGGAGTCCTATTAGCTTTGCTAATGCTGCTGCTTGCCCTGCAGCAGCAACCTTCCCTTTTTTAACCATCTTTAACAAAATTTTCACATAGGCTTCCTATGTGCAAGTAAGGACGAACAGCCCTTAGTTGTTTTTCTTTCACTTGTTCAGCATGGACTGTAGTCAGCAGCCAGTTGAGCCTTGCCTGCAGGATGTCCAGCATCCTTAGCATAAGGCAGAGCAGTGCTTGTTTGAGCAGCGTTGGCCTGTGGGCTCTTGGTGGGGTTTCCCTTGCGTTCARTGCACCAAGTCCTGTCTACCTTTAGCTGAACTGATGCAACCTTTCTCCTAAATCTTCCTCAGCAAGTGTTTGCATCTCCTAGCAAGCACCCGATGGACAGCAAAGGAGAAGAGTCAAAAATCAGCTACCCCAACATATTCTTTATGATTGACAGTTTTGAAGAGGTGAGTTTCTTGCTGCAGCAGAACTTTGTCTGGGCTTCTGACCTGGGTGAGGTTTTTTTTTTTCCTTGATGCCTTTTTGGACAAATATTCTTCACCACTAGGGATTTTCATTCCATGACTTTTTATGGGACCAGGCCTATGATGATTTTTTGGGGTTTTCTCCAGCTTTAATGGATTTGAAACCTGAAGTTGAAGTTGAATGTTGGTGTTTGTCTTTATGATGGGCCGAGTAAGACAGACTAGGTGTGAGCACTGCTTAACCCAACACGTGATCTGCAATGAGCAGTGCCTTAAGGCCAAGTGCTTTGAAAAGGCTGGCGTGRAGCCAAGAGCTCCCTTGATTTCTATCATTGAATCTGTGCTGGGCATAAGGAGAGTTGTGGGAAACTGAATATGTTCGAGCTTTAACCGCTGCAGTTGCCCTTCAGGTCTTTCCTCTTGTATCCCTGGCAGGTTTTCAGTGACATGACGGTGGGCGAAGGAGAAATGGTCTGTGTGGAGCTGGTGGCCAGTGACAAAAGCAACACCTTCCAAGGGGTGATTTTCCAGGGCTCCATCCGCTATGAAGCACTCAAGAAAGTCTATGACAACAGGGTAAGGCCCTTCAGAAGGGCAGTGTCCTCTACAGTGCCCATGTGCTAAACACCTTTTGTGCTCCCCAAAGGGTTGGCTTTCTGTTCTCTTCAGTCACCTGTGTGGCAGCCAGGCCTTTGGGGCTTTGCAAGTCGCAGGTTGCTCAGATCGGGGTGGAAGAATTTGGTGTTTACCAGTGGGAATGAGGTTGATAAGAACCCGAGAGCGTGGCACGGAAGTGGATCCGAATAAAAGGAGTTTGGGAGCCCCTTTGCTTTTCTGAAAGCTAATGGATATTTTTAATTATCTTCAGAGGAGAAAGGTGTTACAGGAGGTTTTTGAACTCTGATAGCTCGTGTGTAAAATGTGCTTTCCTTCCTTGAATTTTATACTCCCAATGATTTTCAGAAAGCCACTATAGTTTTGCTCATGGAGAAACTTTTTTGCTTACCTTTAGAAACATGAAGTGCCAGCACCTGCAGTTTAGGGTTCTGTGCTGAAGCTGAGAGTGCAAGAAACAAAAAACTAAATAAACCCACACAGCTTGCTCTGAAGACAGCCCTGAGGGATTCAAAACTTAAATTGCTTTCTGCTGTGAACCCCCTCATCTCCCATGGTTCCTTTCCCTTTGATCCATCCCTTTGAGGAAAATCTCTGAGTAATCTCCCCTTCTTCTCATTTTAAGTGCAAATAGTTCATACTCTTCTAGGTGTCCTTCTAGAGGAGGTTGAACTGAATTGCTTCTCTRTCCGGCCATCGCCTTATGGCATCGTGCAATTAACAGGCAGGTTATTAAAGTGCACAGGAGTGCAAAATCAGTGAAGACCAAGCAGAGAGAAAGCCTTGCAGTGGATAGGCAACATTTGGTGTGATAATGTCATATCAAAGGTGAGGAGTATCCTGTCTGAGCACACTGCTGTTTCCCTCTTGTTAATGTAGTTGTTAAATCTCTAAATACTCAAGCACAGCCCAAAGCCAAACTTGAGATCTGATCTGCTTGCCTTTTCACAGAAGGGGGTCAAGCTCTTCATACTCCTGAAGGTTTTGTCTTGCAAAATCACTCCTCGTGAATTAAAATACTCTGTAAAAATGAATGTATTTGTCACGAGGTGCTGTGCTGTTGACTTGAGCTGCTGCTGTCGGGGAACGTAGCCCTGTGAAGCGCGGCGCTCTCAGCTGTGCTCCTGTCCCACCTTGGTGCCTTGCAGGTGAGCGTTGCGGCCAAGATGGCCCAGAGGATGTCCTTTGGCTTCTACAAGTATAACAACATGGAGTTCGTCCGCATGAAAGGACCCCAAGGCAAAGGGCACGCGGAGATGGCCGTGAGCAGAGTTCCAACGGGCGACACGTCGCCCTACGGCACCGAGGAGGATTCGAATCCAGAGTCACCGGTGCACGAGAGGGTAAGTAGCAGGCAGAGACACTGCCCTCCAGCTAAGCGTGGATTCCTTTTGCTTCAAAGGCAGGGGGTGGACTGTTGGGGATAGATCACAAGCTAAATTTGTGTGTTTTGGAGCATATTGTGTTTGTGGGGAGGGACTCTTTGCAGTTTTCCTTGAGCAAATAGAGAATACGGAGGTGACTGGATGATTCAGGCTTCTGGAGGAGGGCTTTATTGAAGCAACRATGAGGCAACAGGGAGAATGATTTGGCCGTGAAAATGGATGGATTCCATTTCTGTAAAAGCCAGGATTTACCTACAAATGCGGAATTAGTATAAGAGGTAGGGTGTTTCCTAAGCCTCACAGGAAACATGACAGAAGTGCAATAAAATACCACAGATGTCAGCTGGACCCTTTTCCAGTCCAGAGCACTGTGCCACTGAGTGYGTTTTGCCTCGTTAATAGTCACTAGGCAAATTGCTTCAAAGTAGGTGCACATATGTGGCCTGGGCAGGGTAGCTACTGATGGGTTTTAGTCTGGTTTCCTGCCTGATCTAGGCAATCCACATRGTTTAAAAAAGCTGCACGGGATTTTTTTGCTTGCTTGTCGTTCTGGCTTCCTACAAGGCCAAGGGAGCTGTTAGGACAGAGCTCTCCTGCTGCCTATAGGTGCTGTCTACCGTATAGCTACAACCTGGAGAACTCGGGGCTGGAGGAGCTTTCTGCCCTTCTGACTCCCAGGCTTCCAGGGCTGCTCTGTGGTAACGTTTTGTCAGTGCTTTTCTGGCAATGATTTTGATGGTGACTTTTGTCTGTGTTACTGATTTCTCCTTCCATGGGTGATATGAAGTGGCTGCCGCATTAAAATTAAATTGAGGTGAGCACAAATTAGAGATCAAATATGCTAAAAAAGATCATTTGACAGGTAAAATGCTTCTGATTTTCTTTTATAGCAGTGACAGATGACAGAGATTCTTCAGTGCAACAGCAGCATAACAGGTTTGCTGTCACCTCACTAACGTGTTTGCTCTCTTATTCGTATGGACACGTGAGCAGTACGAGAGTGTGAGATTCCAGACCAGGAGGAGCTTACAGAGTCGTTAAATTGACTGTGTGAAGAAAGGAGTTAGGAGTTGCTCATCTCCATTAGGAACGTAGTTTGCAATGCCTTTTCCCCCCCGCCCCCTCCTTTGAAAGGAAATTACTAAAATATTACTAACATAACACTTCATTCAAAAGTCCTCCTGAAATGGTCAACTGTAAGTGTGGTTTACCCAAGAGGAACCTTTGTCCTGAAGGAAGGATCTGCGTGTAGCTTTGCACCTAACTTGTGTTTCACTGTGGACATTTATATCCCTGCATTTGCCATCACTGAGGCGCATCACTTGATCAGTGGCCTTTCACTTGTGCTTTTTTTTTTCCCTCTAACCTATAGAAAAAATCATRTAATTGTGCATTGACTTCTGTTTAGATTGGCCTTGCGGGTTGATTGCCTTGTGACCCTGCTTCACAGAAACACCATGAGCTTCACTTGTGACCCCATAAAGCATCTTTTCAGCACTGAAACTCCCATGTGTTTACCAGAGGAATGAAGATTGGCAATTTTAGTGTGTCACTACTCGTATTAACTCAGTCTCTGGAATTTGGAAAAATAAGATTGGGCTTCCTGGTGAATTTTGCTCACGGCTGCCTTGTGCCACCTATTGGGACTGGTTATTTATTGTTGGTAGTGTAACACGCTTTCAAGCCAAGCAGTTTCTCAGCATTTCTTCCACTTCCCTTTCAGGTCACGTCTTTCAGCACGCCGCCGACCCCGGAGCGCAACAACCGCCCGTCCTTCTTCTCCCCATCCCTCAAGAGAAAAGTGCCCCGCAACCGCATTGCCGAAATGAAAAAATCCCACTCGGCAAACGACAGCGAGGAATTCTTCAGAGATGATGACAGTGGAGGTGAGAGCAGTAACAGCAGCTAACCCAGCCCCTCTGCAAAGGGGACGGGGTGATGGAGAGGGATCCCAGTGCTGGATTCTCCAAAAAAATTGCAGGGTGGAAAAAAAAACAACTCTCCAGAAAATCAAGTGCCCCAGTGATTCCTGCAGGTGTTTGGAAATAATCTCCTGCTTTTAGACAGGTGAAATATTTGATAGAAATTTCAGGAGGAGAAGTCCTCTGAATTCCATGAGCACGTTCAGAGTTGGAAACCGTTGAAGAGGCATTTACTTCAAGTGGCCTTGCATTCTAGTTCTCCAGAAAAAAAGAAATCCGATGAATTAACTTCTTCATGGGATGGTCTAACACATTGGTAACTTTCCCTTAATTCTGATTGCTTGGTGTGAAACAACAAGACAAAAATTGAAACTTGTTCAGAATACATTTTGTAAGTCCAGTTGTATTACAGTTTTATAAGACAAGAAACACTCGATTGGCAATGTCTGAACAGCTTATATTCAAAAAAAAAAAAAAAAAAACCTCAATCTAGAAATGTTAGCAAATCCAGGGTTCCATTAGGAAGTTAATAGGTAAATAAAAAGCTGATTTCCAGATGAGAAGAATCAGAAGCTGGCAGCGCTGGGCTCAGTAGCAACACAAGCAGGTGCCCTGAAATGTAATGATGAGTGTTCTTGCTATTTTCACTCTTTCTATTTACAAAAGTAGACACTGCAAAATGTGGCTTCACTTGCAGCCTTGTTAAGGGTGTTTTCCTATTCTTTCCTGGTCCATGATGTCATGTAGCCCTTGTTGTTTCATACTATTGCTGCTGTTGAGTGGGAGGCTGGACCAGATGACCTCCAAAATTGCCTTTCACCCAGATGATTTATGATTATGAAAAAATCTATGATGATTAAAATTTGAGCAGCGGAGCCGAGCAGCATTGCCATAGGTCAAATTTGGATAGGATTAGAAGAGTAATTTAATGTATTATGTCAGGAAGCTGCACTTGTTTAAGAATATAACATTTCTAAAAGGAGAAGGAGCAAAACTGCATTTCTCTACAAATTCAGAAAGCCGTGTTTGCTCAGGAAATTTCAGTGGTGGCCTTGGATACCTCCAGTGCACTAGCAGAGAAAAGTAGGATAAATGAGACTTGCTGTGTCGCTCCGTGTGCTGCCAGAGTAGATTCTGCTGCATTTTCTTTTAAAATTTGGATGGGCCTGTTTGGACCCTGCTGTTTTAGGACCCTACTTCTGAACAAATGGATCCCAGAGCTTGCATTGCTGTGGTCCAGAACTGTTTTTATTTTAATATCAGCTTCTAGTTCTGTGGAGCAAGGCTCAGTTTTCAGAAGTTGTGTTTGGGGGCTCCTATTAGGGCCAGAATTGCTGGGGGGTCTGAGATGTAGCCTGGGGAGCTGCAGGGAGCGGGCCCCTTAGTGCAGCCTCTCCTCTTTGCCTCGCAGGTGTCTGTTTTCCCTGTAAAAGACGCAAATAGTTGTTCCTCTCTTACCCTCCTGTGTTTCTGTATGAGTAACTACTTAATTGTAGGGATTTTCTCCTTTGTACGCGAGGCGAGGCTGGGAGAAAAAAAAAAAAAGAAGAATTTTCTGATTTTCTGTTGCGTGTGCCAATAAGTGTGGAAGTAGCATCACTGTGAAAACTGTCTTCTGCCTTGCCAGACCTGCACAACGCCACAAACCTGAGGTCGCGGTCGCTGTCGGGAACGGGACGGTCCCTGGTTGGCTCCTGGCTGAAGCTCAACAGAACAGATGAAAATTTCCTACTCTATGCACACTTAACCTACATCACTCTGCCATTGCATCGGATTTTAACAGGTGAAGCTTAACATTCATTGCCTATAAGTGGAGAAGGTCATTAGGCTCCCAGGCAGCCTTAGTATTAGAGCAAGTTCCTCTTTCTCCAGCTGGCAAAATAACCAAGTTAAGAACCCAGCTACTGACGGCAACAGGTAGAGCTGAGACCTTTCATTAAGGGAATTGTGGAAAGGCAAGTCTGGAATTTGCAGTGGTCTCCTAAGTGGCAGTTTTGCCTTTTAAAGTTGGGCTCTGCGTGAAGAGTTGCTTGGAATGGTCCACGTTCCTCTACTGATGTTTGTAAGTCAGCTGGGTGCCCAGCGTCACCCATCACTTGTGGGGATGTTTGCCGTGATGCGGGCGCTAGGGGATCATTGCTAGCCCCACGGTGGCCAGGTCTGCAAGTCTAGGCTTCRTGTTGTTGTCCCAAGGCTGCTCCAAGTCCTGCCTCTTGGGACATCCTTAAAACTGCTGCTCGCTCTGAGAACTTAATTGCTTTCCTTCTGTGCCCACCCAGCAAGTAGGATGACTTGGAAATAGGTTTGCCTGGACACGGGGTTTTGTTCAGTGTGTTCTTTTCCTTGTCTGTGTCAGGTGAACTTCACCTGAGACTTCACCTGAAAAGGAAACCAGGCTATTTTAAAGCTATTGTCAAGCTGCTCCTGAGAGGAAGCAGAGAGGAAAAACGGTTCCTGAGGAATCTGTTGCTCTTTAAAGAGGTTAATGTGCTGCGGGAAGAGTTAGGAAGACAATGTGGGTGTTCCATTGATGTCCTAAATTGCACTCTGCTGGTGTAATAGTCTGCAGTCTTGTCCTCGTTTGCAAGCTGAGATTTCAAAGCCTGTTGCAAAAGTGGTTTGTTCCTGCTCTGCGCAGAAGGAAACGGTAGCTGCTGAGGCAGAGGGGGGAACTGTGCAGAGACACTTCTGCATCCTGTGCCCTTTTCTTGTGGGCACGTGGGGGTTGTTACCCAGCTAAGAGAAATTATGGAATCCAGTAAAAGCCAGTGCTCTCTAATTAAGAGCCCTGTGCCCCGTGCTCTGGGTGTCCCTGCTGGAGCAGGGGGTTGGACTGGATGGTCTCTAGGGGTCCCTTCCAACCTCAGCCACTCTGTGATTCTTCTATGATTCTCTCCCGTGCAGATATCCTGGAAGTGCGGCAGAAGCCCATCCTGATGACATAGCCGAGCGCGGGGCGCCGCCCCGGGGCCCCTCGCCAAGTGCCTACCGCCCGCGCGCGGCGCATTCCCGCGGAGGCGCCGCCTCGGGAGCGCAGCCGCCGCGGGGCAAGGGAAGCCAAGGAACACCAGCCAAACAGAAGTGCCTCGTTCTTCCTCCCGCCGCCCGCGCGCTCGCCGTCTGCCACTCCAGTGCTGCTGCCCGCAGGAGGAGCCGCAGAGCAACGGAGAAGAGAAGGAGCAACAAAACGAGGAGAAACAAACCGAGACGGGGCCGTGCTCGAAACAAGTCGAGGCTTTAGTGGACAGTTTGTTACTGTGTTTGCTGTGTAACTGAGAAGCCAACAAGCATGTGTGGAATGTGTTGAACTTGATGTTCTTGGAGAGAAGCAACTCGAGAGCTTCCTAGCCTGGGGTTGCCCAGGCTCCTGCCCGGGCGCTCCGCGGCCGTTTGGCCTGGCACGTGGCTCCGTTGGGTTTCGAGGGATGAGGGGTAGTTTCCTGCTGTGGAAGGTAAAGATGCTACGAAGATGCATTGCCGTCTTGGTACGTGCAGTGGGTCAGGCTGGAGGTCAGGTTGAATGTGCTTAAAGTGTCCCCATTTGTACGTCAGTGTTAGTAGGACAGGGGAACTCTGCCGACAGATTTCTGTATCTACCAAAGAACAGCAACGTTTTCATCCTCAAGAACTGTCTTAAAAAAAAAAAAAAAAAAAAGAGAGAGAGAGAGAGATCTGATGGGGCAAAAGGCTCAAATGTGCTGCCCTGGTACAGCTGAGGTTCGTATACCGTGGTGCAACTGCTGCTTATCTCTGTTAGCTGAGTCCATCCGTGCTCAAGTCTAAAGTGGAAAAGCAGGAGCCTGTTCCTATACTCCCCACCTGGAAACCTTACTGGTACCCAGACCCTTCTGCATGCCCGGGAGCTCAGAGCCAGCGAGGGTGTCCTTGCAGCAGCACCCATCACTAAGGAGTGCGTGGAAGCTGACCAACAGCTAGGCAGCTTGCCCACATGATGCTTCATTTCCTGGCCCTGCTTCTCTGTACTGCCTCTGTGCCGAAGCACAAGGGGTTTTCCCTTGAGGACAAAAGGTTTAAAGGCGATTCTGCTCTGAGAAGTGACCCAAAGGAGCATGATGTGAGGCTGGAGTGGGGTGTTAGGAGTTTTGGGGCAAAAAAAAAGGACAAAAAGCCCTCTGTTTACAGGTGAAATGCTGCTTTCCCCGGCGCGGTGYGCGCAGAGGCCGCCGCGGGCTGGTGCGCGGTGCGAGCCGGGCGACACCGACCCCACACCGCGGCGGGTCGGGACCGGAGCGGGAGCTGCGCGCCGAGCGCAGGGACCATGCGGGCCCCCTTGGCCCCTCGGGCGGCACCTCGGCCTCTGCGTCCCTTGGGTCTCCCTCGCGCGTGGCCCAAGTTCTCTCTCGAGGTGACGTCCAAGCCGGAGGCGAGGAGCCGGCTGCCRCGGAGCTGTGGCATTGCCTCGCAAGGTGCTCGACAGGCCGTCCCATCCAAGGGCTCACCGAGATCCTAGGTGACGTGTTGAATGTCAGGCAGTGCAAATATTCTCCCTGCATCCCCCTCCCTTGCCCCCAGTACCCGTGCCAAGGATTAAACCGCAGTAGAGCTAGAAGATCCTTCCCCAGTTCTGCTCTTAGGCTGTCCCTTCCCGCCCTTCGTTTCGCTCAGCCCAGCAGCGCYGTTCAGCTTCCCCTAAAATCTCTCCCCTTAAAGGGAGAGAGGTTTGTGGCTTCACTGCGACTGGCAGCTGATGTGTTTAAGTCAAAGAGCCAGAGGAAGAGCAAGCAGGAAGTGATCCCCACATCGGGATCTGAGCCGTGTGAACGGGAATGCTGCCAAGCCTTGCAGCCATTCTGAATGCTTTCCCCGTGCCCATGTGTGAGACTCGGGAGCTGTGGTCTGCAGTCTTGAAGAGGTTTTGCTGCATAGGACTTGAGAATAGAGGGCAAATGGAGAAAGATTCTCAAACAGCACAAAAAGAACAGTGCAAATCCCTACCTACCGTCGCGTTAGGTGCTTTGTTCCATCTGTAGGGATGAATTTTGGCAATGTCTGGTTTGTAAGGGCTGTGATGTAAGGGTCCCAACGAGAGCAGGTTGATTTCCCTTACCCTGCTGCGAGCACCTTGCAGCCTCAGCTCCTTCGGCGGGAAAGGGCTGCACGTTGGGCTGGATGGGTGTCCCTGGGAGATGGACACCCAAAAGCCTCCGAATGTCCCGTGGGCCCTTGGGGAGTAAGCAAAGGCACCGGCTTCCCAAGTAATTCCTCTCTGAAGGGATGAAATAGGATTTTAAAGTGTAGCCCCTGCTGATCGCTTTCTGGTATCGTGTGAAAGGAAGTGTTGTGCTTTGCTTTTAAGTAAACCCTTAACTGTAGGTGTCCTCACGCAGGCAGGTTCGGTGGGGCGGGAGCGGCAGGTGGTGGAAGTTTTGCCTGGTAGAAGAAGGTGCCTCTGGACCTYTACCGGGCCCTTGCACTGCGTCACAAACGGGAACGTTAGAAACTTCGGACCTTTTTAACGTGGGGGGCTCTCAAACGTGGGGCCTGGAGGCCCCGGCCTCCGCAGGGGGGTTGCGCTGCTCGCGACTGAAGGACTGAAAAGCCTCTTTTCTTGCTTGTAAAGAAAACCTCTCAAACGGGGTATTTTGCAGTAGCGGGTCATTGCTCTGCTCCGGAGACGCTGCGTCCGTGAAGCCGCCTTCTCCCGTTGCCTGCGGGTGGCCTCCCCACCTCCCTTCTGGAGCCGTGTGGGATCTGCCGGCTCTCCCGGCCCGTGCAGGTCTCTGTTCCCGGCTTCCTGCTCCCCAGGTCCTCGTCGCTTCCYGGCACTGAGTGCGGCGGACGCGACGTGCTGCTGAAAAAGGCTTTTCCCAAGGTATAGTCTCGTGCCGAGTTTTGATTTAAAACCAAGGGAAGGCCTTGGCTCTGCAGGCAGGCAGATCCTCAGGTGCAGAATCCCCCCGGAGCAGCTGGGGCTCTGTGTGGAGGTGAAGCCCACCTAAGACCCCCTTTCCAGCCACCAAGCTGCTGCTTGCCAGTCACAAACCCTTCACTTTCCAGATGATTGTTCATCCCCTMTTTTATGGCCTAAAGCTTCCCCTTGCTAAGGATGGATAAAACTCCTCAGAAGTGCCTAAGCCCTGTTGTTATCTAGCGGGGCTTAAGAACAAATGTTTATTTCAGAAGTGCGTGCCCGGGAGCGCTGTCCGTGTTGTGCGTAGCAGCCCCGAGAAGCGCCAGGTTCGGGGCTCCGGGAAGAGCTGGACTTGCCTTTGCGCCGGGAAGCTCCTCGTGGTCTCCAAAGGCCCCGAGAGCTCCGGAGAAGGGGATTCGGTGCTCCCAGCAGCGGGAGGGATGCGAATGCCTTACCTTGTTCTGYGCTGGGGCCGACGGGAGCCCCGTGCTCACGGGGCGGTGCAGCGGAGTCGCGCGCCGGTGAGCGGCCTTTAGAGCAGACCCGCAGCGCGGCGGCGTGTTTGCGGCGGAGCGCGGGTGCGCGCGCCTCGCAGCGCTTCTCGGCGGTGTCTCCGTAAATACCGAAATACCGACGCACCCGTTGCATGGTGGGTTTGGGGGGGCTCATTGAGCGTGGGGGTGGATTCAGAGGTGGTCACTGGCAAAACCGTGTGCTGAGCCCTCCGAACGAGGAGCCCCTTCGTGCGCCAGCAGCGGAGCCGGCTTCCCGTGTGGCAGCAGCAGAGGAAGCGCTGGACCCTGCAGCCGGTCCYGAGACCTCTCGAGCGAGCCCTGTTCATAGCCGTCACTGCTGTCGTTGCCGTGTCTCTAGTAGCTTCTTTCTTTCCATGCCCTTGTGGTGTTTGAGTTTGAATGTACTGGCGGCAAGCCGGAGCACTGGGAAAACAGCCCTCGGCGGCACCTGGAGCAAAGCCCGGCTCTCGGGGCGACGCCTCTCGAGCCTTTTAGGGACCGGCCTCCGACAACTCCACGTTGCGGAAGGGGCAAGAAGCTGAAGGTGGATGTACCCCTAAACTGGTTTTAAAAGGCATTTTTTTTTCCATTAAATGATGGCATTAAAAAACAGAAAGTCCTTCTGAACTGTTATGTGTTTTTCTTTTAAACTGAATTACGCAGCCATTAACACCCAGGTCCGTGCGGAGTGCAGTACTGAGGCTGACAGCTGTAACGATTTCTTTCTAATAAATCTAGGAAAAACTTGGACATGGCTTTGTGTAACGTTGTTAAAAGGAGATTGTTGCTTAGCTGTTTCTCTTACATTACATTTTATTTACCAGCTTCATGTGGATTTTGAAGACTTGCAACCTCTTCCTGGGTTGAGAAAATGTGTGGCCTTGCTCCGTGCCTGCATGCACAAAGGGAAAGGTGCCTCAGCTGCTCGGAGAGTCCCGGGTGCCACGGACACTGCCAGTGTTTTATTGGAAAGCTTTGGAATGAAAGGTTTTGGAACAGCRGCAGAAGCTTAAAAATAATGGACATAAAGCTCCCTGGTTGCTAGTTGTCCTTCAGCAGAAGTTAGCGAGTGGTGGAGAAGGTGGGGGCTCCTTTTTTGCTTTGGTCTTTAATCCAAATATGACRGGGCCAGAGAACTGCCACGTATGTCTCCGCGATGCTCTCATCAGTGCAATTAATCAGTGTACTTAATGAGCYTCGGGAATAGGCAGAAGCGGTTGTTGTGACCATGGGGCAGTAGTTGTGTCCGACAGAGCCCCGGCTTCGAGGAGCCGAATTAACTTGTGTGTCCTCGCGCCTCCTCAGCGGAGGCTCCCAAGGAACGCTGCGGATTTGCCGTGCAGGTGAGTTTGTTGTCTTGGTCCGATGGCGTTTAATAGTTCCAGATAAGGTGAAATTGCACTTTGCAGGTTGAAGGAAGAGAGGAAAAGCGCATCTCTGGTGGCAAATAGGTGCTGTGCTGCTGTACTTGTGCTCAGGAATGGTGTTCCCACAACTTGTAATGTGGGCTTTGCCGAAAGCAAAGCAGGAAAACTGGGTGTGATGCTCGTTGTGGCGTAGGGAAGAATCTGGGAATGGCAGATGTTACCTGGTAATGGAAACTACTGAAGTACATCCAAGAAAATGCAGGTTGCAGAGTTTCCTTCAGAGGAGAGTCCCGGCCGAAGGAAGGTGAGAGTAAGGCCTCCCTGCGGGAATGGGGCAGGCAGACGRCTCTCAAGGAGACCGAGTGGCCCCRTGCACCCCAGCACAGAGCCTCTGCCTCAAGGCCTGGGCCGCAGCTCCAGGTACCTCGAGTTGGTTCTAGCTGGGCAAGAGGGGCTGCTCCGAGCCTAGAGGCAGCCCTTACTCATGAAGGACGAGCCCCCCCGTCTCTGTCTCCACCCCTGCCCTGACCTTGGAGCTTCGCCCAGGACTTTGCCTTGTCGCAGGTGGTGGGAAGTACGTGGCCTGGAGGACTGGGAGGGGCCTTGCTCGAGCTCTCCTCTTGGTAAGAGTAGCTCTGACTTCCCTGCGCCCTGGTGAGAAGGTCTCGAGTCGACCTGCCCCACGTGCAAGGAGGGGGAGAGCCCGGGTGTTGCTCAGAGGCGCCATTCCCTCGCTCCAAAGGTAAGGGAATGCAGACTTCACAAACTGCCAAGCTGTCAGAATCAGCGTGCGCTTAATGTTTTCCCCTTGGCGTTAGGGAGGTGCTGCCGGGAGTGGCGACACCGTCCGCAAGTTCCGTTGGGCGCTGCGGTCACCAGAGCTGCTGTTGGCGGGTGAGACCCTCCCGAGCGCCCCCAGCTCAGGGGGGCTCCAGCCTAGCCCTGACCTCAGTTTAGACGCAGCTTGGTGCCGCGCAGCAGATCTGTGATGTAAGGCAGTGCTCTGGTTTGCCTGCTGCTATGGATGAGCTGAGGTCAAACTGKGGGGCACCGGTGCCACTTGCACGGGGCGGCAGCGGCGTGGGGCTGGTTGCAGCCCRAGTTTGGCTGTCGGCGCCGGGGCGGGGTTGTGCTTGTCCCCTCACTAGTGTTTGCAGTCTGAGGCCGTGGGGATCCYGTATTCTACCGGCCGAGTCCAAGAACTCGCTGGGATCCAGGGAGCCTCTGGGGGGACAGGCCCTTTGCCCGGCCGTTCGCGCACTGTTGTCCCTCTGCGCTGGGCGAGTGGCCGCCGTTTGGGCACTCGGTGCCCAAGCTGTGGCTCCGCTCCAAGACGCGGGGAGGCCCTCGCCTCTCGCCCGGGTTTCGCTGCCCTTGTGCAGCTCCATACAGCAAGATTGAATCTCTTCATTCAATCAAAAAGCCGACGGCGGCGGCTTTTTCCCCGTGCCGTCGACCTGCTCCACCTTCCTTCCCTTGGCAGCTGCCGCTGCCTTGGCTTCCTGTCCCCCGAGTCCCCTTGGAGCGCTCGGCTCCAGCAGGCACCGCAGCGGCTCTTGGTGCCCGCGCTCCGTGTTTGCCTCCTGGAAGACTCCCCAGATCCAGCTTTTCAAAGCCAAGGGACACACACGCACAACTTAAGTTACCTCCCGTTCATTTATTCACATTTTCCATGGATTTTTTTTTTCATTTTGTACACTTCCTCAAGTATTAAAACTAAGGAGAACATTGTTACAGGTTATGTGCATGGAAACATGGAAAATTCAGAGCAGTTGAAACCTACTACCAAGAATTCACAATGTCACATTCAGCAGTTTCACTGAGCTGGGACTAGCTCATGTCAGGCAGAGCTGTTTGATGTCAGTTAATTTTTGCACACAGGCAGCTAAAAAAGAAACCAAAACTGAGCAAATGCAATGAAGTTATTTTAAGGCATCAAAAAAGAAAGTCTTTAAGGACACTGGAAATGTTACAGTGCTGTAAAAGGAGCTAAACTGGAGTTCCTAAAATTAAAGATACATCTTAATTCGTCTATGGACTACATGGTCACTCGGATCGAGTCCTCTTTGTAAATTCAACTTGAACGGTCGTGTCAGGYGCTGTGGGAGCACTTACAGTTGTGTTCGCACGTGTACAGGAACAGGGTAGGAAACTGCAGCATTCCATCTATTTTTTTCCAGAGTAAAATTCAAGTCACCTAATCTTCTTTGCGGCCGAATGTGGGATTTAAAAGCAGTGTTGCTCCTGATTTGAAGGAAGGTTCAGCATTCAGGTGGGTGCTCCGGGGCCGGGGCTGGCTGCCCTCCCTGTGTAGCCGAGCGCGTGGTCGTGCAGGACCTTGGCAGGGCTGTGCTCTCTGCTCAGCTTGGGCTTTTAATGGATTTGAGGCCTTGAATTCCATTATTTCTATTAAATAATTTGTGGCTTTTCATGATAATTATGTAGTTTAGTACTCGTAAGGGCACTGCAACTAGAACCTGAAGCATTATCAAAAACCCGGGTCTTTCTAACCATATTGGAGGCAGTTTTGTGTGATAACYGAAGTGGCAGAAATGTGACTTGCTTTTCCTCTTGGAAATCCAGGCAGCAGCAGGGTCACTGCGGCTGATGACTAAAATCTGTGGTCCAGGGTGAARCTCTTTCCTCCTGTTCCTAGCGTTTAGTGTCCCCAGCAGGGTGAGGAACGTCAGGCCTCGCTGCCCCAGCCGCGTGGAGCCTCCTGAGGCGCTTCCCTGCCCGCTGGGCTGATGCTCACACACACGGCTGGGGAATTGGGACGGCTCCTCTTGAGCATTTCCTGCAGGGAATGTTGCTGGCTACCATGGATACTGTAAGCTTTGCTTTCCTAGCACATCTTATTGTTTAACTATTCTGTATTTTTTTCCTTTAGTCTCTCTGCCCCCCCTTGACCACAAGAAAGCTGCATTAGCCATTACKGTGTTGGCCAAGTGGGTTTGTGCCAAACCTCCCCAATGCTGCCTCTTGGAGAGAGATCCCTAGGGATCCTTGGGAAGGTCTGTCCATCTCCTCCTCCCCTGTCCCCTGCAGGCTCAGTTCCTTGGTCCCCATTTCCACGGCCAGGAAGCCGCAGACGCCTCCGTCTCTGCAGGTTTTAGGGACCGGAGAGGGACCGGAGAGCCTGGGCCCAGGAGAGGCAGCGTGAGGCTGCTGGCGGTGCCAGGACCTGCCCGAGCGGCAGCAAGTTGCCAGAGGCCTCGCGCGTTCAGCCGGGCCTCTAGCCGAACGCTCTGCCCCTCAGCCGTGCCCACGGGCAGCCCCGGGCTCCGCGCTCCGCTTCAGGTACGGGCAGGAGCCCCCCGGGGGGAGGAAACCAGCACCCGCTCCCGCAGGTGCTCGCGCCGCGGTGGCTGCAGAGGGAGGCCCCGGCTTGGGTTTCTGAGAGTGTTTCCAAACACCCTTGCGCTTAAGCCCTCAGGTGCAAGTCCTGGGATCTCAGCGTGGTGGGAATGTGAGCCAAGGCTTTGGTSAAGAAAGCTGCAGCTCTAGCGAGGCCGCCCCCGTCTGGATTGAGAGGAGGAGGCAAAAAGGCCATTAAGTRGAACTGTGCAGTGAGCGCGGACGGAATTAAGACACCCCCTGCCCCAGCCCGTGGGGAAAGGGAAGTTGGGCAGCAGCTCCTCAAACGGTGCCACTTTTTTCCCTTGCTCATCAGATGCCCCCGTGGCAGAACTCAGCGCGTCCTGTGAGCTCTGCATCCTGCTGCTTTTCCCAGCGCGGCTGCTCCGCTCTGCCACACAGCCAGTCAGCCTGGCAAGTGGCTGCTGCTCGGGGGCAGAGCAGAACGCAGTGCAAGCTTGGCACTAGAAGCTAGGAGGGGGTTGACAGTTTCCAGAACTGAAAGTGAAGGTGAAAAGCACAGCGGGGAGGGRGAGGAAAACGCAGCAAACAGTGCCAAGATTCCAAAAACAAGGAAAGAAGGAAAGGAAAACGCAACCAACTGGGGGCTGGTAAAGTTAGCAGGAACTAGGGAACAGAGGGATGTTCTAATCTGTGGGTTACTGCCATGTGCTGCATTTTAATGCAACTGGAAACTAAGTTTTAAATGTTTACCCCATCACCTCCTAAGAAAGCCCGTCCCCGGAACGGCGAGTGAGGCCCCTCTGCTTAAATATAATGCACTGCAGTTTCAGCACGCTGCAAAAAGGGTTACCAACACCCCCCGCTCTGCACGTGCTCTGGGTAACAGCCAGAGCCTTAGAAACCTCCTGAAACTTGAGCCTGTGAAAGGAGACAACTTCAGCAAGTCCTAGAAGCTCCAAGCTCTACCGCTTGGCGCCTGCCGCCTCTCGCTTCCGCCCGAGGGAAGGGGGAGCAAGCCTCCTGGAGTAGGTGCCCGCACGGCAGCGGGACCGCCTGCACCTCCACTCCGGAGTCGGGGTTCCCGTTCTCTGCTTCGCCTGTTGCCTGTCCTTTGCTTGTTGCTACAGCGGGAGCAGTGCTGAGAGGCGCTGGCTACAAAGCACTACTGGCGGCCACCCTGCGCAGGCTGTTTGGCTTTTGTAAGGAAGATGGGGAGATGCAGCCTCTGGGTGCCAAAGCACACTCGGCTGCAGGCGCTGAAACATAGTATACGCCAGAGMCACTCTCTTGTTCCAGCAAGTTGTCGTGACAGCTTGAAAAAGGTAATCTGGACAGAATCTGACAGCCCCGTTGCTCTTAAAGATCTGGAATGTAGAAACAGTTTTGACAGTTATGTGTCCGTGTCCTGCTTCTCCACACACAAGGGTTGGTGCAGGGCAGTGCAGCCTGGGACAAGCAGCTGGGACCACACGTCGCGCTTGGGTTTCAGTCCATTCAGTCAACATGACCGGTGTTTAAAAACATAGGTGGTAATTGAGACCACTGGGCTTCAGCCAGCAGAAGTCCTGCATTTAGCTACTGAAAAATGAGGGAGCACAGTCCAACAGTGGGATTCTATTAAAGCTTTTATTAGCTACTTGAGCTTTTTCCTCTCAGAATTCCTGTAATAGTTCTTAGTAGCAGAGTAAAGAGTTAGGTGTTCAAGTGAAGTTATGGAAGAGGGGGGAGAAAAAAAAAAATAAAAGAGCAGCAGCAGTTTGGCAATAATTCCTCAAATCACCGACTGCAACGTTTTTTAAGCCTCCTTTTTCTCCAGCAGGATTTTGTGCAACTCATCCGCATCTTCACTCGTTTTCACTCGGATGAGCATAGTGACAGGAGCCGCTGGATTCTTCTCGTCGATGGGCGGGTTAGGAACACAAACGATGAGAACGTTGTTTTTCCCTGTTCTCGTGCAGGGCATCTTGGGTGGAATTAGAACATTCAACAGTATGTTTCCTGCATGCGAGAGGGGAACAGTAAGTTTGAAAAGTTAGCAAGTTTTCAGCTTTCACTGCAGTAAGAATGTTTTAGTGTATTTACTAGATAAAGACTTTAATTTACGTACTGAAGGCAATTCAAAAGTGTCCTAAGTGTCTTATTCTTACTCTTCCCTTAACATCTGATACTATGCAGCTTCTTTCCTTGCTAGGATACGGAAATCTGTAAAAATACTGTCTTCCTTTTTGAAAAAGGAAGAGTCTCAAGAATATGCAATGATAGGAGGGACCCGGAAGGGTGAGGGAAAGGCACAAGGGCGAAGGAGCAAAGGAGAAGCCGCAGGGCTTGGTTTATGCTCGTGGAGGTCACTCCTTTTGAACATCAAGCAGAAGCGAAGAGTTAGTTTTAACACATGTAAAGACACGTTAATCTGGGTGAACTGTGGTACATCATTTTGCATCCTTAAAGCATCCAAGCACATCTCATGTTTTCCATCATTATGCTACTATTAGCAGCTGTATTTCAACCTGTTAAATTATCTAGCAAGTTTGAGATACTCTGTATTAGTGGTCTATTAAAGCAGTTGCAAGTAAAGTCAAAAGGTGCTTCAACTGAAGACGCACACGTTTTGGGAACCTGGTAAACACTTCAGAACATGGTGGTAGTATTTAGGGAAAAGTCAAGTCTTCACCTTCCTCTCCGGTTGGGTTTTTCAACACAGTGAGGTTTAGGAAAGCATTACAGCACTGTGTGAAGACAGCAAAAAGGAAAGCGGGCATCACTGTGACAGCAGCAGCTTGCAGAACCCGATGCCTGGCACTACCACATCACCAAGAGCATTTATGTAGGAAATGGCATGGAGAGAGGATACAAGGTGAAGAAAAAGGAGAGATTTCCTAATACAGGAGCTCAGCTGAAGGATTTAAAACTATGTGGTRGAAACTAGTGTCAGCTGAGTGAAGCTCTGAGGCTTTTATTACAAGGGCAGCCCTCTTTGCCCACCCTCATCTGCTCTATGCAGCACGTCCAAGCCCCTAACGCAGTGCTGAAAGGGAGGGCAGCACCCCCAGCTGCCAGCCGCTGCTTCAGCTGCTTAACAAGAATCTCTCTCAATCTGGCAARCTTTGTCTCGAGTGGAAGTTAGCAGAAGTGACCCTCACATCCCCGTCTCACCCAAGGTTTGAAAACCTTCACCTGAGGTGCATGTAATGGCTGCGGTTTCAGCCTCGCAAGAGAGCATTTTAAGCCAAAACTGAGGTAAGCTTTATAGCTGGTCTATAGCAGGGCATGCTCATAGCTCTCAGCTTTCATAAGCCTAATATTCATTATAAATTATTAAGATTATTTAAGAAAAAAATAACTTGGAAGTTGTGAAGTGCATAGCAATTATAAATACACATTTGTTGAAAAGTTTGTGATGGATGAATATCAAAACACTAATTTTTCAGTTTTTGACCTCCTCTGTCATTGAGGCAGAATGATTCATCTCAAGTAATTTTTGAATACATGAAATCCCCCTAATATCTAAAAAGCAGAGAAACAGTTTTTTGTTGCCTTACAATTGGCCATTTGTGCTATGAAATTCATCCCCTGAAATACACTGAGCAACTATCACAGTAGAGACTACTCTAACTCAGTAGAGTCAACCCATTATTTGTGAAAACCTCGCTAAAAGAGGTTGGCACTTGGACTTGAATGGACATAAGAGTAATTGAGTTATCAAAATCCCACATGTCTGTTTTATGCAGCTCCCTCTTACTTCCTATCAAGCACCAGGGCTGTCTGCCTACATGGTCAACTCTTTCTATATTTAGAGTGAATTGTAAGCAAGGGACAACAGGCCTGCATTTTAGTACAAACCTTGTTCATCTTTTACATAGCATACACATCACTTATCCTCCCCAAAATTGGGGGGAGGAGTTTTGAAGAAGTTTTTCATATTTTTTTTTTTCCCCCCAATACCGAAACTCTACATTATATTATACCAAACAGCAACCCCTTTATTCATTGCCCTTCTGGTATGTATACACTTTATAATGGAGTCTTAAGTCGAGCTTCAAAGGACACTTAATAAGCAGGGCTGGAGAACAGCTGTGAAAGAAGTGGGGAACAACAAACAGCCGGCACACATACTCAGAGAATAAAAAAGAAAACAATCCCCAGCATTATATACCATAACCTTTTGGGTACTTGAAGCTGTGCAAGTATTTCAGAATATTTTTTAGAGCAATCCAACTTCATTACATGAGATTAATGAAAACATTTTGGAATAATTTCATCACGCTGTGCAAAAAAAAAAAAAAAAAAAAAAAAAAAAGAGCCTAGGGCTTAGCAGCAAATGTTACATAAAGACCTGTTACTAGAAGGGGGAAAAAACAAAGACACACTTACCTAAATTGGTATCTGCTCGGACTAAAAGCTGAGTTTTGTCGTTTCCTGCTGGCTTTAAATGTAAGGTTCCTACACCTTTTTCTTTGAATTCATTATCCTTTTTGTAGAACAGTTTGCACCTGTGCAAGAAGTAATTGTACAGTTATGCAGAAGTCAATGATAAACTTGCTGTGGGCAGTGATTCTCATTTTTCTTGATCTGGGTTGTTTTATGTATAAAGAGTAGGRATTTTGTCACTGCAGTACTGAAAACAATCATTAACCTTCTCTTTCTGAAGGGGTAAGTACTATCTGTTAGCAAATGAAACAGCCACATGAATTGGGATGTGAAGAATAATTAAGGAATAATAGCTTTAATTATCACAGACTTCTGTTTAAAAACACATTTCAAAACCGTAAACAAAATGATGCATCATTTCGTAGTAGTAACAGGATTACTTCAAATTTTTAAGCCCTCCATTTAAGTGACAAACCAACAGATCTAACCTCATTTTCCCAAAATTAGTACGTAACTTCTCTCTTTTTGGTAAAAGGACGAGCTCTGTGCTCAGGGCCGAGCGCACATAGAATYATCTGGACTACTCAACACGGAGTTAGAAAACTTCTAGTAGCACCTCATTTTCCATTGAAGAGGACAACTTGTACACAGCTGCATACAAGGACTGGTATTTTCCAAAAGGAGAGGCTTATTTTAGACTATGCAAATAGTTGAGTTATTGGCCTGAATTTTCAGGAAAGTTACTTCTGTAAACTCAAACTGCGAGGATGGAGGCAGTTTCTTCACTGGTGCAACTAATCACAAATAAGGACACAAAATAACTCTTAGTACTCAGTGCAAGATAGMCAAGGACTTTCACAAGCATCCACAACTGTCTTTGTCTGTAACTGAGCTTTACACAGGTGGAAATTCACATTCTACGTAGCTTCATAGGAAGCTTTAGTAACAAGTTAGTCAAGAATATATCTCACACGTCATTAATTTCAAAGGGCAGTGGTACAGAACCAGCACTGGGTAAATACAGATTTTATTCTCTAAATGATGATTTTATTCACTATTCAAAGTTAAAGTCACTTACTTCTTTGAATAGAAAGCATCATCTTCTTTTATTTCATTAACAACAACTTTTGGTGGTTCTTCTTCCTCCTCTTCTCCTCCTTTAAATGAAGTTTTAACACATCCCATATGTTAATGACATGCATGTATGATTTAGAAGGTAGCTTTGGTGTTGCATTAGAACAAGTTAGTGCATGCTATATTTAACACATACATATATAGCYTCTCGGAGATCACACAAATACATTTAAGTGAACGTGGATTCTTGAAGGTGAAGTAGCTTTCACCTGTGTCCACTCTTTTCACTGAGGCATGCTYATCCTCAGTTTAAACTGTATCAAAGTATCAAACTTGAACAACCAAATTAGAAATAAAAAGCTTAACAAATCCCACTTAAGTCAAAATCTTTTGTTAAGGGGAAAAACAGCTGTAACATTTACAAGAATAGTCTCCGCACACAGAGGTATTTATTATGCTTTTCATAGAYCTAACAGACAAGTTTAATTTGAGGGAAGGGCAATCAGTTGCAGGAGCAATAGCAAGAGATAGYAGCAGGATGATGTCTTTCTAATCCCTCAGCTGCTGGCATTTCTACAGCCTAACTGTAGCCAAATTAGCTAAACAGCAGATAAAAACCATCAGCTGCTCTGTCCCTTTACTGCCCCTTATATTTCTGGTAGTAAGATCTATAGAATATTTCTCTCTCCTGCACCTTTTAATGATAATCCTACTGCAACAAGCCAGACTGAAAAATCCTTCAGGCACAAGGCTGAGCCTACCGCTTGCTCCACGCTGAAGAGCGAAACACGCAGTAGTTCAACAGTGAGGAGCAGTTATGATCTAGCACAAATTAAGAATACTGCAAAGGTAAAATAATGCTGAATCCCATACATCCCGAGCTTATCATTAAAGCAATTTTTGGAATAGAACTTACCTTTATCATCACTACTGCCACTCTCTGTCTGGGCTTCCAGTATATTGGTAGGCACCGTGCTGACAGGCTTAGCTTGGTTTGCGTCTTTTCCAAACAAACCTGAGTTTCCAGGAGAAAATGAGAAACCGCTTAGGGGTCCAGAGCCAAGGGCACCCAAAACAGAACTATCGACGCTTTTTCCAAAATTAAACGAGACAGTTGATGCAACTCCTGATGATGGGTCTCTCTTTTCTGAAGAACTTTCAGTTTTTTTGTCCAAGGTATCCTCATTTTTCTTGCTATTAAACAAATATGCTGATCCTTGCTGCGCCTTTGAATTCCCGAACGTAGAAACAGACTGAGTATTCAGTATCTTGTTGCCTTCATTTTCAGAGCCACTATCACTGTTGCTTCCGTGCTGTTGCTCGATATTTGCTAGGTACTTCTCATAGTCTCTGAAGATGGGTGTCAGATCACACAGCGGGTTTGTGTTCACATGCTTCACTATCCAGTCACGCACAGAACAGTTTAAAGCTGCTAGCTGCTTGTGATAAACGCCAGAGCTACACGTTTGACTCTGTGAAGGGCCAGATGATGATGGCTGGCTGCCACCGTTGACTTTGGGGCTTGCAGCCTTCTTCTCGGTGAAGGCAGAAGCACTGGGGCCATTTGACACTGTGGAGCCTATTAAAGGAAAACGCGGTTTAGAACAGGTTCCTTCCAAAACCACATTATTCAGAAGAAATCCACACTTACTTTCTCGAGGTTTCTGCATCAAATTATTCAATCTTGCTCAGATATGATCCCTGTTTTACTAAACTGCAAGAGTTATTAAAGCAAAGTATTCAGTTATCTTTTGCCACTCTGAACATACTAGCTAATATTTCTGAATGGTTGGAGTGGTTTGAATATAAAAGCATAATGAAACGTAAGACAAGACACCTTGAAAAAGCCTTCATTAAGTACTTAAGTTTCCCTCTTTTATTTAAAGTTATTGATAACTAAGTTTCAGACCATCATTTCTATTCTACGACTTGCTGACTTTAAATTTCTGTAGCATAGTTAGCTTTTCTACATCTCCAAGACAAAGATTCCTAAAATATAGACATAAATGTAACAGATGAAATTCTAATAAGGCTGGTTTGCAATATAAGAAGTACCGTGAACAAAGGTTAAGATTTTAGCGATACATTAGCATTTACAAAACCTGGGAAAAATATACTGACRTAAGACCTTGTAAAATTACTAATACCAAAGAGACATTTTCATTAGCATTTTTTAAGTTAAATTCAGAAAAAAATAGGCAATTGTTACATTCAGCTAGAATGTGTTACCAGATGTTAATTATTCATATTCTGTATCATTCATAACTCCAAATTCCATTCCCCTATGTTTGTCTTTTAGAAAGGCTTTATCTCCACTGCTAGATCAAATATAAACATGGTTTCYAGTTCTCAAATCGCATGTATTGGGTAGTATGTCCTACCATCAGTCCAAAATCTTTCTAAGAGATATTATAAAGTGGAATAAAGTTTCAGTACTTTAAACAGAACTACAGGAGTGTTTCGATTTGTTTCTTCACCACTCAACTAGTGATATGGATTTTATATCTGAACTTGTTCATCAATATATAAACTTATTTAAAACTTACCAAATGCCATTTGCGTTTCAGATGTTGTCTTTAAACTGCTGAAGGAAGGTGTACTAGAGACACTACTGCTTCCATTAGACAGCCCCTCTAAAGGCTTTATTCCTGCACCATTACCAAATCCACTGAAGCCACCTCCTGCTTTGCCAGAAGGTAATATAAAGCCTTTGAACCCTTTAAAAGCTCCTCCGCTTTCAGACTGGGGGGGAGAAAAAGAAAGGAGACCAATTACTTATATCTGCCCCCTAAAAACCTCCAATCCGCCCTCCCCCCCTTAACATTCAATTTATTTTACCCTTCTTCGGTGTCACTTTATGCTTTATTTAATGTGCATWATTTTAAGTCAGCAATGTAAATAGAGTTATTAGTTTCCTCTTAAGCTTTCTTMTGTCGCACGTTGCTACTATTTTTACAAGGGCTCAGAGGTTTGGTATGCAAACAAACTAGATACAGGAAGTAGATACATAACTGGCTGAAAATACTGGATGGGTATGACTACCTACTTGGAGATTCATAGCATCTTGTTCTCTTCAAATAATTACAATGCAACTGTAGACTTGTTTTCAGACATGTTTAACATTTACAATAACAACTCAAGTCCAGCATTTCAAATGTTCACCCAAGCTGCAGACTTTATAGTATGCTTTATGCTAAATAAAGTTTGCTTTAGGCAACTTGCTAGAAAAATTGCAGTGTGATTTAAGAAGAGCATGAAGTGTATTTAATAATTTATTTATGGTTTCTATTACTTCACCATTTTTTTTTTCGATAGCATTAACCTAACAGCCATATTACGGGACAGTTTCTTAGGTTTTTTAAAAGATGATCATCTAGAATGATGAATATCTTAGTAGGCACTGGCTCTTGTAGAGACTACTTGAAGTATCTTGCCAGGTAATCAGCTCTTATCACTTAAGTGGACTCTCGGTGTCACTGGAAAGTCAGAGGAAAAGGAGAGCTGCTTCCAAGTTTCATCTGGTTTTAGAAACTGAATAAATTGCAAAACTGAACAATTGTGGGTTCTACCCTAGCACCCAGAAGGCAAATGGCCATGGGGCTATGGGCTCTCTGTGCTTCCCTTCATTCTTTCATTCTTCCAGTGTCAGTCCTCTGTTCCTTCATTTCTAGCTAGGCATTCTAACATGCTCTTGCTAGCTCTTCCCGCTTTGCTCTCACACAGAACTGTGTCCCAGCCTCCTCATTTTATTTCTTCTCACATCACCTACTCCCATTTCCCATTCCACCAGTCCCTGAACACCTCCCTTTTGGTTTATGCTTTATTTTTTTTGCATGATTAAGTCAGCTGCACCAGAATCTTCTTTCCAATACAGTCCTTTCATAAWCTGGACCCTCTACCACATCTCTGGTTAGAACTTCTGTGGCCAAAAATTTCAAGGGAAAGCTTCCTCTTTTTTATTGCTTGGACGGCAGTAGGAAAATCCAGAGCACAGATAACTTCATTAACTTTCGATTTCCAAGCCTCCCCCTCCACAAAGACTGAAATGAAAGCAGCTCAAATGCTACTTTCCCCATCTGTAGAAATGATAACATCTAAAAAATTTTATGTTTGTACTTCAAATAATGCAAATCTCTTTTGCCTCCAGAAGCACTAGTACTGTCCGTTTCTTATTCAAGCCTTACTCTTGCTACAGGAACAGTAACTGAAAATTAATCTGCTATATGTAAGAGCTGGCTAATGGCATATACCTTATAAATGGTAAGACCAATAGTGTATTAAGCTACAGGCACAAGTGAAGACCTGAACGTGTCGATATTTTACAAATCAGTCAGGCTGCAACACTGTCCAGTGATTAGTTACCTCTGCTCCAACATTTCGGCGTTTTGCTTTTTTAATAGCTCTGTTCTTCAGGACTTCTTCGCTAGCTACTGAGAAAGTTCCCACCTTTGAAAACAAGTTAGAGAACGTTTAGGGAGATTTTTAGAATAAAGCCAGAATAGGCTGAAGAGAGGGCAGAGATCAGCTTTTGAGCACAAACTGTACACTTCTGCGTTAACAGAGAAGGCAAAAAACACAATTACACTGTATTCCAGTACTGTGATTTAGCTGGTCCTGTACTTGAATGATCAGTTTATGCTTTACAGCTTTCACAGTTCTCTTCCCTGTTCTGCATTACATTTGAATTTGCTTTCACTCAGACTACAATCTTCTCTTTATTATGAGAAAATAATTGAGAAAATCTGCTGTCTGTAAAACATATTTGCTGAACAGAATCTATTGATATAGCACTGTTGCAATCAAACTTCAGTTTGGAGAAGATATATTGAAATGTATGGTCAAAATCCACCTCCCACAGGTTGCTGCAGTTAAATATTAGCAAAGACAGTTGAAGTAAATGTAGAAATTTACTACCCCATAGTAAATGAAGAAATTAAGTTTTCTTATATTTCTCAAAGTGTATAGACAGTTTTCCTTCTTATATTTTATAGGCCTGAACATACAACATTTTTATCTACACAGAAGCTGTTTTTTTTTTTTTTTAAGGCACTGATTCATATAATCCCTTCTTTAATTGATAAGCTTCTAACCAGTTTTACTATGGTTTTAATCCACAAGATGAACAGCACATAAATAACTACCCTATGGTAGTTTGGGTAATGATGGGGCTGGGGAAACAGTATCTAAGAATATTTTACCTCCTCAGCTTCATCTTCCTGATCCCAGTTTCTGTCAGTCAGTTCTTTCTCTGCAATTCTCTTTGCCATTTTTCCACACCTGTATGGACAACTAATCAAAAGTGCACAGAATCAATTATATAGCAGCAAAATTCAAAGCTAATCATCAAAGATCACAAGCTTCTATTATCCAGAGTAAGCAGCAGGAATCAGAGTTCATATAGATGCAGGTCAAAGTTGAAACAAGAGCTGAAAACCAGCAGCAATAATCTTGAAAGAAAAAGCCAATTTTTGATGCTTTATAGCATCAAATATAATGATGATGGGCACCCACTGAAGCAAATGGACTGAAAACCTAGAGTAAGAATGAAAACAATCCTCTAATACAAAACTAAGGCTAATTAAAAGTTGAAAGATTCTAATACAATTTACTAGAATTTCTAATTCAAAAAGATTTCTAATACAAAAACTGAGCTCCAATTTTGTAAAATATAACTCAAAAGCTGTATAAAAAAAGAAGATGTTCAATCCAGTGTTTTTTGTGTTAGAAAAATCTGGTAGATAACCACGTTGCTTTGCAATTCTATTTGGAAAGAAGAGTCTGCCTAACAGTACCTACATTATCCAATATAACCTTAAGAACCTTTTCAGAAGAAGTATGTAGGTTTAGTGGCAATTTAAGTCCTGAGTAACTCAAGCAAGAATTAAAATTCCTAAAGAAACAAACAAACAAAATCCAGATCACTGAAAAAAAAAAGAAAATCCCCAAATATTGTTAGCTGAAAATGGGAGTAATAGTTGATTTCATAACTCGTTCCACTTATCAAATGAAATATTTTTAAACAGAACACTATATATAACTGCACAAGTCTCAGACAGATCACCAATCAAATACACAAATACAGGAATTTGGGTCTGTCACGTTCAAAGGTAAATTATAAAGGTATTTTAGAAGTACAATTGCTTTATTTGACAAAAGAAATTGTGGAAATACTTTTAAATGTCATAAACCACAGCACTCATAGGTCCTCCCATGCCCCTGCACTAAGTGAAAAAGTAAAAATATTTATTCCCCAAGCCAGGTAGATTCGCCACTTCCGCTTTGCACATGTCTACACAAACACTTGTGACCAGAGGAAGACAGGATTGCTTCCATGTGCCAGTAACCACAGCTCAAAGGCTTTTGAGACTGTAACCTAGAATTACGCCACTGGATTCCAGGGAAGATCAAATTGCCACTCGAAGGGCAGCCACTGAAGCACGACAAGCACTGGATTAAGCAGATGCCTGTTCACCACTTGGCAAAAGACAGAGGCAAACCAACTGGCCTGGGCTCCGGTTCTTTGCAGCTATTTGGATTTATATGTTTTTTTACACAACAGAAGCTCACAATAGACTCTAACGTACCTAAAGGATGTAGCAAAACAGCTATAGTCAGATTTCTAACCTGTGCAGTAACACAAAAACGTCTCCATCTGACATCTCTCARACACAGCACAACCCTCAGGAAGTTCTTGTTTAAGTGCTCGGAAGGGGTCATGATGGGTGTATTACAAGAAAGAAATCTTTTTATTTATCAGTTACAGACATAGTTATAGACAACCTACCACAGTACATCTGGTAAATACAGACTTCTTTTAGCACAACTTTATGATAAAAGGTTTATTTCTAATACTGACACCGCACAGCAAAGCTTTACCTACCATAAAGTTACATAGTCAGCACAGTTGGAAGGAAACACCCTGAAATTAAGCAACAAAAATCAATCCTCTCCAAGAACGCCGGGCACGCAGAGAGGAGCTGCACATTCAACACCATCACAGCTCTTTTTCGCCCGTACTTTTGCTCCCAAGCAGGAAGYGCTGTTACACACCACGACACGTAAAAGCACCGGAAGTCAAAGCGGCGCAGGGCAGCAAACCCACGCGCTTCCCTGCCCGAGAAGCTGCCCTAGTTCCCGTACGTTCCTTCTGCTTCAACTCGCTTCCTTTCCGAGGGCCTAACAGCAGGTTAAACATAGCAATTTAAGCCCCTCCCTCGCTCTCCGCACAGGGCACATATAAGCAGCCGGCTCTATTCCCATCTCTCCCAGCGCAGCTCGTCCGAATACGCTGAAAATCGCGTATTTGGCCTTGCGCAATCAGGAAAGATCAGGAGAAAACCAGCACCAGGCGGCATCCCCCCCCCCCGTTTCCAGCCGCATGGTGCCTTCCCCCCGCGRTCTGGAACCCACGCGGCGCCCGAGCGGCCGCTCAGAGGCCGCAGCGGCCCCGAGAGCCGCCCAGCAGCCGCGGGGACCCGTCCGGGGGGGCACATGCGGCCTCGTGCCAGCCCCCTCTCCCACAGTACCCCCCCAGCGCGGCACCCCCCTCTCCTTCCCGCCTCAAAACGCGGCGCGGCGCCAGCCGGGGGAACAAGGGGCTCCCGCCCGCCATGCCAAAGGCGCCGCGGCGGGGAAGGAGGAGAGGGACGAGCAGGCGCCGCGGCAGAGGCCTCGATGGCAGGCGGGGAGGCGCGTACCTGTGCGGAGCAGCCGCTCGCTCCCCTCGCGGCCGGGCGGCGGGCGGCGCTCCGGGCGGCGCGGTGCGGCCGAGGMGGCAGCGGGAGGAGGCGGGGGAGGAGGCGGGGTCTGGCGGCAGGTTGCGCGGCCCTGGGCCCGCTCACCATCCCCCGGCCGGGCCTCCGGCCGCGCACCGCGCGGAGGGCCCGCGCCGCCTCAGCGCGAGTCAGGCCGCGGCAAGCGCCATCTTGCTCCTCCTGAGGGGATTAGAAATAAATACGTGACGAACAAGAAAGAAAAAAAAAAAAAAAACAAAACGCGAGGGAGAAAATATTTCAAAAAGGAGGGCAGTAACCGTCAGTAACCGCCGCCGGCCTCGCGCGCATGCGCCCCAACCCCTCCCCGGGGCCGGCCAGAGGAGACAAAACCGGGGGGCGGGGCGAGCCCGGCGCTGGCCGTTGGGTCGCGCATCACGTGGCTGCGGTCGCGCAACGGCCGGCGCGGCTGCGCATGCTCCGTGCGCAGGGGCGCGCGTCCCGCGCCGGCCGTTCGAATGGGGGTCACGTGGCCCGGGCCGCCCTCATTCCCTCTTTAACGGTCGGCGCCGTGAGGAAGGGGACGCGTTCGCAGGGGATGTTGCTGGCCGTTGGGAAAAGCGCCGTTTGTCACGGWGCATTCTCGCGGCTCCTGGCCGTGCGTGGGGCGCCTCCTTGGCGGCAGGCCGGGTTCGGCAGAGACCGCTTCAGGGCTGTGGCGAAGCCCCGTGCTCGGCGGGACCGCACAGTTTGGGCTCCCATCTCCTTTTTCCTCCGTGATGTAGTGCATAACGGTGGGACTAATGCTGGTGTCAAGAGGCTGGAGAAAAGCGGACTCCTCTGCCTTGGTTAAACATTGGGAATAGTTTGCTGGCTGTTTCTGCATTGTTTAGGGCCAAGGTAATGTTTTAAAATAGGTGGTCAAAGTGAAAGCAATCCGAATAATCCTAATTAGCCTGAAAGTTGTGATTCTTAAGCTCTGACTGCGAGGCCTTCAGTGCTAAGCTTGCAGCTGGGAGCAACCTGATGTAGCATTAGAGAGATGTAAATGACTAAAATATTGGGAGAATTTGTAGAACTTGTTCATCCTTCTGGGATTTCAGCTACACTGAAAAGCTTAAAATGTGGCTTACTGCATGATGCTGATGTGAAGCAGTGTTAATACCTTTAATTTGAAATTAAATGTCTGGTGAAGTATCTCCTGCCCTCAAAATCGGAATGGTCACAAAACCATTAAAGCTTTTTCTGATGGTATATTCCCTTGGTTGCTTTCCAGATTCTATCTAAAGAGGTTCCATTTGTTTTTAATAGTCCCTTAAAAGTGAGAATACATGAAATATAGGTCTTTGGTTGTATTCTCTGGAAGTCCTCATCAAAATTCCCACCTTTAATTAAAACCAGAGCCCCCRAAATACCCTTAGTACTGTACCAGACATAAAAGTCTACATTGACTTGTTCTCTTACAGATTCCCAGTTGTTTAAGGATACTTTTCCCAGAGCTTGGGGACATCATGGCTTGACCTTTCCTAGTTGCAAAACCAGACATTCAGACAAAGAATGTCTGCAAATCAATATATAAGGGTCTGTTAATAACAAATAAAGTGATGCTATCCTCTTGCTACACCAGAAGCCTTTTATATTTCCAGGTCTGCACCTCTGAATTTGTGTAAGTCACGGAGGTTGCTCCCTCACCTGGGCCTTCTTTCTTTGGCTTGTTTAGCTCGGGAGCCTGGAAGTGACTTCCTTCTGCAGGCAAGCTCCTCAAGTTCCTCCCTGGTGAGCTGCTTTTCCTCTGTGGTTTCTGGGAGCCCACTCTGTGCAACTGCTTCTTGTTTGCTTCCCACTCTTTCCCTTTGCGATGTGGGAAGGGCTCATTTCATTCTGCTTGTACCTACTGTTTTATTCAAATGTCATTTGGCCTTTTTGGTTGCTGAGAGCTGCTAAAGCCTGCGTTATTTGTGCTCCTCCCCAGTATTGTGATTTTTTTTTTTAAGTCACAGTAACAGAAGTTTTTTCTTTGAGGCTAAGTAGATAGCACAATAGTGAGTCGATAACCTTAATATTTACATAAATATGGAGAAATAGTCCACGCTGTCCCCATGATTTCAGTTCGGATAGGCCATTCTCACAAAGAATTTATACGTTTTTTTGTCCAAAATTTATTTAAAATGAAAATGCATTTTGTAGTATCTATGTTGATGTAAAATGTAATACAAAATGAAAGCGTAACTTTTAAATGCATGTAAGCTCTATACTATTTACCAACTACTGGTAGGAAAGTACTGCTCTTGAAAAATGTGAAGATGAAAGTATAACTGGAGAGAGAGAGAGAGACAGAGAGACAGAGAGACAGAGAGACAGAGAGACAGAGAGACAGAGAGACAGAGAGACAGAGAGACAGAGAGACAATGAAGTGGTCAGTGTAGCACCTTTGTATATCTTAAGACTCCTGCAGGCAGAAACTGCTGTAGAAACAGCAAAGAGCTGTAGGTATTCAGAGAATTTGGTAGTTTTGACTAGTCTTTATCTGCTCTGTATGCACTTGGTCAGATTTTTTCCCCCTATTACTTCCTTCACATTCTCTTCATCTCCATTTCCTTCTACAGCTGCTGCTTATATGTTTCAGTGTGCCATGCCCTTCATGTATTTGCTTCTGATTTTTTTTTCTTTTGTCTTGTGCTCTCTTTCCACATAAAACCATTATGCTTTTGGGTATTCCTTTGTTTTATAGCCCATTTCTCTGCCAAATGTCCATCTGAAAGGCACAGCTTGCTAAACTCTCTGGGGTTAATATTCTGTGCTTGAGCAGTGCCTATCACACAGCAGAGCCACATTTTTAGTTGGATTTCAAAGATGAACCTAAAAGTGTCTCAGATGAAGATGTTGAAAAGGACGGTTTCAACTGTTTTAGGTGCAGAAAAAAAAAAAAGAAAATTTTAGAAAGTATTGAGATATATATGAGGTCATATGAGATGACCTAAAGAATTCAGTGGTTAGAATAGAATAATCTCACCTTTATTTCATCACATAATACAAAAGCAGAGGTTCAGCTCAGTGAAACAATACAGTTAGGGTTGAACACTTAGAAAGATATATATATTTTTTTCAAATAAAGTTTACTGGTCAGTAGAATTCTCTTGTGGAAGGTAGCTAAATCATGAGGGTGAAAAGATTTTAAGAGCAGGATGGAGGAGATTGGAATTCAGAAATTCCACAGAGAAAATACATTCACTTTCAGATGTAAAACAAAATGCCAATTTTATGCGAACATGGCACAATTGGCTTTTTAGCTGATGCTGTAGAAAAAGGTTAGGATATTGAAAGGGGATCTGATTAATATGTATAAATACCTGAAGGGGGAATGTAGGGAGGAAGSGGCCAAGCTCTTCTAGGGTGTGGCCAATGATAGGATAAGGGGCAATGGGTGTAAGTTGAAACACGGGCAGTTCCATCTCCATGTGAGGAGGAACTTCTTCCCTGTGAGGGTGCCAGAGCCCTGGCACAGGCTGCCCAGGGAGGCTGTGGAGTCTCCTTCTCTGGAGATCTTCCCAACCYGCCTGGATGCCGCCCTGTGCCCCGTGCTCCGGGTGTCCCTGCTGGAGCAGGCGGGGGGTGGACTAGATGGTCTCTAGAGGTCCCTTCCAACCTCAACCAKTCTGATTTATACTGGACCACTAGCATTTTTTTACAGTATTTTAAAAGGAAAGATATACTTGAAAAATTGTTAACAGAGTCATGGAATCATGAACCTTCTGCTGAATTACTTTGACCAGACATGGGCTTCAAGCTTTCAGGTGGATGTAAAATTTCCAGATGAGATCTGGAAAAAAAACTTTAAAAAAAAGTGAGAACAGATGACCAGTGCAGCAAAGTCAAAAATAATAGCCTTTTTGGCTTAGAAAAGTCAAGAACTGGGCAGGACAGGCCATTAAGTCTTCCAATCACTGAATATTTTTGGGAAAACAGTAAACCCTCCTGCATGTCTACTGAGAGATGGATAAACTAGACTTTTTAGAGCAAGGCAAAGTAGAGTTTGGCAGTAGAAATACTGTAAGAAGGATTAAGTATTTTAACAGACTACTAAGAAAGAGTCACTAGATGGTCATCGTTAGAAATTATGGTTGCAGGTTAGATAAGCATCTTTTGGTTATATTTTAGGCAGGGTTTTGCACTTTTTAATTTCTGCAGATCTTCAGGGATATCCTTCTACAATGCTTGGTTAAGGTGCTCTGTGTCCGTTCAGGGTGCTGTGAAGGATGCACAGGCGCAGTTCTAGGCCAGCCTGGTGGCAACACAAAGCAATGTGCATGACAGTGCAGTAACTGGCAGAAGAAAAATGCCTATGCAAATCTTAAAATAATAAACTTCAACTAAAATAGTTTTCTTTCTGATCCCCAGAGATCCTCTTGGTTAAGAAATGCACGGGAACGGCATTTTCATACAGAGTAACAAATTTCTAAGGAGAAGCCCCATATGATTCATGCAAACATGATTGGCTTTATTGCTGTGTTGTCTTCAACCTGCTTCCGTGGGTTTTTTTCTTCCCCCCCCCCCCCCCCCGGTTTATTTTCTTCATGTATGCTACCAAATTCCTGGGCTCTCTTCTCTTAGACACAGACCTGCATACTTTCAGAGTGAAGCTAACAAAGCTTCTTAAATAAATAAAAATGTTATCAGTTTAGATGATGAAGCTTTAGGGGGTGAGTGCTGTTTTTCAAACAGACTTACGTAGCACATTGGAGTCCAGACCTTGTAAGTGTTCATGTATATTCATATTAAAAACACTGAAGAGTATTCACRTAAATATTAATACTTTACTGTTCCCTGCCACACATACTCTTTCAAGCAGGGTTTTAATACAGCTAATATAGAGCTAACTAGGATGCTATTTTTCTCTTAACTACTTATGCAGTAGGTTGAAGTTAGCTTTGCTGAACTTGTATGTCATAAAAACTGGAGCATAAATTCAAACTGAAGTAAGCTAGAAAGAGGAGGGGAAAAAATGGTATTTTTTCCACACTTGTATAAATACATATTWTTTTTTCATTCCTGCAAGTTTCTGACTAAGTTTTCCAATGTGGTTTTGGGTGGTCTGTTGCTGAGTCCCATCTGCAGGTATCCTGGACAGCTATCAACTGACAATGATAGTGACCTAATGTCCCTAGTAGCTTTTAAATGTTCATTTGTCCATGCCTTGAGCTTGGCTTAGATACTCAGCTTGTACAGTGTGAGCATAAAAATACAAAGTACCTATTTCTAACTTTTGATGTAAATGCATCAAAAGCATCTTTGCTTTACATAGCTTTTTCCGTTGTTACAGTACATGGAAGTTATATCCTGTTCTTTTCCCTTTTTTGTGTGAGTTTGTGTGTGAGGTCTCGAACTATTACAGCCTAGTGTGTATTGTGATTATCACTGAATGTAATAGCACTAAATTTAGGTCTTGATTCTGCAGTGCTAACACATTTAAGCAGTCTTCAACTCAGTAGGCCTTTTAAAGGCATGGCTTTACTTTGAGAGACCCAGAACTTTAATATACTTTTGCTGTAATTTTGTATTTGTCCAATACTACTACTTTGTGCATGCCCAGGTGACTCTCTGCTGAAATAATTGTTGTAGTTAAACTTCATTTTAAACCRTATATACATGTGTGTAACGTTTTAATAGAAGCTTTTAAGTAAAAGTTAAAAAGTAAACATACAAGCTTAATTACTTAAAAMAAMAMCAACAACAAAAAACCACTGATAACAATCATATCCCTATATCCCTTTCAGGATCCAGAATAAATGTACCTTTGAGTTGAACCTCAGACTCGAGCTCCAGCATTGTCCTGGGGGACAGCCCGSCGTGCTCAGACAGACACAGCAGCATGAGGCCACCTGGTCACCCTGGCAGGTAGGAGCTGGCACGAGCCGCCCAGGACCCGCAGTGCGGGAGCGGGCCGGTGCTGCGGCCAGCCGTAGGTGACAGCTGGCACCCCAGGGCCCTGCGCCAGCTGGCACAAGGGACAGCAACCCCGCGACGGCTGCGCRCGCCGCAGAGACGCGGGTGACCACAACCAGCCCATGCAGAGTTTGGCACGGGAGGAAATCTGGTCTGTGCAGTGCTTGCAGGAAGTAAATGAAAGGCAGGTGTGGTAAATATGGTCTTGCTGATATGGGAAACCTTCCCCAGAGGGTTCGTTTGGGAATAAAATTTGTTCCGAATAAAAGAGCAGTGCCAAATGTGCTCTGGAGAAATACGGGCTTGTGCCAAGCTTTGCAGTTGAGCTCTTTGCTGAGCCAGGTTGAATCCAAGGCCTCTGGATGGCAGCYGCTCTGGAGCCTTGTGAGCAGCGTGAGCCAGTTTGCAGCAGAAACGGTCGTGCTTCAAGTCTTGTGCAGGAAAATGCTAAGTAGTATCTTGTTCCAACAGCAAAAATAATGCCCTTCAGAAATACTTTTATGAGACAAGAGAAAAAAGTCACCTGAACATAGTGGTTTGCCTGCAACTCCATCTTCAGCCTGAACACTGAAAGTAAAGATTGTAATTTTGTCTCAGCAGGAGGCAGAGAACAAAGACAGARGAAGGGAAAGACTAATCCAGCGCTGCCCTCGCAAGGCACATTCTATTTAAGCTGAAAAGGTCACTGCCCACACGATTGCATCAGCCACCATGCCAGGTCACTTGAACGTATGAGGCTGTGATAGGTCATCTGTATTTACAGAGGGCAAGACATTTCGGGTGTAGTTTACTGACARAAGCTGAGAAGCCCAACACAGCTATCATGCTGAAATTTATTAAAGGGGAAAAGATGAAAAATCTTGATCTATTCTTTTTAAATACCTGTTTTAGTATAACAGATACATGCTTTCGCCGCTGACAGCAGTTATTATTGCAAAAGCTTGGTTGTTTAAAGTGCTTTACCTGTCAGCTCACATTTACTGTGTCTGCTTAAGAAAAAGTCTATTTATAAAATATTCTTTCAAAAAGGAGTTTTGTAGAAACACTCAGTAGGATTCTAGGTGTTTTCAGATTCTGTTTTCTTATGCTTGTGTGATTGGACATTGTTGCCTGGAAGGTTTTCTGACAAATTCCTTGCAAGTATTGTGATTGGAAATGCATCTGTTAGGCCAGGAGCCCTGGGTCCTCTCTATGCAGAAGGCTGATTATTAGGAAATACGCAGTGCTGTCCAGTGACTACAGGCATTAAGTCCCCACAGTGCTGATGGCAGGCAAACATGCTCCTCGTTGAACCAGAATTAGAGTGTTGTTTGGGGTTTTCTCCTTGTCATYGTCTCCGTTTTGCTGTGTTTACTCGATCAACTGTTTAACCTCTGAGTCCCTCAATATAGCTGTCTGTAAAATGGCTTTGTTTTCTCAGCTGTTTCTTTCTAGTCCAAAAATGATAAAGGGGGAATTAAAGGAGTATCTCCCAGCAGCGAAGTGGMTTTGCTAAAATGTCAACACTGATCTCTTAATTAGCCCCTCAGGATACCATGCTGTCTCTTGGTTCTTGGTGAGGGAGAGTATGGGCAGTAATGGAGTCCATACTACTAAATAATCACGGTTGCAAAGGCTTGCGAGAGTTACAGAAAGCTGCATTTTAAAATACTGTGTTATTTAGATAAGTAAATGGAGGTAAAAAATGAGTGAGAATGAAATACAATTACTAAAAGTGTTTATGTTTAAAATAAAGAATATATTTTAAACTCCTCTCTCAGTATGAATAAGAGGCTGAAGAATTTTTCCTGGTGGCTTATGTCTGTTGACTCCTGTTCTTAATTCTGTTCTTAGTTCTGGTTAGGCCTCCTTTTCTGGTATTTGCAAATACAGTTTTTCATTGCAAGTCTGCTAAAACTAAAGTGTCTTTGCACAGCTTGTCCTCCCCGGTGAGGAACTCCCTCTTTACAGAACGGTTGCAGGGAATAACATGCATGAGAAGTTCCCTTTTAAAATGCTCTTGGAGTCTGCCCTTGGAGTCTGCCTCTTGGAGTCTCCTAATAGCAATGTCCTTGATCTCAGTCGCTTCTGATGTCTTGTGTCCATCTGCAGTGCTACCATCAAAGCACTCTGGAAGACCTAACACCAGTTTCCCTAAGGAGGAAAAACTCTCCTTAATAGTGGAGCTCTAGCTGGGTGAATTACTGAGCTTTGCTGGCTTGGCTGTTAACRTTACCTTCTCTGAAGTGCTCTAAAACTAAATTGTATTAGCATAGAACTTTTTTGTCCTTTTTTTTTAAAAAAAAAAAAACAAAGGTAAAAAAATAGAAACAACCATGGACCAGCTGATATGCTTTGTTGGAACTAAAATATTTCCAGTCATTTTTTGTGTGTGTTTTGGCTGAGGGACAATTTCACTAAAAAAGTCATCAAATAATGTATAATCTCTTAACTCCATGTAATGGATTTGTCCAAAGAAGACACAATTGACCAATTCAAAGTTAATATTCAAGGTCAGGAGTGTATCTTTTCAGTTTGGCTTCTCTTACCTCAGGTAGAAAAATGCCTATAGAAATCCCATCTTTGTTCTCAGAGATCTCTTTGATGCCATTTTCAAGATTCTTCCATACATTATTAGAACTCTGTTGTCATTCTAATTACTTCAAACTGGGGTCATTAGCCCTGATTATTATTTACAAATAAACCACTATTAAGGTGAAACATTTTATACARGAGTGGAATATTTTGCCAGAGTAACGTGTCTTAGCAATCCATGACTGCTTACAGCACTGTTCTTTCAGCCTCAGCTGCAAAATAGGTCAAGACTGTCAATTTTTCTCATTCTGTGACTCTAATATAAATTCTGCTCTACCAAGCTTCARACACCAGATTAGTTTGTAGCAGGTTTGCAGATCTCTGCAGCACAAACTGTCTTAATTTAAAAAATACTAATTACTTGAGTTATTTTTTTCCCACATGTAAGCTTCTCATTTTATAAGCAGGTGCCATATTTTTGGCTGCATCTCTATAAAGTGTTAGGGAACAGTCAGGTTTATTAATATTTTCCATATTTATAGAAATATGAATATCAAATTATGTTGTTATCTACACGTGATAGTTTGTAGAAATATAGAACCTAATTCTATCCCCAGTGAGAATTTGGACAAATTGTGAGAACCTAGCTGGAAAGAAGTATTATTTCTGCATTTCACTGTCCAGATGGTTAAAATGTTTGTGGGGGATTTTTATTATTATTATTTTTGCTTTCCATCTCTCAGATGAAATGCAAGAGTTGTTATCCTAAGCCTAAAGTCATTGTTAGAAAAATTCCATCTGCTAGTAACTGAAGGAGGATGGGGGGAAAAACAACAGAAAACTCCATTTGCCAGTCAATGTTGGTTGCCACTTCTGAACCAAAAACACTCAAGCCACTGGGCATGGAGAACTCTGGATAACTGGTCATTTCACCTGGTAGGCAGCAACTGGATGCACACTTTTATTATGGGCCTTCGTCTGTGCACTTTTTGATATGTCCCCACTTCTAGAGGCTTTTGTAAAGTGGAAGTCAAATTACTATTCAACAAACTGAGACTGTATATTTTAATTGAGGTAAAGAGCTGCTAAATCAAATCTAGTTTTCTAAGTGAATAAAAATATCATACCTATCATGTATGGTCAGACTWTCAGAAGCCTCAAATACTTTGCAGTTGGCATTTCTGAGTAAGTTTGGCTTTGCTTCTAGGATGCTGGGAAACCAAAGTATTCAATATACTTTAGAAAACTGTGGGAAGGATGGAAAGCAGCATTTTTTTTTTTTTTGTCAGTCAATTTGCCTGTGAAAATCTTTTGGGATAAGATTTTTTTTCTTTTTAATGTAATATAATTAGTCTTGTATCTGGCTCTGCTTTTCCTAACTTCTTTTATACTCAGTAGGCCTTAGTGTACCATGCTGACCTCTTAATGGCCAAATTATTCTGGAACATGGCTTTTTCTGCATTCAGGGAATTTTATAAGTCTTCTTGATCTTCAGCCCTTTATTGATAGCACTGCTGGGTTGCCTCATTGTATATCAGGTGCTCCTCTAACTTGTTGAAGCCCTGTATAGAGTTCTTAGGGACATTTCAGCACTTGTACGGCTGAAGGGCCTTGTAGGTATCAATCCCGTATCCCTTGAAAGCACCTGTAGCAGAACATGTACCACCTCCTCTATTTCCCATATCTCTGAACTTCTGACAGCTACCAGGAAGGCTGACAGCCCCTGTTTTTTAACCCTTTCGTCTTCTGCTGTATCACTCCTAACTAACTCTCTTTTCCATTGGAAGAGCAAGATTCCTGGTGAATCCTAGCTCTCTGAAGGCCAACTTTATTATGTCTATGTCCCTTTGTTGGATGATTAATGTTAATGAAGTGTCTGAGAAAGGCTGATCATCTTCAGCTGAAGGGCTCATCTCTACATGGCACACCACCTCAATAGACTTGCCAGAAGTAGCTTATATTTTGGGACACATATGCCTCCTGACTTCTCAGAGAGGCTCTGCCCTAATATATTAAGATTCCCTGGTCTTCTTACATAGTCCACTCATGGCAAATGAAGATGATTCTTCTAGTCTAGCTATTCTGTTTCCTGCTTTGCTCAACAAGAGGAGAATCCGTTTGCCCCAACCCATACTGTAAGGGTCCCACCTGCTTAAAAACCTAACTCTTATGATGCTGTACAAGTTTATGGAGATATCTGATCCCTCTTGCTCAGACTGCCTAACAGACCCAAGAGACAGTATTTTGTCTATGGAACTGAGAAGGCTGTATGTTTTGTTCATGGTAAACAGCTTATCCTATCAAGAGGATCAGTTCACAGAGCTGGAATCAATTCAAATGCTTTTACAATTCACTCATTTCTAGGGAGAGCAAACTTTTTTTTCTGGAAAAAAAAATCTTACTGAAAGGAACAGTGAACAATTTTAGAGTTAGATAAACTCAGAAATGTTCTTTGTATTGGCATGACATCAACTATTGGTTTATTCATGGGTAGATTATTCAGGATGGTGAATAATTTGTCGTGTATATATGCAACACTCAAGCTTACGTGCCTGTGTAAGCAGCTTGCATCTAAAAGCAGTATATTCTCGTTGCATTATGCTGCATTGCTCCTACCACCAGATTTACACAGATAGCACATCACGTGTGTTTTAGTCTACCCTGTGCAAAGGTGTGTTGTCTAACAACCAGTTCTCGTGGAAAGTTAAGAAACACATAGCTGCAAGAGGGAAGAGGAATAGGCATTTGTTAAGTTGAGACGTAACTTCCAAAAGAGAGGGCAGCACCAGTAAGGAGTGTAGGTTGCAGAAGGTGTTTTTTAATGGCTAGTGTTGAAATGGGCAGACTTTCTGCCATGTCTTTCCATGCCTTTCCATCACTTTTGGTCATGTAGGACAAATTGAAGTTTTGGTCAATCTGAAGTCTCTCTAAAGTGCTCATTTGTAACTTTTATATGTGAAGAATATTGTGACTTTAAGTCCATTTGGAAATTGGAAAATCCTTATACAAAGGACTTTATGCAGATTTTTTTTAGAAGTGATCATTAATAGTGTGGTTTTCAGTTTGGCATCCCTAGCCTGAGATCATTGGTTACGATTTGCAGAAGTTTCAGGCACTCATGGCTGTAATTTAAGTCAATTGTTGCTCTCCTTAAACATACAAAGCACTTCAAAATATTAATTACTGTTAAAAAACAGGCTCTAGGGGCCTCTAAACTGACACTTAAAATTAGTGGATCCTTTGATCTCAGGTCTTCAGATGCTATCAATAACACTRCTAGATATTTGTGAGAATAAATTCTCACATAATATAATAATTGAGAAACACCAAGACACTCTTTTGGTAAAAACTCTGAAGACGGAAAGAAAAAAACCAAAGGGAAAAGAGAAAATATTTTTTTCTATTCAGAGCAATATTTGAATGTTATRCAGTAAAGAAGCTGGATTCTGAATGAGAGAAAAACATATTAAGCGAGTTTCATCTGCCACTGAATTAAGTAGGTTCCTTTTGGAAATAAGTCTAAAGGTGAGGAAATAGCCATTTCCTATCAAAAGCAGGTATCCACAGCCCCCAGTAGCTGCTCTGTGATGCACGGCAGTGTTTGCTACGAGGCAGGGAACTTGAAGGTGATGTGGAGGACATCAGGAGGAAGGTGCTTTCTCTGGGTGCCTCTGTTGCTACGTAGATATGCAGCACACCATGCAGACAGGCTAGTATGGACTTGTCCTTTCGGTTGATGCAAACCCTGCCAAGAAATGTGTGACCAAGTATTTGCTTCTGATGTTTCTGGACGATAATGCAAGACCTGCAATGCAAGAGGAACAGTCTGCAGTTCTGGTTTATAGTAAAATTCTTTATATACGTGTCTTATGTTTGAGGTAGAACAATGTTTCGTGTTACATACTTGCATGTTTCTTGTTTTATACGGCTTTTTGTGCTGTGTTTACACAGAAATTCATGTTTATTCTGCATTCTATAGCTAAGGATGTTTTGTTATGATGAAACAGAGATTTATTTATACCCAGAAATAATAGTATATCTGTGATGTAGGCAGCCTAAGATTTATACCGTCCTTAAATACTCATTTGCTTGCTTTTAAGTACTTTGCTTCTCTAAATGAGGCGATCGATAACTGCAGTGTTCAGACAGATATGAGAGGAGGGATCTGAACTAATGCATGCATCTAAGTATACTTTTTTTATTATTTTTTGACTGCTTTTGACCTAACTGCCAAGAACTCCATGCATTTGAAGAATGTACTATTTTTGTACTATTAACCAGATGTTTGTACTATTAACCAGATTTATGGCATGCCTCTATAAATACAGAGATTTTGGTATATTTGAATGTTTAGACACCGTATAAACTCCCTGTGTTTGTTTCTATCTATGGTTAATGCTTTTAGGCTCTGTTCTTTTTTATTGAGTCACTCAATTACCAAAGATGAGGAAAAAGTTTCCTTTTATCAGATCCTGGTATTTCTTCCATTATTTTTAAAAAACTAAACCACTTCTATTATTTTTATTATTTGCAATGAAAATATTTTGTAATAGTTTCATTGATCAAAAGAATAATCTTCAAGAGGCAGAAAAAGTTCTTAAAGGTTTTTGTTCATGCCTGGGAAACAAGCTCCCTTATGCATTGTTTTCAAGATGCAGTCACACTTCATGGTATGATGTGCTGCACTATCAATAAATAAAGGATCAAAGACATATGGCTTACAAAAGATTAATAAAAGGAAGAGCTATCGTAATGTATTTTAACCTCAGGCTTTTACAACACTCTACAGGTGGCACAATACCTAAGATGCRTATTGGCTCTTCGTTTGAGATTTGGGGGAAATCTCTTTAGGATACCCATATCAGCCCTGGAGTATTTCCCCTTCATGCTAAACAATGAAAAACCTACAACCTGTGGGACTTCAAGACCCACAGGAAAAAAAAAATAGGTTTTTGCTAGGAGAAGGAAGATTTCTCTCCTTAGTCGTAACGTGAAAACATAATTTTTAGTTTTAATAATTGCCCTTAACAGAGAGCAACATTATATGACATGCATTTAGTGATGAGTCTTCCGTAATCAGAGGCTGGGTACCCCCATCCCCTCAATATTCCTTGTTCCATCTGCTTCCCATCTATGCTTGAGGGTCTTGCCGGTAGAGCCTCAGCAGCACTGCTGGGCAGTACTGCTTTAAGTGAAGTCGCCAAAAAGAGTGGAAGAAAACTCTTGACAACCATGTGAGTTGAATTGGGTCCCTGATTGTCAGTGGGAAAATTCCTCTGTTGTTTTGTTTAACTGCACCTGACACATTGATTTGAAGGAGATTTACTTGGCAGAGGGTGAGGGGGAGCTTGAGAGGAGCCTTTACAAGGTGTTTCCAACTTGATGGGAAAGAAAATAAGTAGTGGAACACACCTCAGTAGTAAAGTTTCATACTTTGCAAAAGCACTGCCCTTTGCCTTTGCAAGAACTATGGAAATCTTCCATTCCTGCCAATCTTTTGGACAGAAGAGGCATGGAGGTTAAAACTGGACTTTATAGTAGAAGTTTGTTGCTGATTCAGAGGTTATGTGTTATTGACGTTGTTCTCTGCAACATCAGTTTTCTCTAGAGTCTTCGCAGCCAAATAATGACTTGGCCCAGTGTTGCTTTAGATCCTTTAGATCGTTAGCTAGCAGTCTGAAATGTTGTCTTTCTACTTAGAAAAATAAAGTTCAAATTTTTGATCATAGAATAATGAGGAAAGATCATTCCACCTGCTCTGTCTTTGATATAATTCACTTCTAGGAGCTTATTACAAGAAGACATTTAAAACTTGCTGCAGCTGACTTTACATATCTTGTTGCATAAAGCAGGCTATGGTTTTATAAATACTTAAACCAGCACTACTGGAAAAAATGGATTTCCCATTTCCAATACAAGCTATTCTTCCTCCCTATGTTGGCAGAAGTTTTCTGCAGCTGAGGTCAAAGAACGGGTTTGGATTACTGCTAACCATGATGTTTCTTTGCCAGAATGATTTTAATCTAGATGAATTTTGTATTCAGGGTCACCGCATGGCTTCAGAAACAATGCTGCCAGCTCAAGAGAACAGCAGCAGAAAGGCCAGAGTAAAGCTCTAAATCAAAGCTATTTCCAGTTAAGTCCTGTTCTTACCTTGCTGCCAGAACATGCTGTAGCTGCTGCGAGACTTTATGGATCCACAAGGTAGAGAGGGGTAAGTAATGTAAACACAGGAACATTGGTGTGTCATTTGCCCAGGCTTCTCTAGTGTGAACCAGTCTGCCTCACCCATTTCCAGGATTCCCTCATCACCCTTACGAAAAGGACCATAGCTCCCGTGTCCCCCAGCTGTTCTTTGGCACCGATTGCACAGCGATGTTGCGCRCGGCTCACAGTGAATTAGGACAGCACCTTAGGGATGCCAAGATCATACAGGATCAAGTGAGATAATCCAGACTGGGAAGTAAAGTTAGTCCCTGAGAGTAATACTGTGGGGTAAGTGAGTTAAGAACCTGTCCACAGTAACACAAAGGTTTTGTGTATTGTTTCAGTCTTTTAATTATGAATTTGTGGAGAGCAACAAAGGAAAGAACCTGCATGTGGGACTACACCTCATTGTCAGATTGCCCCCTGCAATCATCTTCCTGCAGTTTTGTGTTTGTGGAGAAGGAAACTGGACTTCTGGTTAGGCAGTGCTATGGTACTCTAATATTTGGTAACTTTGGCGACCCTGAATGTGAATAATGTGAAAAAAATAATATATATAATGTAGTAATATGAAATACTCATCTAAAACAAGAAAAACATGTGAACTAGAAAAGAAGGTGCAAGTGAAAATGAATTACTTAGGAAGAGTGAAAGAGAGAATTCATTTGCTGGTAGGATGTGAAGAAATTACAAGGAGGCAAAGAACAAATGGTCCAGTAAAAATGCTCAATGCAGGTCAAATTGGAATGCTTAGAACTCAGCTATCAGCAAGAGGAGAGAGTTGTAACTATGGCCTTGAAAGAAAAGAAACTAAGGAGCAGCTCCCAGGCTTAAGATGCTCAATGATGCCAGATTCCCAAGATATAAGAAGGCAGCAGTGACTACAGTTGGTCATGGGCCTTTTTTCCTTTCCTTCCACCGTGACCTCCACAGGCTACCTGTCACAATGCCAACTTGACCATGGACCTGACATTTCTAGGATTTATCTGTGGCAGCTGATGTGGAGAAGATAAAAGGCTATACAAAGTGTGAGGACTGCAGAAAGAGTTTGAATTATGTTTTAAGGAGAATACAGATGACGTTGCAATGAAATACAGAAAAAAATGCAAAGGTGAATTTTTTCATTTTGGCTATTTATTTGTAGCTGAATCAATTTTCAAACCCAACAGATGTTTAATATTTAGTTGTGATATTTCAAAGCCTCCAAACTGTCTTTTGTTTCCTCCTTTAGGGAAGCTGGAAAGATTTTGAACTCTATTATCAATATTTTTTTCCACCTTTCAGTGCTTAGGACAAGCGTCCTTGAAAGGGCAGCAGTTTTGAATTTGCTGATTGTCATGTAGACAAGGATGTTTTCAAAATAAAAGCACACAATCCATTTGTAAATCTTCCTGAATATTTGAAAGTATAATCAGACTGACTCAGGCAGCCGACCTACAGTGTATCTCATTTGAATTCTCTCTTCCCCCAGGCCTTGTCTACAAGAAATATGCATACATTGTACTGTAAGTAGAAAACATGGGTGATAACAATGCTCAGCCCTGGTGGAGTTCTGCATATGTTTCAGTTTCCAATGCACCTGAGCATTTACCTTTCTCATGCCCTGCATGTAGCAGTAGCTTCCCTATATAATGCCTTTTTTTTTTTTTTTTTTGTAGCCAGACAATATAGTCCTGAAGCAACACAACCTTCCATTGCCCCATTTGTCCTTACTGTTCTTAGCTGACTGTATTTCTTGCACTAAGCAATATGTTTATTGATTTGGTAGATGAGCAGTGATCTTGCATACTTCTGTGAGTAGTTCTTCCTTATGGGAAGAAGTCTGTGAGTACAGGCTTTGAAGCAAAGTTTATGGGCCTTCCTTGTCTCTGGTCTAGGAAGTTTATTGATTTACTGATTACTTTTCTGATTATTATATACATCAAAATGCTGGCTTTGTTTTGGATTTTCAGCATTACCTTTCATCGTCTGTATGTAAATAACAACTACTAGCATCTTTGCAGTGAAGAACACTTCATGACTGGCTTCTTACAGTACTTTTTTGACGTGTCTTTCTTTACAGTGTCAAGCATTAGAGGAAAACATCTGCTACACTGCAAGTGCAAGGTCTTTGAGCCACACATAGGGCAAGGTGCAAAGCAGTCGTGTGTTACCGTTGCTGGCAGCAGCAGAGCCTTTCTGTGCTCATGGCACACTGGGAATACGAGGAAGTCCTGAAGAAGATCGCTTGGACTTTGGAAAAGTGAAAGCAGGAAAACTGATCCTAGTAAGGTTGCAAAGGCCTGTAGAAAGGAAAGTCTCTTCCTTCCACTATAATTTGAGGGCTGTGATTTGCTTCGAGGGGGACTTCAAGGAGGCAACCATTGTTGTAATTGTCCGGACCGTGTCTTTTGGTTGTGGATGGCCATGCTCTGAGAAGGGGGTGCTATATACAAGTCCTTCTCTCCCAGACTGTTCCCGTCAACCCTCTCCATAGTTTAAAGGTCCTGGTATCTCTTTGTGTCTTAATGTAGGGTCTGAACGTGCATGTTTACTTGGTTCTGACTTGTCCATCTGCACTTCCATCTTTCTTGGGCAGTGGCAGGAGAGCTGAATGGACAAACAGGCCAAGGATAGGGCTAGGGAGACCAAAGCCCATCTGGAGTTTACTCTGATGGGAGTTGTCAAGGATAACAAGAAGGACTCTTATGAGTACATCAGTGGCAATAGAAAGACATGGGGAAGTTTGGGTGTGATGCTGAATGGGGCAGGGATGCTGGTGACAAAGAGCACAAAAAGGGCAGAGATACTGAGTATCTTCTTCGCGTCACTTCTTGCTAGTAGCAAGACTGTCCCTCAGGAATCCCAGGGAGAAAGTCCAGAGCAAGGACAACTTTCCCTTGGTGAAGGAGCATCTGGTTAGGGATCACTTAAGCAAACTGTCTGGAGTAGGTGATGAAAGAGCAGTGRATGTTGTCTACCTTGACTTCACTAAGGCTTTTGATGTTGTCTCTCATGACATCCTCATAGACAACCTGAAGTGCGGGTGAGATGAACAGCAGCGAGGTGTACTGAAAACTGGCCGAACAGCTGGGCTCAAGAGAGCTGTGCTTGGCGGTGCCAAGGCTGGTTGGAGGTCAGTAACTAGCTGTGTACCCTGTCGCTCCATACTGGGTCCAACTTCTGGGTCTGACTGCTTGATCAGTGACCTGCATGAGGGGCCGAGTGCACCCTCAGCAAGGTGGCTGCCCATGCAGAGCTGACAGGAGTGCCTGGTACCCCAGAGGGCTGGGCTGCCATTCAGAGGGACCTGGGCAGGTTGGAGAGGAGGCAGAGAGAAGAAACCATGAGGTTCAACCAAGACAAGTGCAAGGGTCCTGCACCTGGGGAGGAGTAACCCAGGCACCAGCACAGGCTGGGGTGACCTGCTGGAGAGCAGCTGTGCTGAGAGGGGCCTGGGGGTGCAGGTGGGCAACAAGGTGACCCTGAGGCAGCAGCGTGCCCTTGTGGAACGATGGGCTCCTGGGCTGCATTAGAGGGAGCGCTGCCAGCAGGCAGAGGGAGGTGATTCGTCCCCCTCTGCTCAGCCCCGAGGAGGGCACCTCTGCAGTGTTGTGCCCCATGTAAGAGAGCTACAGGCATCCTGGAGTGAGCCCAGGGAAGGGCCGCAAAGATCATTAAGGGACTGGAGCATCCTTCATAGGAGAGGAGGCCGAGATAGCTGGGTTGGTTTAGCCTGGAGAAGAGATGACTCTTAATAGTGTGCATAAGTAGCTGGTGGGGGGGGTGGGAAGAAGGCAGGGGCAGATCCTTCTCAGTGGTGCCCGGTGACAGGATGAGAGGCAATGGACACAAACTGAAACACAAGAAGATCSATCCATATAGAAGGAAAAGCCTTTACTGTGAGGATGGTTGCCCAGAGTGGTTGTGGAGTCTCCATCCTTGGAGATACTCAAAACCCAACCGGGCAGTGCTGGGCAACCTGGGCTTTAGGGGGTGCACGTTTTTATCTTTGCTTTGTCTGTTTGCTGCGTTGGCTTCAAAGGCAGTCTCTCCCTCTTTCTCTTACTCCAAAGTCTTAGTGTTTGCCCTGCCAAAGAATGGGGAGAAATCTGACGTCTGAAATATTTATGGGATGAGAAAACATTCATGCCACATTTAGGAGATGTGTTTTTGTTCCTATGCTAGCCAGTAAAAGTCATTGGAGCCGAGTTCTCTGCTTGTTTGTCTTGCTTAGCAAGGAGACCCCATTGCAAATTTCCTTTAGAGAGGAGCGATGACAGAAAAGCTGACACGCTACCATTATGTAAAAAATACTCACTCACGCCTTGCTGCTGGCAATTACTGTTCTTCTGGGAGTAACCTTTTCCTTACCATTARTGATGATTAAACCAGATATGAAACATGAGGGGATTTATAACATGCATTCTCATAAAATGTGCCTTATCATCCTTCTTAAAAACAGCATTGACTAACTGGAACTTTCCACTGCAGTGAGCTTGTTTAACATCAGCCAGAAAAGCTAGTGCCAGCCCTTTGCTTCGCTCAGTTTGCAGCCATTGCRTTTGTGTCCTTTTTACTTTATTTGTTAAGCAAGCGTGAGCCATGCTATGAACAGGCTTGGTCTGAATTTCAAAGGAATTCTTACACAACTGTCACTTATGCCCTCTCCTGCCGAGATACAGAGGGCTTTTGGGGCAAAAAATGTGAAATAACTGCAGGACCTGGGGAAGCTGCACAGCACGGAGGGCCGAAAGTCCTACTCCTGCAGCCTCGCGTTGGGGAGGGAGCTGTTAAGGAAAGGGTGGCTCCAAAGTCTGTCAGCTGTCACTCCATGTGTCACCCAAAGCAAGGAGGCTCCTTTTGCTCCGTAGCGGATACGACACAAGTCCCTTCCAAGGATGGAGGGATGTCTTTCTGCCAGTCGAGGCAGCGGAAGACTCGTTGCGGTGCGTGTAGTTAACAAGCGGCAGCAGTGAGATGAATGATAAACTTCAAGGTTCTCTGGGGGGCAAAAGAAAAGCGTTTTTGGAAAATAACTTTGAAAGAAACGTTTCAGTGAGAACACTATGGGGATCAGTGTTTAAGGGGGCTCCATTTAATGTGTGAATTACTTGAGACTGCAATTTGCGTTGGATGCAATCAGGCTTTCCAAGAAAATGGTACTCAGAGCTATTGTACAAGAGCTTTCTTAATATTTTTTTTTAAGTCCCAGTGATTCAAGCATGTAAAAAATGTCATGAAACATTGTGATTTGCTCTCCTCTTTTATTTTAGTGTTCAAAATCCTAGATAATAAAGCCCTCATTTCATATCTAGAAACTCTTGAAATAATACACTCTTCAGGAGGGAAGCACTCTGAGCAGCAGTTAAGCTATTATTTTCACTAAACCAGATAATAAGCTTTAATAAAAAGCCTCTTCTTAGCAGTATTGTCCATTATTAACAAGGCTATGCTGGTCCTGTGATATTTTTATTTCTAAAAGGCTCTTGATGCTGCTTTTTCCTCGGGAGACCRCTAATCTGTACATTATACAATTTATGTATATGGCTGGCTGACCGGCCAATTGGAGCTGTCTGCAGAAAGCTGAATTTTCTCAGTCTAGCTGCTTGATGCAACACAAGGAAGACATCTGGGGCATCTGATATCCCTTGGTCACCTCAGTGTGGCCAGCCCTGCGTGTTTGAAGTGCCTGATTTTTACAGCCTTGCTGAAGGTACTGTTGAGATTGCAACTGCTTCGAATTTTCTAGGTATTTGTCGAGAGTAAATGAGTTTTTAATACTAAAGCAAAAGGGTCAGTGCTGCTGGGGTGGTGTTGCCTGTGTGTTGCCTTAAGTGGAAGAGACCATGAATATTTTGAGGGCAAAAAAAATCTGTTTTAATTGATTTTGCTGTCTCTATGCATCCCTGTAACAAAGAGACTCAGAAATTTGTGTGTTTAAGTAGAGCTCCTGAATTCTCTTCCTCTATGGATTCCGCATCCTGCAGATCAGAGAACTTCCAAACTTTGTGCTCAACTACCCAGGTAGTTTCTTCAAGCCAAAATATTTAATCTTTAAAGCTGGAACAGAGCAGACCACAAAAGAGGCTTTTTAATGCAGCAAAAAAGCTACAGTGTGGCTTTCTTACCCTGAGGTCTTTGCCCTGTGGTACTGATTCACAGAAATTTGGCTGCTTCAGACCCTATAGTAGAATCAATGCACTTTATTCGCTACAGAATTTCCTTAGGGAGATTTTTTTTTTTTTGGTAACTATTACTGTTCTCTGGATCACTTTGCTCCCTGACTGGCAAAACCAATTGTGTTAACACTGCGTGTCATCTTTCTGAGGCTGAAGATTATTACATATTAGCCAACTGTCGGCACTCAACCCTTTTTCGGTAGCTACTACTCTCTCCCTAGTAATTATTTTAAGCTAGATATTTACCCAGGCCTGGATTAGGCTGCAGTTTTGAAACTATTGAATAGGCATTAACCTGTGAAGCAAGTGAAGATGGTATTCTGAGGATTAAACAAGTGTGGAGGGTAACCAGTTAATCAGAGCTGCCATTTGCAAAAGAGAAATGTTAGCTGCATGTTGAAAGCAGCATTTTCTTGAATAAGGGCAAAGGTTTTCAAGTGATTCTCCACCCTTTTTACTAGGAGTTTGACTATTCGGAGTCAGTGAATAGTATAAATTAACTTTCTAGCCTGCCTATTACTAATTAAACTGACATATGAATATGTTAAGTGTTCTGATTACCTGCTATAATACAATATCACAATAACTGATATTAATTAACTTCATATCTTTTGCAGCTTGAACAGACTTCCAGGTTGCTGACTAATATGGTTCTTACTCTTGCATGTAGCTGAGTGCCAATAAAAAAAAGGACCACTCAAAAGTTTCATTATGCTTTGATGAACCCCCTCTCCAAAGGCAAGGTGTTCCTCCTAGAATGTTATTGATGACAGTTTTCCCCTAAGGAAACACCCCATAATAAACTGCTGAAAATGTTAATTTTTTGAAGGGAATACAAACCTATCAAAGTCACTAGGATCAGGCCTCATCACTCYATAAGCAGATTTGAAAGCCTCAGGGAATTTTGTGTAGGGAAAATGTTTTCTACACGATTGGAATAAAATCCTTTTCTTTCTTTTCTTGCACAGCAAAATGTCTGCTGTATGGACTGTGGAGTAAGGACTTGGATCTGAAGTCAGGAACACAAGAAGTGACAGCATTTCTTCAAACCTCATCTTAAAGGCCAAAACAGTAGGTGGAATGACGAGGACATACTGGTATAAGTAGGGAACTTATATAGGGGCTGTTCCTGTGTGTTTTTGGCAGCGAGCTTCGGGAGCATCTGTGTGACACACATGGTCTTACATGGGATCCTAGCCATTCCACCAGCAATTCAGGTGGTCATGTTTCTATCTGGAAAGGTGTTATCAGAAGGCCTCTATATAGCTATAAATAGATGAAGTGAAAATATAATGATGATGATGAAAGAAAAAGGATTAAAGGCTCCTTTCTTTCTGTTCACGCTATATGAAGTGATTAAAGAAAGCCAAGATTTGCAAGTTAAAATTGAGAATCCTAACCTTAAATATGGAAGCCTAAATATATTAAGGAATGAATCTCTAGTTTATTCCTTCAGGCAGTTTTTGGGGTACCCCTTTGAAATAAAGGATCCACAGCAGAGCTCACAACGGAATGCTTTGCTGGTATAGTAAAGTGTATAGATTTTTGGTTACCTTCTGTTTCTTGACTGAGGAGCATTATTTTGCACTGTCTGGGAGACAAGCCCATTTCATTTTAGAAAGCCTCAAGTCCTTTACTTCCTCATCTCAGCATGCTATAGCTGCCCTTATAAAACAGGATTTCCCCTCAAACATGATGGGGATTTTCTATGTAAACTTTTAATTTCCTTAATTAAACAAGCAAAAMCAAGTCCACTAGTTAAATAAGATGTCAACGTGGCCTCCACTGTGCTGAACTGCTTTTTTTCTGCAGAAATTTTTCTCACAATTAYTCTCAGAACAGATGTTAAAGAATAATTCATGTATCCCATTACTCTAATCTTCTTATTCTATTACTTGTCATTATTTTGTAATGCTGTAATACATATTACTTCATTACAAGAGAGGTTCAATGTATGCTGCCCAAAATAATGATATGTGTAAGGAAGAATGAGTAGAAAACTTGGCATTTGTTTTCTTCTGTATGAGAGTACATAAGATATTTAGAGCACCTCTGTGCTCTTAGGTGCAAGTATTTTTTTGCTATGATCATTATTGGAGTGAGTACATCCCATGGCAACTCTATACCATAGCTTAAACTACAGCGGCTAATCTCTAAAACACTCCCAAAAACATCTGCTTCAAGAAGTAACCTAGCAATGCTTGAAGGGGACCCTTTTCATCCTTGCAGTGGGATGAAGGAGAGGAAGGTTTTAATTTTAGGATAACTGAAATAACTGCAATGTGCTCTCCCAGAGTCCACACGTTTCTTACTCTCAGGAAGAAGAAAAGAAGTCAGTAAATACCAGTAAGGTATTTATTTTCTGTGGCAATGTCCACTGTGCAACAATGAAGTAGATGTGATGTATTTCTGTGAGGATAGTTCTTCACAGAATCACCGGATGATTGAGGTTGGAAGGGGCCTCCAGAGCTCATCCAGTCCAACCCCCTGCTCCCGYAGGGACACCCAGAGCACGGGGCACAGGGCGSCATCCAGGCGGGTTGGGAAGATCTCCAGAGAAGGAGACTCCACAGCCTCCCTGGGCAGCCTGTGCCAGGGCTCTGGCACTCCCACAGTCAAGAAGTTCTTCCTGATGGGGCTTCGGAAAGACATATCAACCTCTCACAGCAGAAACTCCCTTTTAAGCCTTTACATGAAAGTTTTTCCCTCTCTGCCTGTCTGATGGCCAGGTGAGAGCCGTAGGCGCACATGCCTATGCTACCTGAGTAGCAGTTGTGGTTTGCCCTCTTTCTTCCTCTGCAAGGACGTGGAGGGAGATGGTGCCTTTCCCATTTACAGTTACGTCGTCTGCATCAGCCCCATTTTATTGGATCTTTAAAGGGAAAATCAGAGGGATTACATAACAAAATGACAGATGGTAACACTTCAAGAAGTGCAGTGACAGCTCACACAGTGAGGTGCTTCTGGATTAGAGTGAATCATCCATGTGCAAATTAGAAATCAGAAGTAACTGCAAATGGTAACAACTTTTCCAGAGTCTAGCACAGGTAGATTTTCCTTGATGCCCATGCGGCCAAAACTGTGCCTGGGAGGCATTCCCACTCACAGTGGGAATGTTTAAAATGTAACTAATTTGTATTATGATGGAATTACTGGGTGGGCAGCATGTGGATGGGGAAGAGGGGGCACGTATTATTAATACCCTTAAGGTAAAAGCGTCTAATTTGCCTCTTTTAACATTCACTATTCTAGAATAAAGGAAACCACCAAAACAGGTTTAGGTACTAGATCCTGCTGGACAGCCTGAACTCACTGCCATTCAGTGAGAAATGCTATAAAAGGTGGTGAACTTTACAAAGTGTCTCAAAATGTTTAGTAATGGAACATCAAATCGTCCTAAGAGTAGAAATGCAGGTATTATGCTACCAATAGGCATCCTTAGTTGCAATGTTAAAGCTTTGAATTCACTGAAATTTTACCTACAATACTAATCATACTCAAAACAAGCTTGCAAAGCCTGTTAAAAATGTATTTGAGCTAGTGTGAAACCTGCATGCTCTGTGGACATAAGCCAGAAGAGGCTTGTCCATAGAGGTGTGCTCAATCTCTTCAGCTGGATACTTAAAGACTGCAAGTGATCGTCTGCCAAAGAAATTTAGAAGCCAACAGATCAGTATGTGGCGCTCAGGTAGGCTGCCTTATTTGTTCCTTACAAATGTTGACAATATGGAACATTTTAATAATTAGCCAATGTCATAGCCTTCAGGAAAGAAAGCATGTGGGCTGAGTTCATCTCTCATGTAGCTGCAGTTATGTTTACCTTTTTCAGCTATTTAAAACATCCTTTAGGGAACAGRAAATTGGGTCTGGCATTGCATTTGTTAAAAGACTACATATGAGTAAGCCTTTATTTTTAATTTCTWTCTGTCCTCTAAAGCCTCATGAAAAGCTGGCATAGAGAATCAGGGTTGTTAAATACACATTAAATCAATTTATATAAACTTTCTCTAATTCATTTTTTCAGTGACTGGTTCGTTGATTGTCTTTTTGTTTTGTTGTGTGTAAATTCAAGTACAAATTACAAGAACTTAATTTCTGGATCTCTATTTCTTTCAGCAAATACTGATGTTACTAAAGTTATTCTGGAAAACATAAGTTTCAGTTCTGTACAAGCATTTTTGCCTGCATCTAAACTCATATTCTCTAGAGCTTTGAAGATGACTCCTGCCAGGTCACTCACCTTTGTCTGTCAGAAGTTTGTTCAAAAATATAGAAATGCACTTTGTGGTGTTTTTTTGCTTCTTTGTCGCTCAAAGTTGTTTGACTCCTTTTTTTCAAATCTGTGGCAGATCGAGTCACCTGGAAATTCTGTGTTTTGGCTGTGTCCTTGACGGTCTTCTATGGTGTGTATTAAGAAATCCAAGCCAACATTGCAGCATTTTTGCTTTCTGAATGTACTTCTTTTGGAGAAGTGGAAGAAACTGCAGTTTCAAGATAACTGCATGAAATGATTTCCACACACGTTCCTAAAATACCTGTGGTGTTTTTCACAGCTTGTCACTAACAAACAAGACGCATGTACAAGCACTCAGAGAAGATGAAAGAAAAGCTAATTCTGAGTTTCCACCTAAAAAAATGTAAAGCTGCATTCAACCCTAATYAATGTCAGTCATTGCCTGATAATCCTTGTCCAGATTTGCTAAGAGCGGGGCACCTTCAGTATTTTTTTTTATTGGTGTTGTCTGATTTCCATTAACTTCAGTATACATCACATTGGATCTTCTGAGCCACACATCTCTGAGTTTCAAAAGTGGTGTACTGGCTGCAATTTCTTGTGCATTTTGCCTTTTGTCTTTAAAGTATATTATACTTCTCCACACGTAGSATTATATGTGAAATAAGTGGGTTTTGTGGTATGTGAAATGGTTAAATGATATATTCAAAGTTGATGGTTTAGAGGACTTTTTTTAATCTACCTGTATTTTAATCTATTATTTTAGCCCTTGATAAGCTCTCTTACTGAAAGAAGTAAACTTTTGCTGCTGTTGTGGAGAGTCTTTGGGAAACTTTGGGTGTTACAGTATGCAGAAGGACAAGAGGTTGGTGTGTCAAACCTCTTGACCAACCTCAAAAAAGAGGTGGGTCAATGTCAAATATTGATGTTGCATTCTGTATGAAACATTTGGAATACATATTAGTGCTGCACCGATCTGGCAAAGCCACCTTCTTAAGCCCCGTCAGAAGTCMGGGCAAGCGAGAGCCAGGGGGACAGCACCAGGGACAGGAGCTCCATGGTTGCACTGSTAGAAAGCACTCTTCTGATGGAGGTATTTAGGCCCCTGTACGTCTGAGCTCTGTTAACATCACTTCTTTGGTTCTGTTTAAACAGCAGGGTGAAAGAAACTCAAGGCTAACAGCTGCTATTGCCAGGCCCCGAGTGCAGCACAGAGATGAAGTCAGAGGAGGAAGGACAGGCTTCCCGGCATCGCTCAGCGTTGGCTTCTCGTGCTGGACACTGAGCCTGCTCACGGAGGGAGAGGCGGATCCGTGCTGTGGCTGGCCCTCCTTGCTTCCCCTTGGGAAGGCCAAGTGTCTAGGAATAGCAACCCRGGCCTAAGGCAGAAGTGGTCGAGACACCCAGGACGGTTCCTTGTCCGAAATTTCAACCAAAAATAAGCCGTGGTTTGACAGGCCTTCAGGAATGGTTTAAAGAGAAGTACTCTGTCTTGCAGCTTAATCTCGTCTTTACGGTAAATTCAAGTGATGTTATCAGGGCTGAGTGTCTTGCCTGCAYGTAAATATACCTAATGAGCTGTAGACATGTTTGTATATGTGAATACGTGTGTGTTTGTAGATTTATTAAGATTAATTCTTCAGTTCCTTGTGGTTCATGAGACTAATGGCTCTCAAGCAACTCCTGTGGTGTACCTCATTTAAAAAAACATATATATGTTACTGTTATTACCCAGCATACTGTAGGAGCAGTGGAATTCCCTTGCATAAACACTGGTTTCAGTCACTTTGGACACTGGGCTATTTACTGAATGGGTTATAAATAGGATTCCTGCTACCAGTCTTCCCTGAAGATCTGTGCCTGTCACTTGATAACTTAAATCTGTGCTTCCCAGCATAACGACCGTGCTGGCGTCTCGCGAGGTGCAGGCGGCCTAACGTGCCGGTGCCGGCGGGAGGCAGGAGCCTTGGCTGCCGCCTGCTTGGCTCCCTCTGCACCGGAGCTGCCGAGGGGTGCGGGAACTGCGACTGTTGCCTGTCGGGTGAATTGACAGAACATGCACAAGTGCAGGGTCCTGCACCTGGGCAGGAATAAGCCCAGGCATCAACACAGAATAGGGGTTGACCTGCTGGAGAGCAGCTCTGCAGAGAGGGACCTGGGAGTCCTGGTTGACACCAARTTGACCATGAGGCAGCAGTGCCCTCGTGGCCAAGGAGGCCAATGGGATCCTGGCTGCATCAGGAGGAGCATTGCCAGCAGGGATCCTGGCTGCATCAGAAGGAGCGTTGCCAGCAGGTCAAGGGAGGGGATCCTGCCCCTCTGCTCAGCTCTGGTGAGGCCGYACCTGGAGTACTGTGTGCAGTTCTGGGCTCCCCAGGACAAGAGGGATGTGGAGCTCCTAGAGAGGGTCCAGTGGAGAGCGACAAAGATGATTAAGGGACTGGAGCATCTCTCATATCAGGAGAGACTAAGTGAGTTGGGCCTATTTAGCCTGGAGAAGAGAAGGCTGAGAGGGGATCTGATCAACATGTATAAATACCTGAAGGGGGAATGTAGGGAGGAAGGGGCCAAGCTCTTCTCAGCAGTGGCCAGTGATAGGGCAAGGGGTAATGAGTGCAAGTTGCAGCACAGGAAATTCCATCTCCATGTGAGGAAGAACTTCTTCCCTGTGAGGGTGCCAGAGCCCTGGCACAGGCTGCCCAGGGAGGCTGTGGAGTCTCCTTCTCTGGGGATCTTCCAAACCCACCTGGATGCTGCCCTGTGTCCCGTGCTCTGGGTGTCCCTGCTGGAGCAGGGGGTTGGACTGGATGAKCTCTAGAGGTGCCTTCCAACCTCAACCATTCTGTGATTGTGTGAACTGCAGGAGACTAGGTCGCATAAAACATGGCCTTGTTTACGCTCCACGTTTAAATCTGTAGCATGTCCTCAAATATTGTAAAATCACTTTGAAGTTTGTAGTCATTTTCCATCCTTTTTTTTTTTTTTCCCAGATACTGTTTTTTTCTGATAGGATTAGGAATTCATCCTAATGAGTTCCTCATCAATTGTGGAACTCATTATCAAATCTCTGGCTCTTGTAATATCTTGGTGTACTTTCTCCCCTGGCCAACTGCTGTGTATTTACATCTCTCATTCTGTCGCATTGAGAAGGGCTTCTATAAAGAACCTGGGTGTCTTTTAAAAGAAAAGATCACTGTTGTGTAAAAACAACAAGACCGAATTCTGCGAATTAAAAAGCATATCAAAACTGTGTAGCTTTTGGCTTCTGTTGTTCAGTATGTCCTTGTGTTCCTCAGAGCATTTCAGAAGGGAGCAATTTCCTCCTTGTTTTCTAAGTCTGAGCCCAGTAATGGGTGAGAATAAAAGCCTTTCAATGGTAGGGGGTTTTCAGTGGGATTATTGTCAGATTTTTACCTGGAGGGCTCTACTGGGGGCCGTCGCTTGTTTCCTTGCTACTAACAAGTGGATCCTGGTTCTCACTGGGGTACAGTGCGAGATCAGTAGAGCTACCCAGGAGCTAGCAGGGGCTCATCTGACTTGTYAGCCTCCTGGTACTCCATGTGACAAAGCGAGAGGCTTTGCAGAAACCAGGCTCATTCGGTGTAATTGAACTAAATGGATAATAGGACACTTATTAGAGCATTAAACAGAAGAATATGCTTTGMAGGCTTTTGCCAAGACTACAGTTCTTTGTCATTTTAGAACAGACACTCACTTAGGAGTCTGTTCTTTATGTGGGTGTGCGTTGGGATTTTAGAGATGTCTAACTCCCATCAATATTAACGGGAGTTGTGCAAGGAAAAATAAGAAGAACAGACCTTTGCGTTTCCAGAAAAAAATGGAACCTAAAGCCTAGAATAACTCACACTCTCTATTTGTTTCCTTCTATTTTGGGGATTAGCGTGGAGGTAAAAAGCAATTCCAATTCTAAATAAAACCTAGCCCGGTAAGGACACATTCTGTACTCCCGCCTGAGCTGTGCCTTGCCCTGAAACTCAGGTGATCCTGCCCTGCCTAACGGGACCAGCRATTTCTGATATAGGATATTGGTTTGTTCTGTTGCCATCAGCCAGAAAAGCACTATTCAACATGAGGAATGAGTTGTGCTTTTTGATTTAATGTTATGGTTTGGAAATACTGTTAATGCTGGTAATCTCAACTTTCCAGTTTACCTCTGTGTAAGTCCGGTAATGCTCAGATTGCAGTTTGTTGGTACCATTTTTCCTCAAAAAGCTTTGCAAATATTAAACTGCATTCTTATGCTCATGCCATTTACAGCAAGGCATGAACATAAGCAGAACTTGTTACGAAAATGTGAGTATTCACAACACTCAAATACTTAATAAAAACAGGGAAAGATGAATATTTCTGTTGAAAAACTGAATACATAAGAAATTATCTTATGCCTCACCTGGTAACTACACAACTGTTAACTACTTGTTTGACCAGATTAATGTTGCAGTAAATGAACTTGGTGTGTTTTAATCACACTGTTTCTCTTGTTTTACAGATGGAGGCAGGAATACGACTGTAAATTGCTCGAAWGCAGAAAGTGAGTAAAAGTTAACTAATGTCTATCCCACTTTTTCTGAGTAWTTATTTCTTTGTGAGGCTAACTCAATTAAAATTAGGTGTCCGAGTGATGCGTAGAGCAAGGAGAAAGAACAGCCAACAGTGTTCTGCATTTTCTTGTTTCTAGTAGATGGAAAAGCAGAGAGATTTGTCTGGTGTGGGCTGCAGCCTCTACTTGTTTCGTTTGCACTCGATTGCTGCTGAAGAAAGTCCTATTTGTATCTCCTTGTAAATACATTGGTACAGGGCTTCATGCATTTGCTTTTTACCCATAACATGCTAGGAATTTTTTATTTATTTATTTTTCTCCCAAAGGTATTACAGAATCAAGCAGTCAATACGCATTTACAGTTTCGGTCAAACTTCAGCCCTTCAGAGTCACCGATGGCTGTATGTGAATGTATATGGCTGTACTGAACTGTAGTAACCAAAATGATTTTTTAGGGGGCAATGAGTTAGTTCTTCCGTTAGTTGTTTGTGTCTCTCTTGACTRAGCAAGCTCCTGTTTTGAAGGGAAAAGAAAAAATAGATTGCTTAGGGAAGCAGCTAAACATACATTTAATAGGCCCAATTCCCGACTCATTTACTTTTATTTAATCAGAAATAATCTGTTGTGATTCAGAATAGAGTTGCATCACAGCAGAACGAAGCTGATAGGAGAAATCAACCCATTACATTTGGGGATCCTTTATTATATTTTCGTAAGACAGGAGGTTGCTTAATAAAACTGCCGCCGTGTCGGCCCATATTATGTTTTAGTAAAGCTTTCAGCTTTACTGAAAGCAAGGTGCTTGTCCCTTTTGATTTACCAGGCACTTACTCTGAAGCTCTTGCCAGTGCTAGAAATATTCCTCCCTCTTTTTTAACAGGGAGCATTTCGGGCGACTCCCACTAGATGGCTACACGGAAACCTGGTTCCCAGCCCGGGAGCCGCCGCTGGTGCTCAGAAGCGATGCTGATGAAACAGCAGAGTTCCTAAAGCAGCAACGTGCAGCTGTCCCATGTCAGTGTTTTAGCTCAGGTGTCTGCAATATTTTTCATCATGTGCTAGAAGACCCCAACCATTCCCTCAGACCTTTTTTTACGGAGCTGCAATAACATTAAGAGCAGAAATATTGGATGGACGTAAGTGGGAGAAGAGCCACCTGGGCAGGTGGAAATCCTGTGAGTTTTTTTAGGCAAATGGTAACCAAAGATAATCGGTCTGGGGCAATGGATGCTGTTATCTGTTCTTAAACAACAGCAAAGCTGAGAGAATATAGAAAAAGCCTACTTAATCTTTATGGCCCACTCTCTTTTCTGGATTTCACCTGATACTTACTCATCCGATACAAGTCCAGATTTGAAAATTATCTTTGTATATCAGTCTTAGTTCTGATTCGAATTATCCAAATTTGGCTCTTAGGGCATGACTCCTCTTTGCCCACTGCTCTTCTCACTGCAACAGCAGAGCTGAAGTTCTCCCAGCGCTGATATTTGTTAGGTCTTGCAAATTTATTCCCCCCATAGCAATTTCCCTTTTACTCTGCCCTTTCTACATCTCTGCATATTACTATTATGTTTCAAGGTATGATTCTTAGTCAGGATAGTGTGTTATGTGACAGCTCTGTGTTCTTTCACTGTAAATTAGTACATTTTTTTGTGTGGGGGAGCATATGTAGGTRTAAAGATAGAAATAGTCATCTTTAAAGTTCATAAAATGAGTGCAAGGCAGACTTTTCTACACTTTAATTTTAAAATATTTATGAAGGACGACCTGCCGTTTCTCTCTCAGCCTCAATTATGCAGCGTGGAAATATCGTCCTACTGTACCAGTGCTTTCTGACATATCAGTTGCTTTATTGCAGCTCTGTTCCGTAGCTTACACACCGATGGGGATTAAGGATGAGAACAGAGAAATGCCTGCTGAATCATCTGATTCTGGATGCTGTAAGAAATTCTGGCTGTTGGAAGCTGGTGGTCAGAGTTAAGGTGATTCCTGTGGCAGTTCTAATTCGTGTTTCTGTTGTATCCACAGCCCTGTTTGGTGCAGCCAGCCTGTGTGCTCGGGGTGCAGAATGGCAGCACTGCGGCTGCGGGGGACAAATCTGGACTGCTGAGTGCACAAGTGACTGAGTGCTGAGGTTTTTTCACCTAACTTGCCACGTTTTTCCTCAAATTTAGAAGGAAGCCTGAGATTTCTCTGCTCTTCTTGCCACCGCTTTGCCTAAAATCCTCACAGGGAGTATATCGATATTCCAAATGCCTTCCTTTACCCTGGTTTATTGTTGCAGAGACTCTTCAACAGCCTTAAACTCTGTATGGTTAAACTGTGCGTTGACTTGTACCACCTGCCATTTAAGACCACTTTGCATGTAATTCCCAGGGCAGCGCCCTCCCTACAGGGCTATTTTTTTTCTAGAACATGAATCAATATCTATAGGAGCCACATAAGCAAAACAAGACACAAGATGTACTTCATGTCTAAGCTAATATTTCTTTGCAATACTGTCTTTATAGGTGGGATCCTCAGTTTCCATTCAGAAACATCTTGAAGAACATATTAATTGCTCAATCTCTAGCATTTKTAAGCATCAGCCCTGGAGACCATGGTCATCGCTGCAAGGCACTGCATAAATACATGGAGTAAGTGTAATATCTTTCCTCAAGACCTTACCCACCTCACAAAGTTTAACTTTTCAGCAACAGGAGGGGCTTCTCCAGGTCTTGCACTTATTGATGAGGGGTTCTGTTGAGTGAAGCATTTGTGTGTGCATTGACATTGGATAAATCAGACAGTAAGTGCCTAATGGGAGAGAGGGTTACTGGAGGATAGTGGATTGTAACCGGGGAGACTTGCTCTTCATTCCTAGCTTTATTGCTCGTCAGACGAAGGGCTTTGCAAGTCCCCACACCTTGCTTTGCCTCTGCTTCTCCATCTACACTGATTTGCCTTGTAGGGCATTTCAGAATTGGATAATGCCAAAATAAGCACGAGGTGTTAATGCTGAACACAGATGGTGATGCTGCTAAACTCTAAAATCAGTTTGTTCACCTTACCAATTCATCTCAGAATTACTGGTGTGATAAATCTGTTTATCCCATGACTAACTTACATTAGCTGGAACCGAAATATGTAAAAATATTGCGTTTGCAGCTCTGTCTCCCAAAGACACTAAATACGCGATGATTTTCACTACATTTCAGATCAATGCCCATCAGCAAAGACAAGGCTAAAAGCTGACGTGCATCTGTCCATTATGCAGAGAGAGTAACCAGGAGAAAGGCCCGTCTTTAAAGGAACCAACACACAGAACAAAATCTTAGAACAAAAGATCTTAGAACAAAATCTGTTAGGCAGTATATGGGCTAGTCGAAGCTCGTTGCTGATGCCGTTGTATTTTTCTCCTTGCATACAGGGGCTGTGCTGGGAACAAAGTGAATGCAGCCAGGGGCGGCATGGAGCAGCTTGGGGAGCATTGCCAGGTTTTCTCTTCACTTGTTGCAGCACTGTGAGCAGAATCATAATCTGCATGTACTCCTGAGGGGAAAGAAAAAGGTAAACAAATAAATAAAATCAAACAACCTACAGTAATAAAATAGAGGAACTCAGGAAAGTCCGTAAGTGCAGAGCTAGCCGAAAATCCTGCACCCTCTGTGCCTCCCTCAGAGCCGAGGGGGCCCAAGCACCTCGGCTGGTGCAAAGGGATTTCAGTGCCGCTGTGAAGTTCAACAACAAAGTGTCTTTCAACAGACACTTGCTGTTTAGAGAACCCCCTCCCAAGTGCTTGCCTGCTGATTAGTTAAGTCTGACAAGCAGCTTTCAATCCTATTTTTGTATTGCTTTTCATCAGCTTAGCGTATATCCCTCATGTTACTTTACTGTCATGTTTTGATAACTTCATTTCTTTTAGCCTGCCTAGTTCCCTTGTTCCACTTCCAAGTGCTCAGTTTCCTAAACTCCGTTTCAATCCATCTTGCAGTGCCAGAAGAAGCTTTTGTTTCCAGAAGACCATGCTGCTATGTGTTGAGCATCCTTTATATATGTGCTGAAGGACTCTCTGAACAGATTCTTTGTTGTATCAGTTGCTGAAGGCTTTGGCTGCATATTTGATGCTCAAAAGAGAAGAAAACAAAAGTTTGGTGGATTTTTTCAAATCTTCTGAAAAAACCTAATGCTGAATATCATGCTTCTGCAGTTTTGTCCTTACTTACCGCAGATTGTAAGTCCCACTTTTGCTCATTTATTAGTTCTCAATATGGACCATATTAAGGTAGGTAGGTGTTGCACAGTTTGACTGGAGGCCAAAACAAACAAAAAAAACCAACCAGCAGCAAAATCTGCAATATGTTATATTCATCTAATAAGGTAAATAGTAAAGTCTAAAAGCTTAAAGCCTGCTTAAGTCTAGTTGTTTGAATGATAACCTCTCTGCTGGGGCATGTAGGCATTTATTTTAAACACCTACCCTACCTACAGGATAGATCTATGTGTTGGGGTCCCCTGTTTAGTCAGCAGCAAGAAAGCAGCATCCCAAAAGCACTGTGACTTCTATAATAAGGTTGATGTCCTCTGAAATAAATTGTCCTCTGCAAGTGTCTGCTTCTCTCCGCTGCCCTTTAAGGGTCCACAGTGGACAACTAGATCAGGTGAAGACAACTAACACTAAACCTCTGCAKTCTGAATAGAAACATCTCAATTGTGGGTTCTACAAAGCACAAGCTTCTGCATTTTTCTGGCCCTTGTCCCTTGCCATACGTTTCCTCTTCTCCTGTTCCTGAGTTGTTAAGGAGTATAAGATGCACATTTTACTTTATTTAGTATGAAATTAGAAAAAGGTATAGTGGAAGCCCATAGCAAATAGTACAGATAAAAGTAGTTCAGTATTTAATACTTTTCATGCTACCAGATGGAAATTGTTTGCAAGGCCATCCTCTCTGGAACGGAAGAGGGTATCTGTTTTGCCTTATTGTAATAATATATAATGATGAAGAAGACTTTCACGTTCAAATGAATCTAAAATTTAGCAAGAACATAATTATTCCACTTGCCATGTAAAAAAGAGTGTTCATTTTTGTGACATGAGCCAAGGTCAAGTTTTGAGAATGCATGAACATTAGAGGAGTAGCACACACTAAAAAAGGCTACAGCTGGAGCTCTGAAAATAACTTATTTCCCTCCTGAACTGCCAGGAAGCCATGAGAAAGAATTTTTCAGAGGAAGAAAAAACAAAATTACATTAATGCCCAAATGGCACTAATCTTCGTTCATAGTAAAAAAAAAAAAAAAAAAGTTATTCAAAACTAAACAAGACATTTGCARGTTGCTTCATGTTTTTGTAATTAACTTTTATTTCCACCTTTTACTTCCTCAAGTAATTGTAGTCATTACTCTTAATTGTGTCTGGCAATCACCTTAAGCTTGATGAGGCGCTTACTCCGAACGGTGGAGCGGTGCGGGGGACTCACTTTCCACCAGGATGCAAGGTGGGTACATGAATTAATGCCACTCACACCCTTCCCCTGCTTCTGGAGGGAGGAAGGAGGCTTGGAGAAGGTCAGAGGTGGAAGAGAAATGGGATGCGAGGTGCTCTGAGGAAGGTCTGCGGTGGCTTCTCCCTGATCGCTATTGGAAGCTGTTAAGCCTTGCAGAAGGGAAAGCTGCTGTGTGATCAAATAAAAATAGTGCTTTCCTCATTACCAGAACCTGAAAGAGGAAAGGGTTCACCTATTTTTTTTTGCTTTTAAATTTGCATCATTTTCCAGGGTTCAAAAATGTAATTTGGTGTTCAGGGGCTGGAGATATAGAGACGCTTCCTTTCACACATTTAGAAAAAGTAGTCATTGAATAGAAATTTGGAGAATTCATTGTAGAGGTTTTAATAAATAGAAAATACAGATAACCTGATAGTTCTGATAAATAAAAATACTGATAACCATTTCAAAATGTTAAGTAATCTCTTTGCAAGGAAAGTCACATTAAGCACTGAAGGGTAGCCTAATGACAGAATAGATATTTTCACAGATATTTTGCAGATATTTTAAGGAAGGGGAAAAAAAAGGGGGTGAAAAGACCAAAAATCTTACAGTAAATAACTCTTGGGAACAAAATGCATTTTTTTTCTTCTGATGAAGTTGCCATCTTGGGGGCAGTGGTTGCATATTTGCATTTCACCAAAAAAAAAAAAAAAAACCAATTTCTCAATAAAAAACAACTTCAATGTTCATTTATAGTTGATAGCTATTTTGGTAGAAAATATGTGAGACATTAAAAAAATAAAAATGTTGATAACATGAAAAGCATTGAAAAATGTTGATTTACAGAAGACTATAAGAAATCCTGTCCCTTTGAAAATTATGACCAGCTGTATTTAGTACCCTTTAATTATGTATTTGATCCAGGATGTCATTTATTCATCCTGCTCTCCCCAGCTGATTTCTGACTGAACAGCTCTAAAGAATATGGTGGTAACTGGGTCATCTTTATTTTTGGTGCAAGTTGAAAAAGAGAGAACAAGTTTTCCTCCCTAAGGAAAATTAGAAATGCATTTGGCTTTGGCTATGAAAGGCAGAAGTCCAAAGTGAAGGAATCACATGTGGGAACATGTGAAATTTATGTTTTGCAGGAGAGTTTATATGGGACAAGATAAAATGTTGGCATCTAGAAGAACTACAACTTGTGGTCATGCAGATGTCATTCCACGTTGGGATGAAGAAATACTTGTCATTAGAAACTTTCATGAGCTTATTCTGCTCCAAGCCTTCAAGGAAAATTCAACCCTAAGAAAAATATTGTATCAAACTCCTCCTTGCTTCTTTGCACGAGTTGCTAAAGATTTGTCAACTCTGTCCCATGAGCGTTACCCCTGCGTGCCTGGGGAGACCCTTCTCAGAGGCACCAAGACAGAAGGACATAAGGAGACAAGGAAAGCTGCTAGGAGGCCCTCAAGACCTCCAGGAGGTCTCCTCACACAGAGGAAAGCAAAAGCCAAAGAGCTGTGCGGGTCCAGCCAGGCTGATCGGGCTGCAAGAGCAGAACGTTTGCCCTTGGCAATTAGCTTCATCATTTCAGGCTTCCTGAGTTTATTCTGGCTTGTGAGTATTCCCTAAGCCTTAGCCGGCTCCTCTGAGTGCTGGAAGAGACTTCTCTCTCTCCTGTGGAAAGGGCTGTTTAAATGTGGCTCTAGCTCTCCTCTCCCACCACTCCCTGGGGATTTCCCAGATGGTCATTCTGCCCCTTTTGAAACACGCACTTGGGCATATCACTGTAAGCAAGTCACSTTGCTTCCCACTTCACCGAAGGAACCCCCAAAATGTAACAGAGCTCAAACGTGCGTAGAGTGGGACGGACGGAATGGACGTGATGTTGGTCCTGATCTTTCGGAAATGTCTCGTGCTGACAGAGCTGCCCACTTGCACGAACTAAATGACTCTGCTACAGAGCAGGTGAAGCATCTGTYGTGGGCAATTAGAAAATGTCGCATTTGGAAAAGCATGATTAAATTGCAGCTGGCTCCTGGAGGAGCCGTCAGAGCCGTCTCCGTTCAGCTCAGCCCTCTCTGCTCGGGGCAGAGCCCTGATGTCCCCACTCATCTCGCGCCCCTCGGCACAGCCTCGTGGGCGCTGGTGTTGTTTGGCACAAGCCAGGAATAGGCAGGTGGCCCTGCACTTGAGATCAAAGACTTCAGCCGGGCCCTGTGCAAGTAGGGAAGGATGTTCTTACTGCCTTACTGCCCGCAGCCACGGAGCGGCCTCTGCAAGGGGCAGGACAGCACGAACGGGGCCAAAAATCTGCATGCATCGAGTGCCTCGTGGGGCCCCCCGCGCGGCTTAGGTGGTGGTGCAGCACGTGGACGTGCTCCCGCTGAGCCGCGCCGCTCCACTGAGTTGTATCAAGGTAAGGAGGTGAGTAAAACTTGGGGAAGAGGTAAAACATACTCCTAAAAAGTACTCCTAGCGGTGTGGCAGCGTGCGCATAGTGTGCCCTGGTGCTCCCGCAAGCTTGTTCCTGGCTTGCGAGAGGGAAACGGGAAGCACGGCGCTCTCTGTGGCGAGATGAAAGCTCCAGCGGGAATGTGAGAGATCCATTGAAAAGAAAAAGTCTTTAAGTAAGTTTTGATTTACAGCATGGCCCTTTTTCCTGTACGGCCCACGCAATGGCTGTTCACCAGCTTTCTCATATTCTCTGTGTGAAATCGGCATTGGTAAAACATACCCCCTGCATAGGCAAAAAATTGCTAATGACCTGATCCAGAGCTAATTCAAATGAATCCTAGCAAAAGGGCTGGGAAAAGTAGTCTTTGCCAAGACTTAATTGGATTTTGGACCCACCTCTGGAGGGCCAGTTGCGTGGGAGATGTTTTACCCGCTGGGCCTTTAGATCCTGCCTTCAACCTGCCCCGTTGCAGGCAGGTTGGGTTTCAGGCCCAGTCCACTTCCCGTCTCCACTGGCATTTCGGAGTCCCCCCACATAAAGGTTAACGTCTCTGGACATTGTCCAGACACTGTTGTCTCTGGACAACATTGTCTCCACACATGGGGGCTGTTAAAGAGCATCGTTAGGGTTGTAAAGTCAGACACAGGGTAAGGAGAGGCTTGCACAGTTCTCTGTCACTCCACGTACACTCAGGGGTGTTTTCCTGCCCTCTTAGTGCTAGATTTTTCAGCCTTAATAATCTCCTTTTAATGCTGAAATTATCTGAGGGTTTTTTTTAGTAATAAATTAAAGCAAAACCAAAAACCCGTTTCTCAGTTTGATCATAAATGGGGATAAAACTTCTGGGATCGCTTTCCCTGGCTGTTTTTCAAGGGGAACGAGCCCCACTTCAGTCCCATCTCATCCAAGACAACAGCATGACAACAGCATGATCCTCCGGTTCCTCTCCTGTTCCTGGCTCCAGATCATCCTAATAGCTGTCTTAGGGCAGGTAGCACAATGTACTTTTCATTTCCTGTTTAGCCAGAACTAGAACTTATGTCCTGTTTTCTACAGGGCTCCTCATTCCAGTCTAAGCTGCCACCTCCTGGCACTTTAGGCAGCTCCTTTTTACAGCCCACCTGTATTTCCAGCCACTCTTCCTGCTGTTTCTAAACAACTTTCTCAATATCTTTAACCCTCCCCAGAGTTGCAAGGAATGGCCTGCTCAATCTCGCTCACATTGAGCTCAGTGAGCATAAAGTAGTTAAAGAAATAAGCCATGAAGCATGAAATTGTCTCATAGTTTGGCCCAATTTTCCCAAAATTTCMTCTCCCCCCACCAGAGTGCTTTTCCTTCACAGCGCGCAGGCTCCCGTGAATTTCAAGATGCAGATCTCAAGGAAGGGGCACCGAGTTTGTTCGTGTATTTTCACCATTGTTTTTCTTATAGTTTTATTTATGGAAAGAGTGGATTTGCTCTGACTGAAATGAAATTAAACAAATGCAAACACCCTGTAGCCTATCTGAGCCTGATAACTGGGATGCTAAATTTCACCCAAAATGCTTAAAATTTGGCAAAGTTACAAGCCTAGAAACAGGCCTTGCAATACAAAATATTGACTGACATAAGGTTAGACAATGCGATCGACTTCACCTATACAGTTACTGTGTCACRGAGGCAGCAGAGAGTGAAAGGACAAACCCAAAATAAAAAGTGATACAAAAGGAAGAAGATTTAATGGCTTAGAAAAATAACAGCCAGGTCTCTGCTTGGGCAGTTTCAGAGCGTGAGGAGCTAAAATGCTGGTTCTCTCTTTTGCCTGCTCTGTAGCAGAGCTGAAAGCGAAAATTGATTTTTCATGCAAAATATTGAATTGCTGTTCACTCGTAATTTAATTTATTATTTTTATACAGCACACATACTTGTTAGGGCTCTCTCCTATCTCTGCAACGTGGCTGAGAAAGGTACTATTGAGCAGTTTGCCAGTGATAGTAATTTGCTGCGTTACAGGCATTTCTCTTCTCATGATTACTGTTGTTTCCTGGCCACAAAACCAGCGCTGGGGCTGCCGAGCCCGCTGGGATCCGCAGCCGGGAGGGCTCTGCTCCCTCCTGGGATGCAGCCAAAGCACAGGTAGGTGGTTTGCCCACAGCACCTCCGGGCTGAGGCTGTGTCACAGCCCGTGTGGAAAAAAGGCTTTTTTAACGTGTTTTGTAAGTCCGATTCTGTTTTCCCCCCTCAGTGCTTTGCTACTTTCTATGTATTTTTTTCTGCCCTTTRTGTATTCATAAAGGAGCCTTCAGGAATGAAGGCTCGCAAAACACCCGATTTTTTCAGCTTTCTATGGACTTTTAGAAGGAATTCCATGTTAAACAGAAACCCAAAAGCCCCGCCAAGTCCAAAGCTAAGGAGCCTTGCCCTGAACTGCTGCGTGGCTTGCAGTGCTTCATCCACGGCTGGACCCAACGGGCATCTCCAGGGGATACGGGGCTCTCATCCCGAATTCCATCTCGGAATCTCCTACAGCTGGTGGGGAGCTCGGTGCAGCTGAGCAGCAGGTGGCCGTGTGGCCTTGGTGCAGACGTGCCCCAGGAGCCAGGGAGCATTTGCCTCCAGGAGAGGYACCCGAGCGCTTCTCTTGACTGCCCATCAAAGGGCCCCATCTTGTGGGAAACGCCAGGACATCCAGGCACCATTGGAGGGTTTTTTCAGAGCTACTGTGAAGCTTAAGCTGTAGCCTTGGTGCAGAGGAAGGGAAGATCTGCTCCTGGCCTGGTTCATAGATGGTCCCTGAGATGGTAAAATATGTGCATGGACAAAGCATAGAGCAACAAGCTGTCCTCAGCAGCGGGAGCAAGCTGTCGTGAGCTCCGTAACAGCACGATGCCCTAGGTAGGTGTTTCGTAGGGGCAGTGGCTGCAACTTCATTTTAGGCTGGAGTCAGCAGCTCCCTCATGGAGACCCAGGTGCTTCCTGGCCTCCCCTAGGTCTCACAGTGGTGAAAGGCCACCGATTATCTCTAGAAGCAGAAACTGTAAGATACAAGTTTCAGTGGCAAAGCGAACAGGGCTCAAAGCATAGCTTTACCTGCCGTAATAACCTCGTTTCTTCCCCCGTCCATCTGATACATGACCTCTTGTATTTTTTTCCAGCACAAATATGCAATACCACACCAAAAAATACCACACCAACTGAAACCCCATCACAAGCTGASTTACGCAACGTTAAATTTGACATAATTAGTTGTTGGATTTCTCCCTTAACTCCTTATTCCTTCAATTATGGAGTGTTTCAGCAGACAACCCCCCACAATTTCTTTCAGTTCATGAGTAAGGCGAGGTAGCCCCCCAGCTGCCAGTGGCAATTCAGGGCCTGTCGGTAGAAATGAGTGGTGTTTACTGCAGTAGCCAGGCCAGGCATCTCTAACCAACAGTTTTATTCTCAGGCACCGTGCGTGTCCAAACACCCTTTTGTGAGCGAGCCTCGGCTACCTAGCAGACCTCAGGCAGGAGGAAAGCGTGTGTGCGAGCCTTTCCGAAAAGCCTTTTTGTCAGCACCCTGGAGATGCTGGAGATGAGCCAGTCCGATTGGAGCCGCTCTRTTAACGGCTAAGGTTGCGCTTCAGGAAAAGCTGCGTGTGCATAGAGAAAACTGCAACCAACAATTTAGTACAAAATGCCATTCTTCAGGAAAACGGAACAAAGCGGGGGATTGCCCAGAGAGGGCTTTTCTTTTATTTGAATGAATTTATGTACACGTATTCAGGGGGTGTAATTCCTGTAATAAGTGCTGAAGATCATCGTGTGTGTGACCCCGCGCTGCCAAGGGGCTGGACCCGAGGAAGTGGCTCACTGTGCAAGAGGACAAGGAACTCTGATTCCGTTCTTTAAAGGAATGATTTAATTCTGTATAATTAGGGCAGATGGGGGCCAAAGTTCTCCTGGGTGAATGTCTGTGACTTGAGCCAACATCTGTGGCTCCATTCTTCGCTAGGTTGTTGGAGGAGAAGAGGCTTGACACCAGACACACTAATCAAATTTGGCAGCAGAGCTTGTCTCACCCAGCCCTTTTAACATGTATTTTTGCATCCAGGCAGAGGCAAACTCTAAAACTCAGTAGAAGTAGCTGTGCCCTTGTGTGGTTAATTTATAAATACCCTCTTTCTGCCCAAGGATATGAGGCATACTCCAAACATGGTCTTTAATTAAAAGTTCAGGTATTTTTTTTTTCAATGGGAGCCTCTGTCTTTCCTATAGAAATAGGAAGGTGTGTTGTTTTAGTTGGGAGATTTAGGAATGGAAATGAAGCTCATGGCTTGAGCCATGAGGAGCTGGATTCTGCCTGTCTTCTTTGGGAATAACCTAGAGCGCATCTTTGTAAAGCTCGATGCCAAGCCAGGTACACCCCAGTGAGACTTAAATGAGCTTTTGCTGTTGCCAGATAATAGAGTGGTAGTTGCAGAGGTCCTGCGTCCTTCCAGCTACCAGGCAGGTTTTCTCCGAGCTCCCTCAGGTGTCTCTAGGCCTGGATTTTGCTGCCTAGACACATAGCAGATGTGCAGACATCTGCGGGTGATGTTAGCATATGTCTGTGTGGGCTCGTGCAAGCAGATGCTGCTGAACTTTGCCTGTTCTGCGAGGCAAAGCCTGAAGCTGGCTAAAGGCTTCAGGTTTGGGGTCCTGCCAGGCCTGCAGATCCACCCCACGCACACAGGTCTCTGCAGGACAGTGAGGGCTCGTACACATCTGTGCATCCCAGGACCCCGCTCAACTCCTTGCCTTGCTGTCCTTGCCCAAACACATCTATCTCCTTCATTTCTGCCCCTTGGTTACCGTTTGCTTCTCTGCTGTCCTGAGGTTCCTGCTCTCCCTCGTTGCTCAGCTCTGCTCATCAGCCTCGATGCTCTCCCTTCTCACTGTCCGTCCCACCCTGTCTTTTACCCTCAGTGCTATCATCACGGGGGGAGCCGGATAAACAGCTGGGGTGCCAAAACACAGCTCTGTTACACCCCATCTGCTTTGGGTTATCATCCCATCCTCCTGCCCCTCCAAGCAAGGGGACTGCAGCAAATGCCCTGCAGAGGCATCATGTGGGACAGCATGTTGGGCATCGTGTTTCCCATGTCAGCTGCTATTAGCTGCTGACTAATCCYGTGTCCTGTGTCCCTGTTAGCAGCTGCAGCCTGTGGAAGTGGGTCTCGCAGCTGACAGGCATCCAAGGCTGATTTTTTTTTTCCCTTTTTCTTTTTCCAGGCCAATGTCTCCACGGAGGGCTGACTTGCATCTGCAGAAAATCCACATCATATGTTTTCAAAAGGGAACCCCCCCCCTCTCCATGTCTGCACGAGCACCGTTTTACTCTTCTCTTTGGAAGTCAGCATTTCAGCGTGTCATAACGAGGTCTCCATCATGATGAAGGTGATCACAATTAGCATACACAAATTTCTCAGGAGGCTGAACTCAAGATCTATTGACTGAGATAAAGATGAGGTCAAAGCATTTGGTGCTAGGTAGAAAAGTCCAATGTATGGATAATGATTATTAAGCACTTTCAGGTGTTGCACCTTCTCTGAGACTTAGGAGAGGGAGGAAGAATCAGAAAAGTAACGTGCTCAACTAATGGTCCAGTGACTGCTGTACCAGCAGTCATGTACCAGGCCAGAGGGGCTCACAGGTATAACTGCAGGTCAAACTGATGGTAGGAGGAGGGGGCAAGGTGATTTTTCAATGTATATATCAAAAGGGGAATCCCACTAATGAGTTGCTAATGACAGATATCTACTGATGCTGATTCCAGCAGTCCCCGACTTGTGGCAGAGGTGACATAACTGTACATGGCAGGGAAAGAGGAGGAGCAGGAAGCTCAGCTCTCCTTGGCCCAATGAATCCTACGTTCATGAGGACAGAGTGTTCCCACCTGAACACCCAATTGCACCCTGTTGGCTGCAGCCTGACAGTGAAAGAACATCATCAGGATTCCAAAGGGTTTGTCTGGGGCTCTTGTTACTGCCACCTGAGAGCTCCCGGGACCCTCAGTCCTGAAGTGAGGGCAAGCTCAAGCATTGCAGCATGGTTCTTGTGGCCCTGGAAGTACCTCCGGAGCTTCAGCCTACACGTGCCCATATGCAGTCTGCCACGTGAGGTTGTTCGAAATGCCGCTGCCTTCCACCACTTTTTCAGTCTCTGCCTGGCAATAAGCAATCAGCAGGAGTAAGAACACCCTGGAAACATTTTTTTTTTTTTCCTTTTTTTAGGTGCTCAGGAGACTCCGGTGAGTGATGTTTACCAGCCAGGGTTAGAGTTCGCCCCAAGATCTGTCAGGGAAATAATTTGTAAGGGTTTCTGCATCCCTTTTTGTGTTGCAGGTAAAACCTGCAACCTGCCAAGGTAAATCAGCACTGCCAGGAGCTGAAAGGAGAGTCTGCTTTCAAACTCAAAGAGCAATCACTTCCAGTCATCTGAAATCCCTTTCCTCTTTAAATTAAGAGCATTYTCTTTTAAAGACTGCAGCCCTCAAACTGAAGGGATAAGTGAGCCCGATGATGTGAAGTGGGAGTGCAGCTCACAACACCTTGATGAGGTAAGTAAACATCATTTACGTTTTCCAAGTGGGCATCTTGAAGCAGAGCAATGAAATGACAGGCTCAAGGCTAAGGAGGAATTTGATATTGGCACTTTGCTGGAAATCAAAGCTCCCAGTTTGGTGCCTATACTGTTAGATCACATCTTTCTGTGTGTGAGAAAAATAACTAATTATCATAATTTTGTACATAATAACTGCCTTGCCCCCCCACAAACTACTAGCAAGCGGTAGRTGTGGCTGCATCCTATTTTGCTGAGGCAAAAACTGCAATGGGAGGAGAAGSAAGAGACCTTCAGGCAGACCTGTCCCAAGGGGACAGGTTACTTTCTGATTATGGCCCAACAAAACCAAGTAGGGACCGAAAAGGTCCTTCTGCCACTCTAGGCATTGCATTAAAAAAGAAAATCTGGGAGACAGTAATGGAAATCCAAAGATCTGGATTGGTTATGGTGCTGTTATGCTGCTCTGGTAGTAATTCACAGCCTTTTTAGGGCTCTGTGCCCCTGGGGATGCCAGAAAACACATCAGTGAAGACCAGAGGATAGATTATGTCAATCAGAGACCCGCAATGGAGCAAGGCCCATCACTGAGGAGGGTGAGGAATGTTTGCATGGAACCCTCAACACTTTTTTTTTCAGGCTTTTATTATCACAGGAAGTGAGTTAAAGCTAAAGCATGAAATGAGACAGGACAAGACGTCAGGACGAGGCACAGGGCTGGGCAGACAGCACTTGGCAAAGGTAGTGGTAGGTGCATGCTCCAGGACTGAACCGACACTGTCTTTCAATGAATTTACTCAGAGAAAAACAAATTCAAGGGCTCTGTGAAACCTGATATACCGGGAGTCCTTTTTGGTCAATGCAAATGCAAACCTTTGCTTTTTTTCGTATGTAACCTTTTCCATTTGGCTTGTTTCATGATGCCACTATTTTGAAGCTGTTGAGCTGGAATTTTGTCCACAAGCCATTATTATGGTTTTTGCTTTTTATTTTTARTAGTGACAAAAAAAAAAAAGGAAACCCTCATCACCCTGCTTACACATTCTCTCTTACTGAAGATAGATTATCTCTATTTGGGGGATTGGTCTGCTCTTCCCCCAACTCAATATAAAGAAATTCTTCTATACAGAATATTGAAGTCCTCAGGCAGAGCCTGGGGTTTTTTCTTCCTTCTTATGTCTGATTACATTGGCTTAAAACTCTCCCAAGCAAGTTCATTCTAAGGACTATGGAAATATATACACATACGTACACCTCACGTTGTCTTTCATGTGTCTTCTTGCCACAATTGTCCTGTGCTCTGTTTGGTGCTCAGTATTTACCTGTAGTCCGGCCAAATCCTGTCCTTGGCCATTTGTGGTTGAGTTCTGCCTGTGTGTGAGCCGTGTGTGAGCCGGAGAGCCTGACAGGGTGCCCTGWATTCCCTGTCTTTTGGGACTTCTGGGACTCACCCATCTCATCCAGAGATGCTGTTTCCATGAGCAAGAGAAGCCTCTGTGTCAGATAACGAAGGGAGAGGCCCTGCAGAAGGAACCGGCTCATGGGCCTTGCCCAGACAGTTCTGCCAGCCACGGGAAGAGYCATAGTGCATAAAAATATACCTATTCCTCAAAGAGTTGATGCAATAAAATACTATCTGTTGTACTAAAGTTAATCCATTTCCCCTCGTCAGGTCACCCATGTTGGTCCTCAGCAGATGACCTCCCTCCAGTGCTGCTGCTTTTCTGATGTACTTTGTGGTACTGGTCCCCCCAAGTCCCATTTGTTTGCGACTTTTGCAGACAGTGGGTTTAAAATGGCTTGGTAGAGCTCTGCCTTGGTAGAGGTAAGAGTAATAAGTTACTTACTTAGATAGTGAACATCTAATTGTGCTGTTCAGTTGTGCAAAAGCTCACTTTTATCTGTACAGATAATGCAGCACAAAGCACTGAATTCCTAGCTCAGAGGAAGTATCTCATAATTTTGCTGGACTTTTTTTAAGTGAAAAACTGTTAATTTTCTCTTTGCTGTGTTTCTGCTGTTCTTTAATGATATCACTTACATCTGAACGCTTCAGTGCCCCTGTCATTTCCCTACTTGTATTTTTGAAAGCAGCATGACTAATATTTTCCAAATTACTTACTATGGCAATTAAAGGGAAAGGGGACCTATGTATGATTTGACTGAAGAAAAGCAAATYTTCAAAAAACTTTAAAAAGCCCATTTTAAAAAAAAAATGGCATTTCTTTAAACTCCAATCTCCCTGACACAGCCAAGTGTAACTCACCTCCCCAGCAGAACCCTAATGGCTTCMGCCATGAGGGAATATGGGGGCATGTTTCTCCCCAGGGTTCATCCTATCTGCACGATGGCCACACAGCAGCAAGAATCTGCAGGCATGCGCTGTGATAACACTGAAGACAAATGAGCTGTTACTCTTTGTCACTATTAACACCAATTTCAGCATTTCCAATTTAATTCCAAGCTCAGGATTCACGGAGTAGAGTCACCTTCAGAGACCCTGTGGAAGCAAACGTACCCGCGAGTGCTCCTTGTTGCCACCTCCTGCTTTTTGGCTGTGGTCCTCTAAGGCATTGGTGAAGCCAGAGCTCTTGGAATAAGTAGTCTGCATAAGAATTTTAGCTGGAATTGGCTAGCTCTTTTGCAGGGAAAATAGCTTGAAAATACAATCTGATCCATGCAATTCCAGAGTTCAAAAGCAAACAAGGAAATTCCAGCTTTTTTTTTTTTTTTTTTTTTTTTTTAAATCTCACTATGTAGAGGATTCAAAACAGAGCTGAACTACTAAGTGATCTTAAGTAGTACACGCAAGAACTATTGTTTGCTTTAATCTTTGAGGCTCAAATGGTAATTTCATTTAGGTAAAACCCATACCCTTGAGTTCCCAGTCTGCTTCGTTTCTCCCTGAATTTGAGCAGAAATAGCGGCTCCAATTGCCTCTCCTCCAATTGCCTATATGCTCTGTAAAGAGAGATGCTTTCCTAAAGTCTGTCGGGGTCTTAGTGTTAGTTAAAGCGGCCTTAAGCTGTGCATGAAGCCTTGCAGAAGAGCAAGCAGAGCGGAGCTCATCTTTTCCAAAGGATAATTTTGATCATAGCATCAGAGAGAATATGTCCCTGTGGCCCGTTCCTCAGCGTGGTGCTGCCTTGTTTTCTCAGCAAAAGTTGTTGACTTTCTCATGAAGAGTATTTAAATTCTTCATTTAAATTGTCTTGATGAGGATGTGAGTAGGAAGGTGCCTTCCATAGTTAGCCTTGTGAGGGAGAAACCTGATAATTCATTTATTCCATGATAATAGCAGGGGTAGCTTTAAGGTTTTTGCCATCTGTGCTCCTATGGGTAGGAGGAGCAAAGCCAATACAAATTTAACCTTCAGATTTATGCTTCTGTGCTTCTCCATTGTGCCTCTAAAGTTCTTAAAAAAAAAAAATCCTTAACCGTTTCACTACTGCAAGAGAAGAAAAGCTACAGCTTCCAAATTCCACTTCTATTTTATATCTGCAGATTTTAGTTTAATTTTAGCCTTCAACAGCTATTCAAGGCAGATACATATTTAGTGAGTGTTGAGTTTGATCTTATCTGTTTGTCCATGTGGCCAAAAATACTCAAATATAATGCTAAATGATGAGTCTATCTTTAATGTTTTATCTCCTGGCAAGTGATCTTGCTGTAGGACAGAATGCACAAGTAGCAAATGCAAGATCTTGTTTATGCTGACTGCTTTTACAACGGCAAGGCTTCTGTGGAAGTGGAAATGGAGACCTCAGACACAAGAAATTAATAGCTGGGCTGCACACCATCATTTAATGTAAAAAGGCATTTTGATTTTAAAGTTCCTTTTAGGTTCATGGGCAGCTCTCCCAGGAGACGTCAGTGACATCTGAAAATGAGCAGAAGATCTGTGAGCAAAAAGTAAGTTTACTAGGCAAATCAGATGACTGCAGAAAGTTGAGGTTGGAGGGGACCTCAGGAGATCATATAGTCCAAACTCCTTAAATAGGGTCACCTCAAGCGAGTTGCCCCAGATCCTGTCTAGACAGGTCTTGAATGTCTGCAAGGATGGAGGCTTCACAACCCCTTTGTGAGATWTTTGTGAAATGTATTGTCTTCCAGAAAGAGGCAGTGATTCTAACTCTTCTGGCCCTCAAGTGCRAAGGGCTGGATTTCCTTGACACACTGTAAAAAGAATAAAACACTTAGTGGCTGAAAATCAAAACCTGGTGCAAAGCTGGAGACAGGCTCTAGAGAACAGAACTGCTTCTAAGAGCCCCAGGTGGGACTATATGAAAAGCAAGGCACTTCTTTGCTTCCACTTTATCTAGATCCCTATCAGACCATGTGTTTTTATACTTTATATATATGTTGTGTGTATTTATATACTTTATTCTGCAGTAATTGCACTGCAAATGTTGAATCATTGATACTTCTCTATGAGCTTGGATGGATGTTTTAAGAGCAAAATGCTCTTCTCATGCATGACGAGAAAAAAGCACCATCCACGTTTTTTCTGCAGAAGATTGAGTTTACCCTAATCCAGWTTAGAGTTCAGTTAAGCACTGTACAATATCTTTACAGGGGGAAAAAAAAAGAGAGTTTTTTCCTGCTGACCTGCTTAGCAATGAGTATCATGGGATTCTTTGGATGTATTGCACCRTGGGGTGTAAAGTCTGCTCCACAGAGCAAAACATCCATATGGGAGCACCTGAACCCTAATTCCCATGATACGCCACTGCAGCATTGCCAAAACTCGGCTGAGTCCTCCCATAAGGTTTGCAGATGCTGACAGTCCTCGTGGCAAACTTGAGCTAGGATCCAAAGTGATAAAAGAGAGTCGAACCAGAATGGAGGAGAAGATAGAAAATTTAAATAGAAGATAAACCAGGCTAGTTACCTGCCTTAAACTTTCATTTGGTGCATTTTACACAACTCTATTGACAATATTTCTYATGCATCTATGAGAATTGCAGAAAAATCTATTTGCTAGGCCCCTTACACTGTAAAACCTTTATTCCCTGTGGCCTTAATCTTATTTCTCCACTTTTCTTGAGAAGGTGAAAGTCCTACTGAGCTAGTAGCAGGACTCGGGCTTGTATTAACAACGTAAGTTCTGATATTGGTGTGTGTGGAATTAGTTTGGAGACAGATATCTTGGTTCATGAGAGCTGACATTTTACTTCATTGTCACTTCCCACTGGTAAAATACAAGAAATCCAGCTTAGCATTGAAATATATGGAAAATTGGAGTCTAGTTCCACCTTTTATTTTTTTAAGTGACTAATTTTTGTTTTTAAATTAGAAGCATGGAATAAGCTTCATACCTGATATCATTAGCTTTGTATCATGATTTACAGGAATTTGCAGGAAATAAAACAAAACAACCCCCTCAAAAGCAAGCAGTAATATATTTAGACAATTGTGCAATGTTATAACTGGGAGGAAGAACTGTCTTCCTAATCTCTGAGTGGATACTGTGAAGGAAAAGATTTCATGAGTGTATTTTTCTGACTGAAAGAGAATCTTGATAGTGGCTTTTTTTCTGTGTATAGGTATGATCATAAACATGCCCTTGAGTCTTTCTCTTTCAAGGTTAAATAAAAATAGTTGTGCAGGCCTCTGCCATGTAAATAACCTGTCTAGAAACGGATGGATTACATTTTATCTCCACCAAAAAAAGACAGACTTGTACACAGGCTGATTTGTTTAACTTGCAGGCTATAATATAAGCATTTTGCTAAGGAGGGGTCAAGATTACTCCAGAAATCTTGAGCATTTTTGTTGATGTGCTCCTCTAAACCTCACATTCTTAAAAGGCAGGGCACCAAGAAATGACTGAAGAACTCCATTGGATGAAAATCTACATAGTGTGCAACAGTCCTCTGAAATAAATGCCAAGGGTACTATAGCAAAAAAAAGTCAATAACTTACCAAAAGTTCAGGAAAGTCATCCACATGTAACTCTTCACTGAGGAGATGAAAAGCTGGGAAGTGGGGAGGGATCCTATTGGCATAGGCTGGAGGAATAGACGTCTGTCCTGGAGCCTGGAGGGCGGCAAAGCCGTAAGTTTTGACAAGTTGTGACCCACATCATATATTACAGGCTTGGGGAGCCTTTGCCTGGCTGCAGTTTGTTCTCTGTCTCCTGTTTCTACATCCATGTAGGACTCAAAGGATAAGTGATTCAAAGCAGAAATAACTCAGGTCCCTTAGGAGTCGGTAACAGGCATTTAAAAACTCTCTGCTATACACGTGGTAGACTTAAGAAACGTTGGCAACGTCTGACAAATGAGTGAAACGCACAGTAAGAATACCAAGGAAAAGTTTTTTCTTTTTTCAAAGAAAAGAATTTATTTTAGCACTGAGATGATTGTCACCCGAGGCATAACAGTGACTGAAATTTGACAAGGCTGAATTGTGCTCTGCTCAGGCACTTGACAAATAGCTGACAAATATATCCCAGATGGACTCTGAGATCTACCTAGCATATCAGGGTGCCTCYGTCTGCAGCCTTGGTAGAGCAAAGGTAGGTCCCTGTAGCAACTGGAAAGTTCCCCCTGCTGCTCCATTCCAAAGAGCYGTGATCCTTCCTAAACCCCACTGGAACACAAGCGCTCCAAGCGCTGGGAAGAAGCAGGGTGGACTGATACCTGCCTGGATGCGACCTTGTGCCACGTGCTCCAGGTGTCCCTGCTGGAGCAGGGGGTTGGACTAGATGATCTGTAGAGGTCCCTTCCAACCTCARCCAGTCTGTGATTCCATGTGGCTCTGTGATACTGGACATGTATGTCAGGTGGCCAAGCCATTCCTGGTTCCTAGTGGAAAACCTAAGCCAGATTCACGGTCAGTTATTCAGAGGGGCTCCTGCACCCACAGACCGTCACTCCAGGGATGGGAGCAAGGTATAAGTCTTCAGGCTGAATGGTTTATGTGTTGCAATCATGTATTTTTCTTGGAAAGCTGTGGAAAAAAAGATGCATAGGAAAGCAACAAACTTCAAATTTTGAGTAGACAGTGGGCTCTTTGGAAATAGTTTAGCAATGACTTTTTTTTTTTTTTCATCTTCTTACTTGTTACTACTTTGATGATCTTCTAGAAGTCCCATTTTACATCAAGGTGAGAAGGTTTTAACAACTCTTCGCCAATTACACCTAAAATGACATGCCCTTACTAATGCACTTTATCCTTAAAGAAACAAAGATTATTTTTTCCCCAAATACAGGCTTCCTGATGTTGCCTAGCTACAAATCTGTGTTCCTGCTTCCTACCCCTCCATCACACGTTCCAGGTTGGCGATTGTCTCAGCTCAAGTCCTCGAGCTGAGCCCAGCAGCTCTGCTTGTAGTCGTGCCCGTTAGCAGCCTGCCTCTCCATCGCTATCCACGGAGTTAGCTACGGATTCGGTCTGACAAGCCAGAACTAATTTATTTGAGCTAAATTGTATGAAAGCAATTGTTGTATTAGCTGGGCGCACAGCCCCGCCTCTTGTACTGTGCTTTTTGTTTCTCATCTCCAGTTGTAATATGCTTTTTTAGATTGTGTTTTACCTGGGTGCTAAGGATTAAATCACGGCTTTTTAGTTTCTAGTGTAATTGAATTTTATACTGTCTGAGCAGCCTTCGTGTAAGAGGCTCAAAGTGCTTCAGAAATATTCCTTAATGAAGCTTCACTAAACTTGAGTGATGGAGGTACATATTATTAGCATTATTATTGGGTGTAGAGGTAGAGGAAGAGAGGGACAGAGAGCCGTAGGGTATTGCCCGTGCTCGCCAGGAAGTCATCAGTACAGAAATCAAGAGCAGACTTGATCAAAAAAGGGATTTAATTCCTCTTGAAGAATAGCTACTAGCAATTTTCGACAGGAATATCTAAAGCTGACAATTGCCACAATAACCATTTTTCAGTTGTCAGTCAAAACTTCTATTTTCCAACAAAAGGAAATAAATGCTAGAAAAGAGCAAACATTTTGCTTTTTTTTTTTTTAACAAAATTAGCTGACCAATTACCTTCAGGGCAAAGAGAAGACACACACTTAGGTAAATTAATCACATATAGCTAATTAAACATTCTTTTAAGAACACTTTTGATTTGGGTTAAGATCTTCAGATACTTGTACACGCCTACCTTTCATTGGTATTTTCCTAGATTAATAGATGTCTATCACTCAACTTAGTACAGTCCCTAGCTCTTTTATAATATTTCCTTATTCTTTGGGAATTCAGCATATTTCTGTAAGGTAGCTTGTTCTGCTGGTTCTGAAAACCTCAGTGTAAATGCTGGAAGTTCAACCACGTCCTTTTTTTATTCAGGTCAGGCTTCGTGTTGGGTACGTTCTGCTTCCTTCCCATCTGGTGTCAACACGAAGTATCACCTAACGGTTCAGTTGTGCTTTGAGAGAAAAGAACCTCTATTCCAGTCTGTGTTTGGTGTGATGGCCTGGCTTTAATTCTGGTTTTATTTGCTTTCTTGTTTTGATGGCCCACGCCAGCAGTGTCCCAGGCTCCGTGGCAGTGGCGCTTCCTCCCCTCTAACACAAGTCATTCACGCTTCAAACCATCAGACGCTGCCTCCCGCATTTGAAGGAGAAGCTGGGCTCTACTAATTACACTTTGGGAGCATATGAAAGGTTAATAATTGCGCTGGTAGCACTGTTAGCATTATTTCAGAGGCTGGTTTGTTAAACACCGATGAAATATTTACTTGGTGCTGCAATGACCACTTAAAATGGAAGCATTATTGCTGCCTTGCAGACCTGCTTAAAAATAAAAAGCGAAATAATAAGCTGTACATTGCTGGAACCAAACTTCAGGAGGGATGTGCACGCGCTGCAGGTGCTGGGGGCGTTTTCATGTGGAGTTAGATCATTAGAGATTAGATCATGCACTAATCCGCGAGGTTTAGGGCGATGAGCTGATAATCTGCTCTCACCCCCGCGAGGTCAAGAGCCGCCCCGGGAGGCTCCTTCTCCCTGCAGCGCAGGGAAGAGCCTCCAAGGAGGCCGGCGCGGGGCCTCCGCGCTGCCCCCAGGCCACAAACAGCAAGAAGCCGCCCTTCCTCCGCCGAGGATTCATTTCTCCACCTGTTCTGCAGACAAGATACAGTGGCTCTGGCTCTCCGTGGCTTTCACGTCGTCTTAGGGAGCTGCATTCCTTGCCTGCTGCCCTGCTGATGGACCTTGGGTGACTGAGTCAGAAGGAGAAAAGGAGTGAGAAAAGGGGTGTCCCAGTCTTTGCACTGAGAAGCTAAGGTCCAGAGGAAAAAGTGGTTTGGGTTTTAGAAAGCGACTCTTTGCTGAAGAGAAGATATAAAATTTAAGAAAAGAGGCAGCCTGTTTGCCGTGACAGTGCAGAGTTTGGTATGAAAACACTTGTGGTGTTTCATGTCTGTTAAAACTAGGGCACTGGGAGATCCTTAGTTCCAGCAAAACTCGGATTGGGATGTCCAGACATAAGTTCCCACATTTCAACTCTTCCCTCTGTGAGGAAACAAGGACAGGATATACCCTCGTGGGTATTTAGGAGTCTTTCAGAGTCTCCATTTCCACTTAATTTCCTTTGATTGACTCACATCTGACAGGCCATAGGGATTTCTAATCTTTTAAAACACTTTTGTCTTTTTTTCTTCAACTTGTTTCCTCTGTGAGCATCTCYTCAGAGATATATCTTCACTAATGTATTGCCTGTGCTCCCAAAAGCAAACAGAAACTATTGATACAGACAGGAATAAAAGCAGGAAYTGGCAATAAAACCAGAGTAAGTGAAAGAAATGGGTGAACATTTTAAAATCTGATGCAGAATACCAGGCAAGAATCAGGGCTTTGGAGAATCAAACCAAGCTGTTCTTTTTATAAACACGGTGGTACTTCAAGCACTTTTATCTGATGCTACCAAAGCCAATGATAATTTTGCCATTGATTTCAACAGTGGGAAGAGCTGGCTGTGTCTATGAGGCAAAACCTGTGGTTACAAGTAAATTGAAGAGAAAAACCGCAATTAGGGTAAAAATGCAAATATTTTGAAGAAAGAGAAAGATGAGTGGGAAAAACATGTGGTTTCAGTAGCGAACACTTAATATAAAATATTGCTCTATTTTAGAAAGCTTTTTGCATGTGAGGTACAAGTGAATATTCCCACTGAGTGGACTAGGGGTGCAGATGTCCCCTGCTAGGACCCCTRAGGCCGGGTCTTGTGCCCAGTGAGACAAGGAGAGGTTCTGCCATTGGCTTTAGTGGGATCCAGACTGGGGAAGGGACCAAACTGGGATGCTGTTGCTGGTGCTGAATACTGCTGTATAGCACACGTAGCCCCTTTGGGCCCGGCAGATTCCTCCTAAAATAGGCGTTACTCAGTGCGAGTGAGATGATTGCAATCTGGCCTGTAGAAAACAGCGTACGAGCCTCTAACTTGCCTTAAAACTGGCAGCGAATTGAACAGTGATGGGCTTCCCAGGGAGTTTTATTAGAATTTGGGGGATGTTTGGGAGAAGAATCTGCTGGAAGTTTCTAACAGCACACTGGGGAACAGCAAGCTGACGGGATTGATGAGCCAAGGAGAGCTAAGCACATGGATTTACAGGAGCACAGGAAAAGAAGACATACCAGGCTGGAGCCCAGTCTCTCTACTGTGTACCGTGAATATGATATTGGCAAGGGTTATTGCAAAGAGATTAAGATCAGCTGTTGAGGAAATTAGACTCCGAAGTGTGGATTCTCTGGAAGTTCGATCGATTTTAAGGAGTCGCACAGTTAATTATGGAAGAGGAGGAAACACACTCCCTACTCTCTGTCCACAAGCGTCTGAGCTCTTGATTGAGAAGTAAGAAGATGATTTGGTGGAGTTGCCCTGAGATTTCACCAGACAGATTTATTGGGAAGAAAATGGAGACCATAGTTTACATCTCTTTGATCCATATTTTATAGATTTAGAGGGCGGGGGATCCATATTTTGATCATCGACTTTCATCAGCTTTTTCTAATGAATGCAAAGCACACCTCCTTGTACAGCTCATGGTGAAAACATCTCAGTTGAAAAAAAGGACAGAGATATTGCTAGAATATGCAGTTAGAAAGAAGTTCAAGACATGACACCAGTACATGATAAAGTAATCACTGAGAATGAAAGGAAAAACATAAAACAGCTGCGTTCCAGGAGTGGTAAATTGACAGCACAATCCTCTATTTATCTCAGAAAATATTCAATGCTCAACTGAAAAGAAGGCATCTCAGCGATGCAGTAATCCTAATAGCTGTTTGGTTAGTAAGGAAGCAAGTTCCACATACACACAGGAATCCCAATTCACTGTAGTCAGTAGATGGGCATAGGATGGGCGTAACCTGGTGTGGATGGAGAGCAGAAGCTGTGCAATCCTCCACCTGGGCAAGCGGCTTTTGCAGGGAGTGGTGTGAAAACACAGAGGGTAAGTTGGAGGGGAACAAGTGCTCTTACCAAAACCTTACTTTGGGCTCCTCCTGCTGTTTCAATCTGCAACATGTTTGGGATGACCTGAACAGTCTAGCTTATGTCAAGCGGCGCAGTGTGATGAAGTGACGTGGGTGTGGATGCTGTGGGTGCCGGTGATCATCAGCTGTCATCATCAGCATCATCAGCTGTCATGACCGTGCAGCAGTGCCGCTTGCCCTGAGCTAGTAAGAGGAGAAGTGTCTTAATTTGTTCACTGGTGAAGACCAGCATGCTGCTCTGAAGTTCAACGATGTCAGCAAATGCTGAAGAAGGAGGGTGCTTCCCTAAGTGCTGCTTATGGAAGTGCAGCACTGGAACGAGAGGAGAGGTCCCATGTGATGACCCATTCGGGTCCTGGCCTCGATGCTTAAATTTGGCTGCTCTTAAGTCCCTAGATCAAGAACACAAATACCATTGCACCACGACGGCACCTTATTGACATTGCTGGAGTAGCAAGAGTGCGTTGCTCCCCCACTTTTTGGTACCCAGTAAAAAGACATCAGGCACCTTTTGCCATCCTTATCCAGGTAGAAGCTCTTGTTAAAACAGGTTTTGATGCCAAATCAGGGATAGGCTTGTGTCTTCATTGAGCCTGGCTTCATCTTCAGTTTCAAACACACAAGCAAGTTATTACAGCTCAATAAATCACTGCACGTAGCTGAATCCCATTCGCTTGCCATGTGCATGTACTGCTAATGCATTTCAGTTTAATTTAACCTCTTGTGCTGAAAGGGAACTCCCTCGCTGGTCACTTATCTCTGGAAGGTGAATAAGAATATGGCTGTGGACAACAAGAACGCAGATGTCAGGTAATAAGTGCAGGGTTCTCTGTGGCATGGCTTTCACCTCACACCATAGCACATATCCATTACTAGCATGGCTATATTTTTTTAAAAGCTGTTTAAGCAACAGTAGGCTGCATTTGCATGCCAACAAATAGAGCTAGATTGCTTTCATGTGGCACCCATCTGACTGTACTAGCTACAGACCGGCAGTGATCACCTTCTGCTGAAGAAAAGGAGGGCAGAGAAGCAGAACAGGAACTCTGGATGAGAAGTGTGGGTTAATGGTATAATGTGCATGTCATAGTCACTCCTGATTTCCTAATTTTCCGTTGTAAATAGTTATATAACTAGCTCGGTTTTAGCCCAAAATACAAGGCTTTTTAGTAGATATGTAGGGTAAACCTGGGTTGTTTCATTTCCATTTAAACTAGGTAAGGTTCAGGACAGTAGTTTATTTTCTTTGCTTCTAGGACTTGTATGCGAAACACTGAAGTCTGCAAGGATGTATGTCTAGAATAAGCAAGTTTAATAAGTCAGCTCTATTTTTGCAGCCACAAGTGAATTGGGTCTTCACATGTGAACTTGTTTGCCAGTTACATAACCAATTCGAGCTGTAATAAGCTGCATAAAAGGAAATGTGAATTTCCTGTGAAGAGAGCAAAGATCTCCTTGATCTATTCTACAGGTGACAAAGTCACTGTCTAGCTACCTTGGGTCAGGGCCTCGTCCCTCGGCTCCGTTTGTTGCAGTGCTGCCTTTCTGCTCCTTGGCAGTTCTCCTTCCAGTCTGGTCAATGGCTTGGAACACCCCCATTTTAGTGACGGAATAAGAAGTTCCTGAATCCTAGTTCAAGGTCTTAATCCAAAATCTGTCCTGCCTCTTCAGCCAAGTCGTTTGTGTTATATGCAAAGAGTATTTCAAAGCAAAGTAAAAGGTCTGGCTTGCCTTGGCAGTGGTGAGGAAATTCTGCCTGAAAGCTGTCCCACTACTTCCATCTTACTTCCCCATGTTGTAGTCAACATATGCATACATATGTGTATGTGAGCGCAATATTTTGAAGTAGTGAGATAACGGGGAGCCTTTGTGAGCCCTGTTCTTTCGTTAGTTGGTGAATCTCAGAGCTTTCAGGTGGCCATCACTTTTTTTCAGGTTTGTTAATGACAGGTCAGCAGGTTCAGGACTGTGCTTTGCACTTAGCTCCCACTCACTTTATTTCTTTTCCATGGTGATTTGAGAGAGAGAGGAGAGAGACAAAATCACTTTGTGGCACATCAGTATTTGTCTCAATACGTTGTCTTGTATGATGGCTCACCGTCAAAATAGTGCATTTGACATGCCACCCTGCAACAGCTCCTGAACTGCTCCATTATATTTCCATCCCTTGGATTATGGGAGAATTWAAAAAGCAGATCTTTTGACACAATTCAGCAGAGCAACTTGAGCGTATTGTGCTACTTCATGCCATGGAGTCGCTGCTAAACGGGCTGTTTGACATCCTGCATAATAAAGGATTTGGAGGTGTCATGTAAAAGTACTTTGCAGTCTTTATGATGCAAATTAAAAGGTTGTATCCTGGAAAAATATTAGGAGAACTGGAAACACCATTAGTCCGAAGGCGTTTCTTTGCATAGCCATGGCATGTAGCTGGGGTCAACTCCTGGTCTTTGCTAATAACGGTAATTAGGGCAAAGCACTGGTATTGTAACAGCTGAAAGAGCCTTTATTCCAGCAACATGGAAACAACAGGTGCTGCAAGCCCAACAGCTGTTAGAAAGCAGTGCATAATTAGGAGCAAATAATAACAGCGACCATTTAGATAGCACATTTTGCTTGTGTCTTTCAAAGTTGTAGCGTTATCTGGCTACCACACAGGGCAATTTGCATAACTATGTATTTCCAGTTCATTTAAAGATAGTTGTAATCTCTCCACACTCGCTTGTTACTTCATTCACGGGCAAAGCGGGGCGAGAAACAGCGAAATGGGGGTAATAACAGATTTGAGGCACTGGTAACAAAATACGCAGGGAGCTCCTGTCTCCTTGATTACCTTCCTTAGCATGCATCTTGTTTTGGTTTGGAAGGACCCTTCCCCTGCCTGCCTGCATGCAGCTATCTCTTGGATCTTTAAAATTGAGAGGAGAAAGTCACTTTGGCCCCAAGGCGCAGATTTTGAAGCCACCTCCTGCAGGTCATAAATCCAGCCAGCATTTCTTATGCTTCGGCTTCCCCACTGTCCTCACAGCTGCAACACGGTCTGATGGTGACGTGTTAGCAAGTGAAATGGATGGATGAACTTTGCATCTGGTTGCTGAGTCTCATCTTTGGCAACTGAACTTGCTGTCCTTCCTGAGAATGCTCTCAGGAGCAGGTTTCTGACAACCCTCTGTGCAATGTGTTATTTAAAGACAGGTAACACCCAGGGACAGAATAAATCAGTTCTGTAGGAAACTAAGGTAGAATTTCCTTCACACGACTGATTCCTGTTTCTCCTTGGGGCTCTTGGCATTTCTGGAGTTCCTTGTTTCTTAATTTTTCTGAACTGGAGGAACTGAGCGATTCAGACCTACAGCAAATACACCGCTGTTCCCACCACAACCTTCCATGATGGCAGGACCTCCTGGGATGACAGTCTTCCAGCTTATTAGTTGGTCGTGCCAACTCGGAAGGAAAAGGTGATCCACTGGTTGTGCTTTTTGCCTAGGTTTCTTGAGCTCTGGGATTGCCTTTCTGTTCTACTATAGGCTTTTTCTGTAATCATCTCTGTGTTATAAAGCCTAACTTGCACACAACAGGCTTCCAGAGTAAGGTCCCTGTACTGAGTGAGGCACTCTTGCTGTGCAGAGAACATATATCTATATATAAATATGTATGTAAGTAGGTATGCGTGTGTTGTGCAGAGAACATATATCTATATATAAATATGTATGTAAGTAGGTATGCGTGTGTATACACTTATATATGTCTATTATATATGTACACTTCTGTGCGTGTACAAGGGTGCTGTTCTCTACGGAGTCGGTGGAAGAGCTGGTGGTTAAGAAGAGCCCACATGTCCTCTCCAGGCAAGGAAGATGTCAGGTTGAGGTCAAGACTGCTGTTGAAATCCCACCCTATCTACCAAAACTCAAGGTAGGACTTCTCAGTTTGAGACAAGTGGTGTTAATCCTCTGCACTGTAAGCAGGGGTGTGATTCCCAACTCCGTAGAGAGTCACCATGGTCAAACAGCGAGGTCAGGAAAGCATAACGGCCAAGGCAATGGAGGTGGGAGCTGGCAGCCTTGGCAATCCCACCAGAGTACATGTGCTCGGCAAACACTCTGTGGGTGTATTCTTGCCCTTCCTAATAGAACTTTTAGAAACTTTTAAGTCCTTGCCAGGTTTCAAAATCAGATGCATAACTTAGTTAAAACTACCACAATGGCAGTTTCTAACAGGAGAACATAATGCAATGACCAAGCAAGACAACCRAACMGCTAGAAAGTTCCTGTATGTTCATGCCATGAGCTCACAGAATCACAGAATGGTTGAGGTTGGAAGGGACCYCTASRGATCAYCTAGTCCAAYCCCYTGCTCCAGSAGGGACACCCAGAGCACGGGGCACAGGGYGGCATCCAGGCGGGTTTGGAAGATCTCCAGAGAAGGAGACTCCACAGCCTCCCTGGGCAGCCYGTGCCAGGGCTCTGGCACCCTCACAGGRAAGAAGTTCCTCCTCACCTGGAGATGGGACTGCCTGTGTTTCAATGTTGTGAAGCARTCTGTCACTTCTTTGACAGTTCATGGGTTTAAATTGAAACCTCAGTTCCTCAATGGAATCTCTCTGCATTACCCAAGTTCAATGATATAAATGAGAGTAAAGATACTGTGAGGTTTGTATTGGCCCAGYGATTAAGAGGGTAAATGGAATATCTCTCTCTTTTTTTTTTTTTTTTTTAATCTTCAGATACTTCTTCAGACTTCTTGGTTATGAGTTTATAAGCCATTTTCAGATATTATCTGTGTCAACACTCCTTTAGGATTAAAATACACTAACAAGAACATACTTTCTTTGGTGGAGAAAACGACCCTTTTTTAGGACAGTTTTCTGAAATAATCCTTTCAGATGACAGGGAAATATCAGCCTGTTATAAAGATGAAGTCCTCTTCTGGACTCAGCTGTCCCCAATGCTCCAGGCAACACCCCTGGCAACTCAGACCAGGTTAAACTGTTTCAGCTGATCCAGGTGAGTTTTGCCTGGCACAAATTAGGAAGCACTTGTAAAACCTGCTCCGTCAGCAGAYTGGGGAGGGTGCTGACTTTGGCCTATGGATGCTTTCTTGCTGCAGTTGTGTGTAGAAGACCTCCTATGACCTTCAAGCAACTAAGCAGCAAGGTATTTCCTATCCCAAGATTGCCTACAAATATTGTGTTGTTGACMTAAGCATAGCAGTGCAAGAGCCATATTGTGGGAATAACTATTGTTTATAGGTATGGTGATATAAGTTAGCTTAATGCTTGTTTAAATGGCTGTATATCAATGATTATACCAATCTTTTGAGAGAAATCATGCACAGTGTAGTTATTCATGTACAAGCTCTGTGTTTAGCGCTGTCCTGACCATAGGAGATCAGGAGTGGGTGATAATATAGCTCTGCTATGCTGAGAGCTCCTTSCTCTAGTTTATTCACTGTTTGCTCGTTTGTGGAGGATCGGGGAGGACAGCTGGGGATGGTGCTGCCAGACTAAGCGCTCACCCTTGACTGCCATGTCAAGCTGCCAGGCTCAGTAGACATGCAAAGCCATGAGGGCTGTCCAAACTGTGTCCAAACCGTGCACACATTGGAGTCCCCAAGCTCTGGACAACTAGGTACCACGTGGTTCTGTCTGCCTCTAGTTTCAGTAGYGGCACAACAAATCTGTTCCCACCTCTTTTCCTACCTCAATGTGGAATTAGGACAAGCAAAGTAGTGCAAAAATGAAAATTATGTACATAATTTACCCAAAACATCTGCCGTGTTAAACACCATCACCAAAGCTGCTTTTGTGCTTGTTTCATGCTAATGTGGAAACTCCCTTTCTGCTAGAGTTCACTCGTCAGCAACACGGAACTTCAATGTTTGCTAATTCAGATTCAGCCAGCTTTGCCTGAAATAGATTCTCCTCTGTAGAGGGTGACTGAAGAACTGAATAACTCCATGCTCTTTCATCCCCTTCCTCAACACTTGGGTTTTCTGTGGGCCACAGAAATCCCCCAAACAAGTCAGAGGCATCTAAAATCAAAGCTCTCTACATGGCACAGCCATAAGCTGTCCCACCCAAGCTTCTCTGCCGGGCAAGCTGATGGACTGCGCTCTGATTCAGGGGCTCTCGAGCCCTGGGTTCCCCGGTATGTAGCTGAAGGGTGATACAGAAGGAAAATAGGAATCGGTGAGAGCTAAGAAAACTGTCCTACAGCTTACAAAAGTGCTTCTGGACCTGCAACCTACCTGTTGTTTAGTTGGGAAAATGCTGTAGAAGTGCGTAGAGGGGTTCTGGTGGCTCCCAGGCTTGATCTCTGTCCCCAGCCCAATTTCAACTCTGCCAATCTTCCAGTATTTAAGACAACAGCCGGCTGGGAAAAGAAATACCTTAGTTAGTGAAGTTCTTATCTTTGGTGATACTGAATGGGATTTTAACCTTTGTGCCTCAGTTCCCTGTTTGGAAATTAAGAAAAACAAGGAAACAAGAAAAACATGCTCGCCTCCCTGAGCATGATTGTGTTAAAATTGCAAGGGCCTCTGCTGGTGCAGAGATAGGGACTTGATAACCACCTCAGAGAGACAAATGAATATTTTCAAGGTTGCCATTTAACCTGTAGCTGCAAGTCARCCCTTAGCTCTGACACAAATGAAACATTGGTCCTGCCTACCACTGGTTTTGCTTCCTTTTAAAATGTAAGATGTCATGGTCGTATGATTATATTTGAAAAATAAGGGTTTTTTTTTCTGTTTCACCTTTCTGTCTGTYTTTGTTTGCTCTCTTGGATTAAGGACATAAATATCCCCCTTTCCCCCCTTCCCCCCCCCCAATAACTTTCTTAGTTGAATCACTTTCACTTGACTGCAAATGGGCACAAGCTTTAAGGGCTGTGTGAAACCCCTCTCTTAGCACTTGTCATGATATTTGCAATCAAGGTGTTTCTGGGAGTGAAGGGTTAGGATATTCTGGAAAACAGCCGTCTTGCTAAATACTACGACACAGCAGCACTTGAGGTTTTCCCCACTGGAAAAGCTTCCTGTGGCCATAAGGTGGCAGTGGCCTTGAAGAGAAACAACAGTAACAAAAACGATGTCTTTGGGCTATTAAATGATCATGACGCCAGGGCAGGAACTGCAGGCAGCAGTCAGCTCTCTCCCTGCTTCATTCCAGCAGAAACTTCTCCCCACAGAAGGGGAACATTGTGGGATTTTGCTGTACCTCTTTCCCCGGGCACCAAGGCCGATTCCACAGCCCCGCTGCAAATGGGGCCGAGCAAATCCAGCCCGTGGGTGCGCGAATGAGCCGAGCGACCTCCGAAAGCTTCAGTGCTGAGCTAAGGTTGTGCGAAGCAGCCGCTCTCCGCAGCGCGAGCGCCTCGCGGAGCCTTGGCGAGGAGAGCGGAGCTGTCCATTCCACCTTGTGTCCGGCTCTTCCCGAGTGCGGCACGATGGCAGACGTGCCCCGCTTGGCAACGCCAGGCAGGAGGGAAGAGGCGGCCGAGCAAAAGTCACCCCGACGGGCGAGCTCCATGTGCCGCCCTAGCTGAAGGGAGAAGGTGAAAGCCAGCCCCTTGGTGGGGTACCGGGAGCCGTGGCGTTGGTGTTGGCCTGTAAGGCTGAGGAGTAATTACTTGATGAAAGCCAGGAGCGGGGGGAGATCACCAGAATGTATAAATCAACTTCTATTTTCCTGTTACCCAGAAATACTCAGCAGGTCTCGCTTCTCATCCTGGCCCGGGTCCCGCAACCAGCCCCGCTCGCAGAGCGGCAGTGCCTGCTGGCGCCAAGGTTGGGAGATGCCCTCTCCAGCCGGAGAGCTGGTCCTTCTGCCCTCCCTGTGAGAGGGGCATCGGCTGAATGCACGTGCTCGACTTGCACTTTTGCGTGGACTTCTCTATTTGCCTTCTGCCAAGGCTGCCACACCAGTAGTTTTTATCTTGGCTTCAGAGGATAAGGAATCCACTTACAGGCCTGAAGAAGGAACTAATGGACTAGGAGAAATACAGTGTTTCTATTCTTCTTTCTCCTTTGCTCCACTTCAAATCTGCCCAAGCTGCTCGTTTCTGCAGCCTCTGGATASATTTTTGAAGAAACAGTAAACACGGAAGCATTTAGCTGTCTTGTTGCATGCTTTGTGTAGCATAGGCTTGAAGGTTCAGGATGGGATGTTTCGCTCCTGACTTGGAAAGTACAGGGGTGGACAAAACAAAATTCAGTTTATGCTAAATTTAATCGCTATTTTTTGCAATGCTCATTAGAAAAATGCAAACCCATATTGATTTGAAATCTGTGTTAGTTTAGTGAGAGGAATGATCTTCAGCTTAGAGAAGTGTCCTGAATTACAAGCCTGATTCTGCCAAAGCTGCTCTTCTCAGGCCTCTTCCAACTCCTGGTTGATCCCTGTGAGCCAGTGGCAAGACGCTTCTTGGATCTTTTGAGTTAAAATTCAAGAATTTCATTGAAACTATCTTGCGTTTCTGATCATAAATTTCCTTCAGAGGAGGCTCTTAAATTCTGAATGTTGAGCAGTTCTTGTTAGATTTTTATCACTTAATTATAACATACTTTCCCCAGAAAGGAAAAACAAAAGTATTTTTTCATAATGTCTACTGAGAATTGGATTGTTTCCTACTTCCTTGCCCAAATCTGCTTCCTGGCCCAAACTGACTTCTTGAATAGAGGCCACAAGAAGAACTAAGTTTCCCATAAGCTACAAAAATAACCACTTGTCCTTTCATGTGTTCTCAAATTCTTTTTGCTGTACATCCTTATTTTATTTCAGCATTTTTGAGCCCAAAGCAAAACAGGAGAGGCCAGGCAGGTGATGAGACCTCAGAGAAGTTCAGGATGCTCTTGGAAAAGCGGAAGTGAAACATCAGCGTGTTTGGACCAGAAATCTCTYTGTAAATTCAAAAACAGTAAAGCTTAACATTTGGGTTGCAAAAACTTAATCTCTGCTCAAATATGTGGGCATAGAGTAAGGCAAGATGGATTACACAGCTGCTTTACTAGATGTATTTAGAAGTGTGTGATGTAAATGTGGCCAGCTAGTAAAATATATGTGTGTGTGTGTGTGTGTRTATATATAGTTAATGTTCATGTTGTGTTAGTAAGAGTGAAGAGATGCTTTTCTTAATGCCACCTCTCAAGGATGCCCTCAAGTGTCTTGGTAGGTAGGGCATAACTTGTTCTCCTCAGAGGCATGCAGAGACCTTTTCCTGTGGTAGTTCAGCTCTGCAGAGCTGCACTGCTGAGTGAGACATTTGCACTTGTCCTCTCTTTAGAAATCACACTGTGGCCACCTTGGGTGTTTTTGCCACATGATCACTGGCCACAAGGCTGCAAGATTACTGGCCATGTGTCTCCTCAGACTGGTGCTGAGGTAAAAACGGCAGGCTTTTTATATTTGAAAAGCAAATGTGAATGCAAAGTTGGTATCCAGTTGTGAACGTGAGTGACCCTGCCTCTGAGTCATCGTGGAGCATTTCTTTCTGCCAGCAAAAGYGTTTCAGTGCCACAAGGACTCAACAAGCATCTCCTTCTAGCTTGGTTCCCACTCCTCGGCTAAATTAGATGACTCTGCTCTGATTGCTCACCCAGCTGATGAGATCAGAGGTGGTAGCTGATAAACTGTGAGGAATCAGTGGGATTCAGTTAAGCTGCTGGGGACAGAGGAGCTCTGAGCCCCCTCGCTGCCTGCCAGAGAAGGATGGAAAAGCTTGAGCTGAGCTCATGCCATTGAAAGAGAGGCATATGGTGACACTGCTGCTCAGAGCTTAGAGGTAGAGATAGTTGTTCTTAAACATCCAGCCACCCTAGTGACTCCCCTTTTCACATCCTAGAACATGCCGTTTACCAAAGGAGACAGTCATCGCATAAAGTGATTCTGTGCGTTGACCTTCCTATGAAATCCTCGTCGCTTCACAGCGTCGCTCTCAACGGGATGAGGAGGGTTGCTGCTTGGAGCCTGCTGAAGTGACCGAGTCACCTCAGCTTGCTGCTCACTCCTAGTGCGCTAGACGCCCAGGATGCATCGTGAGCTATCCCTGTATTTTACTGGGAGGTAGACTTGGTGAGTCAGGGCAGCGGTGCCCGACGGACCCGCCTGCACTGCGCGCTGCTGTGCACAAGCTGGAGGTGGTGGGTGGGCACTTCCAGAGCCAGTCCCACTATGCAGTAACTCCAGGGCTAGCGTTCCTCACTGGAGAGGCACTGGGACACCTTAACCCAGAGGCCGGAGGGATTGCTGCTCCATCAGAAGCCCTGAAGTCTTTCCACTTAATTTCCCAGGCTCGTATTTCCCAGGCTCACATCAGAAGCAAACACGACTTTAAAGGCACTCAAAACGAAATGGTTCACTTAAACACTGTGGTTTTAAAAACAAAATGCTGCCTTTTTATTTCTTTCAGTGTTTAACACTTTTGGAACTTATGTTTTCAAGTTTTTCTATGCCATCACAAGGGTATAGGGAGATGCGAATTTAAGCCAATCCGTGGAAGCTGGACTAAAACTAAAAGCTTTCATAATTGCATGGTTCCAGCAGCTAGGGCTGTAAKTGGAGTGGAAAAATACTAAAAAGTTACAGTGTTCAAGTCATAACTCCAATAAAATTGCATGCTGGAGTAAAACTATACATGTGGAAAATACACAGCTCTCTTCATGTTTAATGTTTTACATTAGGGCATACTTGAAAACGTGGCTTACTGGGAATAAATGCTATTCCCCATGTTCCCTTCTCCACCAAGAAGTCACCTTTTCCTCCTGCTAAAGGATGTCATAGCCACTGAGCAGATGAGCAGTGGTGACCTAAGATATTTCACCCTGTTAACAAGCGCTGCTGCTGTGGGTGCTCGGGGGCTTCTGCAGATGGATTTGGCTGCTGCCCTGYGCTGATGGGAGACAAGTGATTAAATCCCTTGACAAAATGGCACAAACTGAGTGGACCGATGAGCCCTCGTGGAGCAGCTTGGGAAGAAAATGAGCAGGTAGCTGTGTTTAATTTGTTATCTTGTTAATTTAATTGTTAACAAAATGATATCCCTGGGAAGAGGGTGAATTCATAGACTCCAAGGAGCACATTGACTCRCCGAGAAGACACTGGGAAAGATAGCAGTTCACAAACCATATGGTGGCATTGATTTTTTTTTTTTAAACTTTATTTTTTTTAAGCTAAGCTCTCAATTGATTTCTAGTTTAAAATCAATACTGTGATATGACCCAAAGAGAGGAAAGAAGCTGGTCGTCCATGAACGTCTTTCTCCAAGTACCTTAATAGATCAGCTTCATGAGGTTTTGCAGCAATGTCAAAATCACTTAAATAAAACAACAGTATGAAGCTGTTTTTAAAGATGAGAGATTTGTTCATGCTGGCATCTACCTTCCTTATAAATACATGCTAAATTGAAATAACTCCAGTTGGAAGAAACGAAAACAGCTTTGTTTCCAAAAACAGATATGAAACATTTGCGTTTAATCGCAGTTACAAAATATTCATGTTGCTTTTAATAGTGATTTGGTGGCTGGTGGACTCTTTCTGCCAATGAACTGCTCTGCTCCGAGTTTACCGACGTCCAGTAAGTTATTAATTTTTTCCTATGTATGCTAGAGTTCAATTATATAACAGTGTTCTTGCAGGTACCGCTGTGTAGGACTTGATGGTGATTTCTTCTTTGCTTGCATGTTATACAGAACCGGGCAGAGCTACCGTCTCGGTGTCTCCTTTGGGTGGCCTTTCCATTTTGTTGTACAGTAACATCTTTTTTAGAAATAATAATTATTCCCTTAATATAGRCGTGTCTATGTCCTTTCAGGTGTAAGAAAGGATGCTACCCTTACGTAGGGGTAAAGAAAATTGGCCTAAAATCATGGAAAGTAAAATTGTATCAACCATTCTCTGTTCTTTTTGGAGGAAGAATAAATTTGAGTGGTGGTATTGACCTCTTAGTAGCTGGAGCTACTAAAATGGGACAAAAAAAGACAGAAATAGAGTTGTTTAATGTATATGTTGTTTGTTTCTTTTTTTTCTCTTCAGTCTTTGGAAAGCAAAGCCAAAGTACTGAGGTTACATGACAAGTGTTTTCCAGTTTGCTGGTAAGGGAGAAGTATGGGGAACGTCTGTGCAGCAGCAAATGCTGTTTGTCGTGCTCACCTGAACAGCTTTTGCGGAGGAACTCTGGAAAGGTGTCCCTGGAACTCTGAAAAGTTGTCCCTGAACTTTTTGTTTTGTGTCKCTTTAGCACCAAAGAAACTCCAGAACAGGAGAAGAGCAAGAGTAGCATGCTAGAACCTGGAATAAATAAATAAGCAAGCAAGGTTATGGGCTTGTTGGGATGATATAAATTCCAGGAAAAATAACTGAAAATAGGCATTAAACTTATGCAGAATATAATTTTATGGTTATGACTGTAACTATTGCCAGTTAATCCAATTTTATGCCAAAACCATTTATCTTAAAAAAAAAAAAACCAAAAAAAACAAAACCAAAAAAAAAAACTCATGTTGTGCTTTGATCTGATTGCAAATTTGATTAATAATCAAAGCACCTGAGCTCTCATGCTCAGAGTTTAGTTCAGTGCTATTATGGGGGACAAATGAATTGAGAAGAGGCCGTCGGAGAGAGCTCAGAAGGTGCTGGTCACTGGTGAACCATCTCTTCAAGTGATGCTCAAGCAGTGATTGGCAATAGGGCAATGACAAAATTGTTCTTTTTTATTTTTTAATTTCTATTTTTTTAATTTAAACTAATGACCTCAAAGAAAGTGTAAAGGCCTGGTAGAGCTCATCACGAGCCTGAGGCAGGAGCAGTGCTTTCTGCCCAGAGCTAAACACGAGTCGAAAGCCTAACAGAGATAATGTCTGGGTTGCTTTTTTATTTCTTGAAATGAACCTTAATGAAGTTGTTAGGCTTGATGAAGTTTCCTGTTTGCAGCATGAAAGGAAAGTAAGGATATTGAAGCTTCTATAAACCTGGACAGGTGAATAAATACTGCTGTGCTCCATGTTAATTACCAAGCGATCAAATGGAACCATATAATTTATTTAACTCAGTGGCCTCTCCCTTTTGTTGCAGTCTGAAAGATTTGGAGTGKCTGGTACCTGACTTGTTATTATCCCTATAGCATCTATAGCATCATTTGGAGAAGAGAAGGCTGAGAGGGGATCTTATTATCATGTATAAATACATGAAGGGAGATTGTAGGGAGGAAGGGGCCAAGCTTTTCTCACTGGTGGCCAATGATAGGACAAGGGGTAATGGGTGCAAGCTGAAGGACAGGAGGTTTCATCTCCATGTGAGGAGGAACTTCTTCACTGTGAGGGTGCCAGAGCCCTGGCACGGGCTGCCCAGGGAGGCTGTGGAGTCTCCTTCTCTGGAGATCTTCCAAACCCGCCTGGATGCCACCCTGTGCTCTGGATATCCCTGTTGGAGCAGGAAGGTTGGACTRGATGATCTCTAGAAGTCCCTTCCAACCTGAAGATTCTGTGATCTACGAGTGCATTCAGCAGGAAACCTTGTGCCAGCTCCGTGCACATCTTCTGTTGCTCATGTTCATAAATGCTCAGCTAATTTCTTATTACCACAGCGAAGGGCTGTGYGTTCCCGAGCAGATGCCGGCAGTGCTGAGGGCTCAATGGAGCTCGGGTACCTACTCTCAGTGCAGCGGCTGCACGGATAAAAGGGACCAGGGAACACTGGGAAGTACAAGCTGGAAACAGCCTCATAAGACAGGAGAGTAAGCAGAAAATTTTAAATGTGCTGCTGAAACCAGAGCTTTTCTATGCTGTAGTCCTTTGCAAGCAAAGGAGGGCATCTTAGGAAATGGCCCTAGCAAGTGGCCTTCCACAGAGCAAACACGCTTGATGATCTYGTAGGGATAGCTCTTTTTTGGCTGATTTGTTTGTTACGGGCTTTTTTCTTTTTTTTTTTTTAATCGCTTCTGTCATTTGAATCATTTTATGTCTTTACCTACAGCCAGCAAGTGTGGATCTGATAGATTCTGTTGAACACGCTTTCAAAAACTGTTTGTAAGAACTTATGTAAATTTTCTCATCTGCGTCTCCTTTACCAACTAATAGTTTTGTTCAGAGAAATCTCAAGAGCTGGCTAACAAACACTGCTGTCGCCCTGTCTACAAGCAGCTCCTTTCTGCGCCTCTGATGCACATTCACTTTTGCCACCAAGAAGGTCTTGTCAAGTTGTCAGTGCCCCATCAGGGAACAACTTGAAAATAACTTGCCAAAAAACAAACCCTCTATTTTTTCAGGAGCAATTCCTGGATTTGCTCCAGAGTGGATGGATTTGCCTGCACAACTGAWGACAAGGAGCAAGAACAGAAATAGGGATTGGTGCAATTTAAGCCCATACCACTGATGGAGAAGTACACGGAGCCGTGGTCCAAGGTAGGCTCCTCTGTTCTTATTTATTATTTTTTCTCTCCTCTGTGATACTTCGCAGCAGCAGTGGCTCTTTATGCTGCCATAACAAGGCTCGATCCATGCTGTTGCACAAGCTCAGCTAACTTTTCTTAAGAGCAACCTGCAAGGTTAAGGCCTGAGTGGCTCTAATCTCTGCTAGTACCTTCAGATACTTGGGGTTTTAGTGCACTGAAAATACTTGGGTGAATAGACTCATCTTGAAGGTCTTTCCCAACCATCATGATTCTGTGATAATGCCATCCAGCAGTGATTCCTCAAGTTGTTCACCACTCCTTTAGGAAATATGAACACAGCCTAATCCTTCAGACTTGCTCCATCTGCTCTGGCTATAATCCTAGTGGGCCAAATATTAGCTGGTATGAGACTAGCTGTAGAAAGTAGAGCTTATRGTGTCCAACTACTCCTGCTGATTTCAGGAGGAAGGTAGGGTCAGCTGAGGTGAAGGGATCACCTTCATCAGTCACCTTGGCTAATATAAAGTGATAAGTATGTTTTTGTGGAACTGAGGTACTTGTGTGAAAAAAATGTTGCATCTGCCCCTAGCAGACCCAAATAGGCATCAGAGTGAACGAAATGGAGCTAACCCAGGCAAAAGGCAATCGTGGAGCAGACAAATGTTCTCRGCGTTGGCAGGAGACACAGCATGAGGCTCAGGTGCTGCCTTTCGATGTCGGAGCGACAGATAAAATTACTCCAGGAATAGCAGGTTGTTTTTKTTGCCTTTCCCACAGGACTTTTTGCAACAGAGGATGAACCATTGCCTGGCTTGAGAACTAACCTAAACTCCTTAAGGAACCTGCTTTCTTATTAATTCTTAGAATATTTCTGTTAAATTGTAGGCACATGGCTACAAATATTATCTAGTCTTGCAGTCCGGTCATGTGGTTGGGATACAGAGCTGGAAAAGAGAATTGGGAAAGATGGTGGTGCCATTGTGAAACACCCCAGTTTCATAACCAGGTTGTCACTACTCAGTTGTCTGGCCGTGAAGAGAGAGCCAAAGGTATTTGGTGGCCAAAGTGGGGGATTTCCTGCAGGAAATGCCTGGGAAGCTTTCCCTTGTGTGCACTGCTCTAGAGGAAGACAGCAATGGACTGCATGCCATGCAACATTGGGGCAAGGTTTTCTGGAGATAGCCTACTGATTTTGCTGTTTTTTTCCCGTGATAAGGCCAAAATCCTAAGAAGGGAAGGGATGTAAAGGTGGAAGAAAAAAGTCATCCTACACTGCAGAGCTAGGCTTGCTGGAGAAAGCCATCTAGTGGTCACTGTGTCATCTTCTTCATCCATCCCTAAGCTCTGCCTTGCCAGGGCTCCTGTTAAAATGAAAGTTTTGTTAGCCTTTGAGAAGGTTTCTATGTACAGCACGAGGCTTTTGGCTCATGTGGCYATATCCCTCTGGGCAGAGATGGAGGATGCGCCACGAGCTTGTCCTTGAGTAGGTGCAACTGTAGTGACCCATGCGAGCAGGAGACGCCAAGTTGCCTGCAATGAGATTTTTGGTGGCTGTGAAGAGCAGAGGGCATCAAAGGTTGGCTGATTTGCAACAAAATCCTGCCTGGATGCAGTGACCTAAGTAAAAGCCTTTACTCAATAAAGTGCATAAACATATGCTGAATGGTGGGACAACGGACTCTGCCCACGTGAGCGGAGAAGTTACTCCTGCTAACACATTGATTTGCTAGGAAGTGTAAGTTCTCTTTGATGAAAACAACCATGGATTAGTGCTGACTTCATTAAATTGTTTCATCAAAAGAGAAATCATTTAAGAAACCCCAAATGTTACTGTTTTGACATATTCTAAATGTTTTGACATTTACATGTAATTTAAAAAATTAAAACCCACCAAGCTGGGACAGAAGCTTTCATGTGATCACCATATGCAGTTTTTCCCTTTCCCCTGGGAAGAAATCAACCTAAACTCCTTCCAGTCAATCAACCCAAAATATTTCATATCAACATGAAATCCTCTCTGTCTGTGTTCTCAAGTTCAGTCAATGAACAAAAATTACAGTTATTTGCATGGGAAGAGTTTAAAAAAGGCTTAAGTTCAATGTCTGCTTTATTCTTTTGGATAATATGTTGAAACCTCTTCATCCACAGCTCTTAAGAGTTGGTGTTATGAATTTTTCAGAAGATAATGAAGAAGCTGCAGTGGGAGTATATGTTTATCAGGAAAACTGCTGTGTACAGTGACAAAAATGTGGGGTTTCTGAAAAGCAGGGGCAATTGCATATGCCTCCACGTGTTCCTTTAATGGTTGCACAATAGTTTTCCTGCCCCGTGGAGAGTAACTAAAATACTCCCTGTGTTGTTCTGGCCAGGGCCATGGGCAATCACACAAGTTCTGCCAAGCTTTACCTTCTTCCCAAACCTCACGTGTCCCATCAAAGACCATGAGCTGTAAGTTCTCTTCTGATATCGGTCCACAAAACACATCCCTTGGGCACAAACTGGGGGTCTGCTGCAATCACTGGGGCGCTCTGAGCAGTTCCCAGCAAATTGATGGCTGTGGGGATTGCTGCTCAGGTGTGTTTGGATGTTTTTTTTGATCTCCATGGCTATTGCAGGTTGATTTTTCTCAGGGTGTTGTCAAATTGGTTAGTCCGGGCCAAGGCACAATGCTAGTGAAATTCCATAGTTGTTCTGATGTTGYGGGATAGGGCCTCAACTTTATTTTTTCCCCTCTGCTCTGGCCCTAGGTCAGTACATACAGGCAATCACTTCAGTGTCATCTCTGGCATTTAGGAGCTATGGAAAAGTTGTGCTGCCGAGTAGCAGGCAGAGCACCGGGAGAGCTGATGGAGAGAACGTGCCCCATGTGTGTTTTAATGCAGCAGAGCTGAACAGTTAATGTGGCCAAGGAAGCCCAGCAAAGGAGGCAAGTCCCCATAGACTTGGTTTTTGTCTTCAAGGTACCCTTCTGTGTTCAGGGGAGAAGACAAAAGATTGAGCAAGCCTTAAGCAATTAAGCATTGCTTTCGTGGGTGAGACTAATTACACTGCTTCTAAAATGTCTTCATAGTGCCTGTATTGTAGTTTAAGCTGCAAAAACAACCCCGTCATTAGAACCCAACTCTAAGGTATGTGGGAGTTACAGGGCTGCACTTTTTCCCCTCCCCCCAAAAAATTGCTATGGGGAAATGAAGAAAAAAGAAAGAAAGAAAGGTTGGGGAGCCTGAGTCCAATTCTCAAAAAGAAAAAAAAAAAAAAAGCCCCAGGAATGTCAACCTAATCAAAAGCTGCTTGAATTTTTGCTCCTAAATCACTGATGTGCTCATGGTAAACTCTGGCTCTTGCCAATGTCAAAGCTCTAGCACGTACGATCGAAGTGAAGCCAAAACTATCAGTAATAAGGAGGTAAAGAAAAAGAATGCAAATTTGCTTGTTTGTCTGTTTGTTTTGTTTTCCCCTCTGCATGTTGACAGGGCATGTCTCTGTGACAGGCAATTGAGTTGGTCTTTTAAGACAAGATTGGGCAGCTTCCTCTAGTTTTCTTTGTGTTTGTTTYGAAGAACACAAATGCAATGGAGGATCCTTGCATGCAGGTTGGGAAGCATCACCTTTCCTGGTAGCTGGGACAGAACAAACATCACCTGAGCCGATCTCTGCATCTCTTCACAAATAGTTTGTAAAACAAATAGTGCTAACGGAGTTCAAGTCCCTGTTTCTTCCTGTTTTCAGCTTAGCTGCTTGTTTTAAGTTGTTGCTTTATTAAGCAGATGGGTTTTTTTTTCATAATGCCTAAAAGGAGTTTAAAGCATGAAGACACTTAAAGAAATGAGATGTCAAGTCTCTAACTAATGGGATTAGACAGTAGAGACTCTTTAAAGATGGCTTGGCCTAAGTGATCCAGCAGCCATAAGGACCTTATTATAAGGCGACAATTTATCTTGTGGACAATAGTCTCTCTTGAAGAACTCATGCAATCAAAATGTAGGTTTGTGTAAAGTGCTTAATGTTATTGAAGTGCTTTAATACAAATGCATGAGATTCCTGGGGGCAGCTGTGTGGGCTTCCGTGTGCATTTCATTTCTAGACTGCTGGCCCCTTCACGTGTTTCAATTAGGAAGTGAAAAATACTGTAAACCTACCTGTTTCAAAATAGTGGTTTTTATCTCCCCTCTGATCCCAGGAATGCTAGCCTTTCAGGGCTGTATTTTGCAGGAAAAAAAAATGGTCCACATGTGAGTGTTTAACGATGTGGTGATGCTTCTAAAATTCAAAATTCAGCTGCAGGCTAAGGACCATGCCTGTAACATTTCACTGTAAAACAGGTCTTTTTCCATAAAGATCTTAGCATTTGAAAACCTAAGGTTTTATAGAAAGCCCACTGCATCTTTATTGCCTTCACTGCTGTGAAAGTCAGGATGCCTTATGGGGAACATAAGGAATTGCTGAAGAGATGTGAATGCCCTCCTAAATATTCTAAGATCAGATCTCACCTACGAATTCCACGTTTCTTCTTAGAGGAGCCAACTGTGTGGTATCTGTGGCCTGATCCAAACATATTAATATAAACTGGTGTCCTTATGTTGACTTCCAAAGTATTGAAATTGCAACTCTTGAACTTGGGGAGGGGAGGATCATGTTGGCAGCGCTTTCCTCTTGGCTAATGTCAGGGCATCGTCATGGTGGGTCCTAGGGAGGAAGTCCCACCTGCCCAAGGAGTCCCRCAGCCCCAGGGGCAGAGAGAGTGGCAGGTAGGGTTGCACATGAGGTCCCACATCTGCGCATTTACTACTAGGGCTGCTTTGACCATCCCTCTTCTGCTCCAGTCCACCCTCTGGCCTACACCAGCTGCAGCCAAGCCAGTGGTTTTYATGAACTGTTCCTGTGTTCGTGTTTTTTGTTTGTTCTCGCTAATGGTTTTCAGGTGTTACAGTCTTGCCAAAAAGGAAAGTCACATCATCCTCGTCTCTCTGTATGATGCCCAAAATACCTCTGCATTGGAGCATATGGACAGACATGGGAAAAATGGAGGTCCAAGCTCTAGAGATGAATGGAGAGCTCCAGGTAGAACTGAGCATGGCCACAGCGATGCTAAAGGACCCCAGCTGCTACATCCAGGCTCTCTCTTTCTACTGTGCCCTACTTTGCAGTGAGAGTGTTCCCAAAGGGACTTCTTGGAGGTCCCTCAAGAAGAGCTGACCCCACGTTARCTGAGTCCCTAGCTAGTTCCGTGTCTCATGCACTACATGTTTTGCTAGCAATACCTCCCTTTTATAAGCAGAGAAAGGGGTCTGCTCCAAAACTGCCTGAAATCTTCAGTAGGATTTAGATTAAGCCCACAAATCCTGATTCTGCAAAGATTTAAGCTTGTGCATAACTTTACATACGTGAACAGTCTCACTGAGGTCAAATGAATTAAAATAAGGCACGAATAAAGCATTAAAATAATGCACCTGCTTAAGTCTTGGTGGTACTGGGGCCATAACGAACTAAAAAAAAAACATGAGTGAAAAAGTTGACTTTTTTCAATGCCATTAAAGAGTTGTTTCAGACACCCAGCCATTGCTGATTGTATTTACATGTATCATGCAATGCCTAAATGAACAGGAGGGTTTGCTCATCTGTGTCGTGGATTTGGGTCAATAAGGAATCCTATATGGCCTCAAAGGTTTGGCATTTCTATTTTCCTCAGAAAAGCACCTTGAAAGTATTAGTTTTGCAGCCTGATCCTTGAGGGATCAGCGGGTGTTTGTTCCAATCAGGATTGTAGGCCTCATTAAATAAAAAATAAAAATACTGAAGTAACAAAACATATGAGAAGCCTGTAACACAGTGAGGGTGTCTCAGGGTTGGTGAAGCAGGTCCCTCTCCAAAAGCAGACCAGAAGAAGCGAAATAARTATGTGCAGAGATGAAGCAAGGCTGGAATTTGCACAGGGTTTACAAGGTGGGAGAAGTACTGAGATTGCTGGCTCTAATAGCAATCAGAAGAACACTTGTCACTTGGCCATAAAGGATGTGTGTCACTCACTGCAAGAAGGACACCGAGGTGCTGCAGTGCACCCAAGGAAGGGCAAGGAAGCTGGTGCAGGGGCTGGAGCACAGACCTTGTGAGGAGCAGCCGAGGGAGCTGCAGTCTGGAGAAGAGGCGGCTCCAGGGAGACCTTATTGCTCTCTACAACTGCCAGGAAGGAGGCTGTAGTGAAGCAGGAGTCAATCTTTTCTGCAGAATAACTACCCATAGAACAAGAGCGAATGGCCTCAAGTTGTGCTAGGGGAGGTTTGGGTTGGGTATCAGGAGAAAAATCTATATGGAAAGAGTAGTCGAGCATTGSAACAGGCTGCTCAGGGAAGTGGTGGAGTCACCATCCCTGGCAGTGCTCGAGAAGCATGCAGGTGAGGTGCTTAGGGACATGGTTTAGCAGGCAGGATGGAGATGGGTTCATGGTTGGACTCAAGATCTTGAATATCTTTTCCAACCATAATGATTCCAAGAAATGTCTTGCTCCAAATCAGCCAGTCAACCAGTGCAGAGCCCCTGTCTCCTGTCCTCGTCCACACACTGAACATACCTGGGGAAAAGCATTTGACTCCATTCAGCTTCTACTGACTTAAATGGAGACAGGATTTTTAATGACAACTTTAAAAATATTTTTTAAATGAAACATTCTATGGAAGAGGAGGGAAAACCCACACAGCTTCTTACAATGTCATTGTAAGGAAGTTCCACTCTCTCACTAGTTTTTTGCATGTATTTCCAAATACACCTCACACGAGCCCAAAAATACAAGCTTAATAAATATGGCTTATTAGTGGCTTCAGACTCACAGAATCTGTCCTGTAAATAGCTGCTTAGATACAAAAATAATAGTTAGAAAAATAATTGTATCACATATGGGTGTTTGCTCTTCACTAGCTGTAGAAAGATACTTTCAAGCTCCCAAATGCTATTAGACTTTTTAAAGCAAAACTTCCTGCCAAGTGTATTTATTTATTTTAACTAGAAATTATTTGGAAGGACCAGAAGCGTGAGCAGCTGGTAAACTTCTCTTGCTTATTTTCCCCTCCATTTCTAATAATGAACTCAAATGATTTTAGCACTTCAAAAATACTCCACTCCAACAGACTATGCGTAGGCAAAACTCAGAGCTGTGCAGAAGTCCTGGAGCACAGAAGTAATGACGGGGAGAGGGGAGAGCAAAGGCAAGCGAGAGGTACCAAGAGAAAAGAAGAGGGAGAATAAAATGCCACGCAGAGACCCAAATAAAGAAGGAAAGTGCACGCAGGAAAGGGAGCTGCAGCCTTGCACAGACGCGCTGAAGAGCAGGTTGCTTGCAAGAGGTTGGCGTGTTGACGTGAGGCTGTTAGTTTGGAGGGCTGGTTTATGAGCTGCTGTAAAGCAACCAAGTCCCGCTGCCTCCTGAGCCCTGTGCTGGCCCATTTGGCTACCTGGGAAGATGCAACCTCAGGAGTTTCGCTCCAGGCACCAGACTTGCTCCCCTGCGGAGGCGGGCAGGCGATAACGCTGCGTTGGAAAGAGGCAAGGCTTTTGTGTGGCCTCTGGTGCCTTCAGCTGAAGTGCTCACGGACTGGTGTGGAGGTCGTGCAGTTCCCCCACTCCCCCGCTCGAAGGGCAGTCAAATTTGGGGCTGTTAAATTCACTTATGAACTCGCATCCCCTTTCGAAGGCAAGGCTCTTTTCCTGGCGTGTTTGTGCAGTACTTGGCAGAAGCATGTTCTTGTGGATTGCTTCAGCACGAGCACTTAGCACAAATAACTAATAATAGGCGTCCTAAAGAGCTGCGCAAAAGAAAAAGACAACTGTAAGAGAAAAAAAAATAGAGATGTGCTTGGGATCCTGTTTTGAAAGAGATCTTGACTGTGTTGTACACTTTAATAATATATTTGAAGACTCGCGTTGTGTTCTCCCACCAGAGAACTGGTGCAAATAGGTACGATTAGACACGGAAAGTAGTTACATAACTTGGAAGCTGTGTCCAATTTTCCTCCAGCACGGCAAGAATGACAAGAAGCTGTGAGCAACCTACAGCCTTGGTCACAGTGCCCGGGCCTCTCCTAACGGGGGGTCTCCAGAAGATAAGCTCATCCCTTCTGTGAGAGAGGCGCGAGTTCACTCTGGCTCTGCTCCTGCTCCTTCACCCCTTAGGTGCCTGCCAGGCTGTTGGCTTTCCAGGAGCCTGTTCCCACCAGGTGTGTCCCTGTGGAGCTGAGGAGTCCTTCCTTTCATTGCCTTGGACCCCGAGAAGTCTGGAGCTTGTGTAGCACCCTCGGCTCATGCGGCTCTCGGATACATGGTCCAGCTGGCTGCACTTCCCAGGCCGAAACAGAGAGGGAAGGTGGAGAAATAGGAATATCCAGGATTGCACCGAATTGCTGTGGCTGTTTCAGGGGCAACAGGGCTACTGAAGGCATTGAGGTTGGTTGTTTTCACTTGCAGGTTGCCCTTATTTAATTTGTGTAGCTCCCAGTGAGAGCCTGGTGCTCTGGCACCTGTAATAGATACGTGGAGCCCAGGGATTTGCTGCATCTTTGATACGTGAGTGTCTCTCACGTGGCTGGTTGTCATAACCCCGCTGCTCCGATTGGCACCTACCCTGCAATATTTTAAACTGTTTTGCAAGCAACAAAAAAATGCAACTTCAGCTCTTCATGCCATTCAGCTGAAGCAGGAAAAACTCCAAAAATTGCATGAAAGAGAAGAAGATGGGGAAAAAGAAAAAAAAATCACCCCAAAAGGCAAAGGAAATGGGCTGTGAAACTGCTGATAGGAAAAATGCTTTCATAAAGCAGTGAATGCTCTGAGTCACTCTTCTCCTTGGAGTCCCACATTGCTCCCATTGGCATCAAATAGGAGTTCAGACAGTGAAGTGCATGGGGCAGGATTAGGCCCTTCCCTTTGCTCCCAGGGATCACAGAATCACAGAATATTCAAGGTTGGAAGGGACCTCTAGAGATCATCTAGTCCAACCTTCCCATGTCTAGTCTCTTCCACTGTTTTATTGTATTTAAATAGCTCTCAACCCTTCTTGTTTAGTGCCAAGATGCATCCCCAGCTGTAGCCTGAAGCCTTCTGAGGTGGCACGGGACTATTCCCTCTTTTTCCCTTGGAGTACATTGCTCCAACACTGYCTCTCCTGCAGGGGCTTCAAGACCTTCAAATCTACTTTGTTAGACCCACGGACACCCAAGGAAGGGAGCTGTCCATTCCTGGCTGTAGAAAACGCTCTTCTCTACCTGCTGCCAATGACTGTGGGCTCTGCTAGTGCTATGAGACTCCCTGCAACTTCCTTAACCTTCCTTCCAGCCCCCTGTTTTCTTCTGCCATTTCAGCCTACTCTGACTGCAAGACCATGCCAGAAGAAGACAGGCACGGGGGCAAGTGAAATTTGTAAACGCTAAGGACGGAGCCATGTAAGCCTGTTCACATTTTCATGCTGACAGTTGGTATTTAGTACTTAAATAACTGTGGAAGCGACTGGGGAATACTGGCYGGCATGCTCGGCGTAAATGCCATTTAATCTTTCCGTTTCTGTAGCTTCTGGAGCCCATAATTTCTATTTAGTTACGGAAATAGAAACCGAGATTATTCTACATGAGACACGTGTTTCTGATAAACGCATCTGAGAGAATGTGTATCCCAAATTCAATCCTAAAAGTCCCCGTTCTTAAGTCAACGTCATGCTTCAAGGCCTTTGTTACTGGAATGACAAAATCTTCCCATGTGGCCTCTCTAATATCATCACAAATGGCCCTTTTAAGTTTGAGTGGCAGCTCGGGCCAATGCTCCTTTGATTCTAAATGAGGTAAAGTGTTTGCATAGAAAAAAATGGTACTTTATAGAAAATCTCTCAGCAGTAGAACTGGTGAAATTTTCAAACACAGAATTTACTCATTGAGAAGTGAGGTTTGGACAGAAAAATAAGGGAGTTGGGATCTTCTAACTATTGATGTTGGCATCTTCTGCTTAGAAATGATGTTTCTGTTTAAAAAAGAATTTTTATCTTTATGCTGCTAAGTGCATTCTTAAAGATAAATAGGACATGAAAACAGACTACTTCAGGGTGAGTTAAATATTTAATTGGGCACCCAAAATGTGGTTTTCTGTCCTGTGCAATTTGGATTTTTCTTTCTGGAGACCGAGACAGAAGAAGATTTGGTGGAGCATAAAGCATCTTCATTTGGGTGAGCACAAAATAAGTATTTACTTAAATCTGTTCATCTTTGCTCTTTGCTTTGGTCAGATTGAACCAGAATTGAAGTGATTTAGAAAGCTGCTACTCCTTGGTTGATGTATGATAACTGACTGTGTGTATTTTGTTATTTCAAATAGAAACCTGAGTGATTGTTCTGGTAACATCTTAGGATATTTTCACTTAGTTATTTGTCATTACTTTTTCATATATGCGTATATATATGTATTTTTCAATTAAGGCGATTTAAGTTTGGCATTTAATTAAGCTATATATATGATGTTGCTGGCTCCTAATAGTACTCCTGTACTTGGAAAAAAGAATCTATCAGGCAAAATTTCATTTAAGGAAAAAGAGAAAATTTTCTACTACAGAATATTAAAACTTAAGGAGTGTTCAATAATAAGTCAAAGGCGGCCCCCTATTAACGTTTGGAGTTCCAAACTATGTCAAAGAAAACAGGTAAAACCTTGAAATAAAACTGTGTCAAGTACATATGTTCCATAGGGAAGTATTTCTTCCTTTGGTGTTCAYACAGCTCATCAGGGCTTAGGCATGATGCTCTAGAATATACAGAAACTTGTTAAATTTATAACACTATACAAAAGTAGCAAAATCCTGTATATCAGAATGACAACAATAACTTTACGCCAGTGCTGGAAGATAATTTTAAAAGATAGAATAGTCACAAAAAACAATTTCTGGCAATTTCTCCCAAGGATAAATTGTTTCTTTGCCTAGGACACTGTTAATACAGAAACTAAAGGTAAGTAGTTAGTAGCACAAATGTCAACTGTCTGTAGCTTATTGGCTTATTGCACAGAGTGGGGCGGATTTTGATTTTAATATTTTAATCCTAAAACAACTTCCGTGAAACAATCACAACATTTATTTTTTTTCCTTTTTTGCCCTCTGGGGAATAAACAGCAAGTGGAAAGTCCTTTTTCTCTCCTCTCCAGCAAGCAGGAATCGCACATCACTGATGAAGCCCCTTGGATTCCTTCTGTAAAGCCAACACATACGACTAAGGCAAGGGTGGTCCCTAGACCCCGGATGGACCCTGTGTGAAGGTGACTGGTTGGGGCAACCCTGATCTCGGGTGTCTCCTCAGCTCAGCTCAACTAGAAGCCAGGGAGGGTGTTGGAGCTGACATGGGCCCTCCAAGGACCGTGGATGTTGTAAGAATGAGCCAGAGCTTCACCTAACCTAGTGTGCTTGTTGCTCTCCTTACCCACGGTGCCCTGATACCCACAGCTCTTCTTTTACTATATATCAACCAATGCTCTGGGTACGCTCAATAGAGGGTAAGGAGAGCAACAAGCACACTAGGTTAGGTGAAGCTCTGGCTCATTCTTACAACATCCACGGTCCTTGGAGGGCCCTGTGGCCCCAGGGCATAGATTAGGTAGCAGTTGAAGCTAATGGGGAGTTTGGTGGCAAGGGCAAGCCCACACGCTACGAGACCTAGAGTTGCCTGGTCAGGTGGGTGCTAAAGGGCTAAGCTGATGTTTTGAACATATCTGTCAAGCTTCTGTTTAGTGAGTTTGGGACAGGACTAAGATTAAGGAAGAACTAGAGGAACTAATACAGACCTCTGCAAAACCCCACAGTCTTCCATTAATGAGAAAAACGGAATGATTTTCTTTGACAAGTGGACATCATTTCCCTAGGGCAATGCCCAAGGCATGGATAGATGCACTGTGTTTACTATTCACAGGATCGGCAGCTTTACACTGTGTTAAGGCTTCTTCTTCACTTTGTATTTTAGAGTACCGAGATTTTTGTAATGAAAAGATAAGTTTCCTAGTTTCCTCTTTTATTTTTTAAGAGAGACACATGCAGAACTGGTGATAGGAGGCTGTTGGCAACTCTGGAATCGTTTTTCTTGAATCTCTGTTTACAGGCTGTCTTTGCCAAAGCTGTCTCCCGAGCTTGCCTCTGCCCGCTGAATGGGAACGCCACATTAACTCGCCCTCAGCACTGAACACAAGTATTTCACTCTGGATCTGTTGTGCCTTTAGTCAACCCACAGATAGAGCGGTCGGGGATGTGCAGGAGGAGCTGCAGCCCTAGGAGCCTTGGGTCTAGACTTATTCCACCCAACTGCTCTGTGAGGCAGCTCAGGTGGCTGAGGCTTTGCCCCGGGATTCAGGGCTTCCCACACTGCCCTCTCTTCGGCTGCTCTGGCCAACAGCGATTAGGGATTCGCTACTCTAGAGAATTCTGCTGGATTAATGCCTGCTAGGGATTAATATGTTTGAATGAAGTACAAGGCACTGCCAAAATTGCCTCTCTACAGCAAGGCAGGGCATTTCTTTCTAAAACTGACCCACAGATAGAATGTCTTTTATGGACAGCATTTGCAGCAGGGCAATACTTGCTAGCAGCAAAAAAAACAAACACACAAACAAGAAAAACCACAAGATAATCAATAACKGGCCTTCCTATTTCCTTTAGTACCTGCTCTATTTATTGTCTCTACTAAAAGCCCTTGCTTATATAAATTGTGCTTAAGAGGCATGTAGATGAAAAATCACTGGTATATCTGGTATACTCTACCACATGGCATTAGGTTTGAGGTCGCCCTTCTTCAGTATTTAACTTACTGCTCATTTATTATAGGAATTATTGAAAATAATTCAAAAAAAATTATATATATATATATATATATATATATATATATATAAAGTCAATGTGCTGCAACCAATTTTGGAGATAACAGCCCTGACTAAGTGATGGGAAAACAGAGACTAGCCAGGCAACTTTCTGTGTCTGATCTCACTTGTGGCCTACGGTCTCATATAGTCTATGGCTCACAGTCTCTGGTCTCTGCTCTGTTTCAGTCACTCCACTGTGGCTCAGAAGAGAGGCAGCTCCTTTTTTGAGAGCAGCAGCAGCTTTCAGCTGCTAGAGGGGACAGAGTTGCACGTGATTCTGTTCATCCTATACCCGAGGGGGGCGAATATCCTTTTAAGGTGAAGGTGACAAGCCCCTTTTGCTAGTGACTTGATTCATCCTTTCACTCTGGTCTTCAGATGCACACTCCCCGTGTCAGTCAACTGCTGCTATTGTGCTACAGCAACTTTCACAAGGAGGTTAAACTTTGCATACGATTAAACTGTGCAAGAACTTGGAGTCTCCCTCTGCCTTGTTTCATCTTTGCAAGTCACAGGAAGAGCGGGGCTTAAATAGCAAACTGACATCTGCCACGCAGTCACATGGAGCCCGTCTATATTTAGAGTGAAGTCTGTAACAGCTACGCTCATTAGGATCATCCTCGGGCAGAAAGGCTGTAATTACGGCACTCCAACAAGGCAGCATCTCGTGCTCACGCGGGTTGGAATCTGGAGGCAGCGCACGGAGTTTGCCGGGGGTAACCCAAAGCAGAACCTGCCCCCAGCCCTGGTCAACCGAGGCTGCAGCTCTGGACATGAGGCTAAGCCTAGAAGAAGCCATGCCCGCCTTTAATGTACGGCCACAAAGAGTTATGCTTTATGAAGAGGGAGAAGGCGGCTGCCGCCTGTGTTATAGTAATAGCATTGTCACATGGCATAAGAACATAAACCAGAGATGGCATCTTTTTTTAGAACAACTGGTATTGCTGAGGAAAGCAGAGAGGCTTTTGGCATAGCAGCCTCTCCTCAGTTCTTGAAAATTTTCCTGGCTAGGAAATTATGGAGATTAAGCGTGAAAGACATTAAAGCTTTTAAAGTCTTCTGTTTGTTCAACTTGTGTTTTAACATAGTTGCCTGCTTAAGAACTTAGTGGAGGAAAAGCCAAACTTGAATGAAAAAAAGGAACATTTGAAGGTGGCTCCCAAGATGAATGGCAGCAAAATTGTCAATATTCAGAAAGCCGGTAGACTAATGAGTGGTCATGGCAGCTGAGGCAGAAACCCTAAAATGGCCTGGACCACGGCAGCTTTGGTTCTGAAGAGCTCATCTGACAGTTCTTCAGTTTTCTAAATGAATTTGAATTTGGACACATTTACATCCATCTACTTGGTTRTTGAACGGGTGCTGACACCCAAGTCCTGGCACAATTACTGGTGACCGCAGCTACCCTTCTCTTGCACGCTGCTATAGCTACCTGAAGGAGTGTGACCAAAATGACTGTGTGGCCAGAACAGCATCAAAACATGTGGTGTGGCCAAGCGCTGATCTGACCCAGGCCTCTGGAAAGTCACAGTGCTGTTGACTGCAGGCTCTTTTGTAAGAGAGCCTGAAACGTCCTTCGCATTCTCCTTGGAGGAGAAGAGGAGGAAGCTGTTTTGCCAGCAACAGTGAAGTCAACTCTCTGGGACATCTGGAAAAGCAGAGTGAATATGGCAAGTATGTATAATTAATATAATGGTGCTTGTGCTTAAGTACTGTGCTGCTCCTGGAGCCGGCCTTGGAGCTGGCCTCCTTTGCACTTGGTGGTTTACAAACAGAGAGCGAACTGATGCCTTCTGCATGCACGAGCTTCTAGGCTAACCCCAGGGGACAGCGTTGCCTCCAACGTGGCTGCAACGAAGCTTTTGTAAATTTAGTATCTATTCCAGTGATGCAGAAAACAAAGTGAAGTGTCCTTGATAGCGTATTGCAGGAGTTTTAGAGCAAGATCTGATCTTTTCCTCACTTGCACGTGGTCAGTGACCCAGCATCCTCTGACATTAAAACCTTTTGTGCCACGTGTGCACKTACTCATCCCTGCAGAGCAGGTGGAATGAGAGAAAAGGCCTGTGTATTTATGGTTTGTTGAGTGGTTTTTTTTTTTATTTGTTTGTTTGTTTTAAGAAGCCCTTGTGCCAGAGAAAACAAACTCAACTCCTTCCTCTGCTCCTAGTCTCTGAATGGGATATAAATACCATCCCGCACTTTAGCATTGTTAATTAATATGTAATTTCCGTTGCCTTCCTTTTGGAGAGTTCATTATCTTGAGGAATGTAACTCTTCATTCAAACATTTCATTTTGCAGGGGGAGAAATAAACGGAGGCGCAGGAGAACTACTTTAACGGGATTGTGTGACAATGGCTGTGATAATAATTGTCTGGGAGAATTATGTGAAGGTAACAAAAGGCCTCACAAAATGAATACATTACAAAGACTCTTTTATCACTGRAAAATACTGGTGTCCTTAAAAAGAGAGAGAGAGAGAAGTAGGAGCTGAGGAGATTTTTTTCTTTTGTAGGAAAATGCAAAGATTACACTGAAGTTTGTGCAGAGAAGACATTTCCTCAAGGCTTCCAAGAAAATCTTGCACTTTTCTCCCTTGCTTCCCTCACGCTGATTTCCACAAAACACTTCCCCGTGCGAATTCTCCTGCACTTATGTAGACGCTGGTGACCAGCTAGGCTGCTGGCCGTGACCCGGGCTGCCAGTTTTGTGCCCTCTTGGTGTGGCTGGGAACACACAGGTGAGTCGAGTCAGTGGGAGATGGAGAGGGGCGAGTAAGTGAGGCAGGCAGAGGGCTATTTTCTAGCTCATCCGGGCAACCATCCCCATGACAGCTACCTATTATCAGATCTATCATTTACACACTTATTTCCACAGCATGCGGAGGGCTAGTCTCCAAGCTGCAATACAGTTTCCGGCCCCTTTTGAAAATGTCAGAGACTCTTTACTAGACCCAGCTGACAAGCGGCTTCAAGCTTGTTAGTTTTCTCTTAATTCTAAGTTATAATCATGAGAAGTCTGTTCTTCTCATCATTTATTTCTGCGAAAATGTTGCTCTCGCTGTCACCATTTGGAACACCGTAGCCGCGTGTACTGAACACTGTGTTCAGGAATTCTTATTTTTGTCACCAAAGTACAGCTGCATCTTCAGGGCGGCACAGAATTAGAATAAGGTATAATGAAGTGCTGGAGGTTGCTAATACACACTACATTTAGCAGCACCTTGACACACAGAAGTGTGCTGCTTTACACTTCCACAGAAACGGAACAAGCAAGGAGGCAATGAAAATTCCTTCAGAGCTTGCAAGGGAATGGGAATGGTCTTTTCGAACGAAACAGGTAGGTTTTTCCCCCTGTGGTCGGTGACTCCCCAGGGGACATGGGGCTGTGCAGCTCTCCTGCTCCTCCTGCTCCCAGGTAGCTTGGATGGCTTCGGGCCCTGCTCATCCTCCTTCATCTTCCTCCTTGCCTCAGCAGTGGGGATCTAGGACTGTGGGGCACGGATGAACCCCGAACTCTCGCTGGAAGGCGTTTCCTTCAGGAAGATGAGTTTTATGTCCAAGGGCTTCTTGCAGCTTTCTCCTCACCAGCTGAGTTGGTGGCCAAGGGCAGCCCGGGCAGCGCTGAGTCCCTGTACTTGGCCAAAGGGACACTGAGACACTGCAGCGAGCTGGGAAGCCGGGAGATGAAAGACAGCAGTCAACAACAGTAGGAAAAGAGGAAAGAAAAGAGGAAAGTGGCGGCCAGCACCAGGGCACACGGGTCTCCGAGCATCTCCTTCGGAGCAGGAGGCCCAGGCCCTGTGTGATGGCAGCAGCGCCCATGAGGGAGAAGTCACTGCCGGCCRCGGCGGTGTCCAGTGTGTGCTTCCCGAGCCGCCCCTCCACGTGCTCTCAAGAAAATCGGCGCCGCTTGTTGAGGCGGCCACGGATGAGGGATGGAGAGCGGGGCACGTAACATGCTGCCCGTGGGCCCACGGGGGCAGCCATTTCCCTCCTCCGCCTCCCTGATGGCCGGCACCGGCGCCTGCAGAGCGYGGAGGGCTCAGCTTGGCCCAACACCCCTGGGCACAAAGCGCCCGTCCTGCAGCGCTGAGGCCACGGCCTCCTCTCCTCCTCCTCTTCTTCCTTGGGCAAGGCAAGGGGGTGGCAAAAGGCCCCCCAGCTGCTTGGACGTGCCAGGCATCCTTCGTCCCCCTCTCCTGGTCCCGGTGAAACCCACGCGCACAGCAGTGAGCGAGCGCCGCTTTGAGCAAGCGTGATAAAAGACAAGACCTTGAGAAAAGTCAAAAGCATCTGGGGGAGGAAACGGGTCGGACATGTAAAGAGAGAGAAAGGGAAAAGGAGAAGAAAAAAAAAAAAAAAACCCACGAGAGTTGAAGAGTTTCACCAGTGAGCCATGAAATGAGAAGTAACAGCTGACGTACTGGAGAGAAGCGCAGGGAGGCGTCAGCAGAAACTACAAGGCCAAGGCTAAGGGGGGGAACAGGAGCCGAAACTTCAGTCGTCACCAAGGCAAAGGAGAGCCAGAGGGGGAAGAGGAGAGACAAGGAGCAGGATGAGGAGCGGGCCGGGCTGCGGCCTCGCRCGCAGCACGGCCTCTGGGAGAACACGGCCAGGGAGGCTCCCGTCTCGCGGGTGCTGTGGGAGCCGCCAGTGCCCCTCCGATGAAAGCCCCCTTTTGTTCCCGGCAGGAGCAGCCAGACTACGTTTCCCAGCAGGCTCCGGAGGGAGGGGGGAAAGCAGAGCTCTTCACTCTTCTTCTTCCCCCATCGCACTCCTCCTCCGTGGAAGAAGGAAGAAAAATGTCTGTATGTCTGTGTGCATTTTGCTGATACGTTTGTGCATGCGTTGAGCATGCATGAGCTGCAGAAGGCTGCTCCCTGAAAATAACGAGGAACTTGACTGCCTCCAAAATCCAACTCAAGAGAAACATTAAAAAAAACAAAAAACCCACGTGTGCAGGTGTGAGCCCACACAAAGGAGAAAGACGCTGAAGTGGTTAAATGCTGGAGTGGGAAGAGAGTTTGCCGGAGCTTTGAGATCTTAAGGAAGGCCTAGAGCAGGGAAACCACTTTGTTCTCCTCGGGAAGGGAGGGCCGGGTGTGCGCCGGACGTCGCGGGGCTGCTCACAACTCACACAACTGCGCGCCCAACTACGGCACGTCGTGCATGATGTCGCTTGTCACCACACAAACGCCGCCTCCCTGGTCTCCCCAGAGCCCACAGATTGCTTTGCTGATCTTCTGCATCAGATGGCTCCATCCTTCTGGTTCTGCGTGCAGTGGGATCCGAGGTCTGGGTAAATATGGATAAACAAAGCGTGTATTTTGTAACAGATTTATTTTTAGTGCCCGCGTATTTACACAGGGGAAAAATAGGGCCGTTTAATTAATTTTGATTCTGTTGGGTTGCGAGTGATTAGTACTCAGAGATGTGAGTGGAAGCGCAAACCTTATCAAGTCTTTACAAAAGCAAAACAAAACCCCAGAACCATTAGAAATCGCTGCTTTGATGTGGACTCCCTATAAATCCTGCCCTCTCAGTTATATCTCTGACTCCAGCAAAGCGATGGAAGCGACGTGCAGAGACATTGGCCTCGGCTCTCCAAGGAAGCCTGGGCACGGAGCTCCTCTGTAGCAAGAGGTGGAAGGCAGTGGCTATAGGGTGTGTGAATGCTTGCATATATACACGCGTGTGTGCAGATATAGCCATAGAGGTACAGAAATAGAGAGCTGTGTAYATACACACACACACTGTGTATACACTCTGCGTCAGGTCTCTGTAACAAAAGACGAATCTAATGTCCAAACACATGAGCTTGTATGTTGTTTTAAATGGTAAGACAGAAAGCTTAACCACTCTGGCTGGTTTGGCAGACAAAATGATTCTTGTTCAGCAGTAATTTTTATCACCCTRTTTCGTCCTTGACCCTCGGATACCTTGTCATGGTTATTTTACGTTGGAGATCTTTACACGTAGATATTCAAAACATAATTGCTTGTGCTGCTGCTAGCACACAGACCGTCTCGGAGGGGGTAGTTGTAAATACAGAGTTTTCACGCTCGTGTTCTCTGTTCCTTCCCCATCGCAGCAGCAYGTGCAGCGCTCCAGCTGCTTCTCTCCGTTGTGGCTTCACATTTGCCCGTGAAGTCCGCACTTCGACACCACTAAGGGCTGTTAAAACATACTGGCAACCAGCGTCGTTTCCACTGAACTTAAAATCGATATCAAGGCRGCATTTTCATATGAGCCAGGTAGGGCTTAAGTGGTTGTTATATTTTTATTATGCATATTTGTGGTGCAACAAACACGTAGCTTTGAGCTGGGTGTGCCTTCAAGGCTAGATGTGAAAAGAGGTGAGAAGGAGGCGCTCTGTTTCGGAAGTGCCCTTGGGAGTTAATGTTATTTCCCTGGTTCCCTAAGAAAAAGTCTTTTCCTGCCAATTTTCCCCAATGGCACAGTGCTGGCTCCAACACTTGCACCTCCTGGATCCATCCCCAGCCCATCCTGAGGCTTCCAGTAGGTTTGTCCGCCCTTGGGGACAAGCTTTGGAGCTTCTGTAGCTCTGGGATAGGAGCCATGGGTGACAGTGAACAAGGAGCACTTTCTTCCCATTGCTATAAGATGCTGAGATTTCCACGTGCCTTCGTATTACCTACAAAACATGACGGAAGGAGGGCACATTTTTCTAAACCATTTGTTGATGAGGGTGGATTCATTTCTGTAATTCTCCGATTTCACAGGGTTGAGTATGGGATTTAATCAGTTTCTCCACTACAAGAGTTGCACAGACTTGGCTGGCGCGGCTTCTTTTGCATCCTGTCTTACACCTGTGCCACGAAGGTGAGTGGGAACATGATGTTTCCCAGGTGGGCAAGGCTGCGCCCCAATACAGACTATTCCCTTTCAACAGGTGACTAATAGACTAATGGTAACATTTCTCTTCTTACTCTTTCCCTCCAAATTTCTCTCTTGTTCTGCTGTTATTTTTTCTATCAGTTCTCGTCATTACCTTGCTACAAAGCCAGTCTTACTGCATTGCTGGTTTTCTGGGCCCACATCTGGCTTTGAGGAAAATGAAGATCAAGGTTTAAGAAGGATCACACCTTTATTTTGTTCATGAAAGGTAAATTGCAAACCTAGTCTTGAGTTCTCACTCAAACAAGTTGGCCCACTCGAACAAACCCCTCATGTCCTTAGGCAAACTTCATTGAAGTGGGTGCGTGTTAAGGTTGAATAAAGGAATTCATTGATTTCTGCGGTTCTAATCTCACGTGTCAAGATGTATTCATGTGAGTTGCAGGCTCATCTTTCAAAACTGAGGGTATTTTCTACAGTAAAACAGATGCCCAGACCCAAAGCTAAATCTTTAGTTGCTAATCATAAACAGACGTTTATGATTATTGCTGTATTGCTCTTAGCATTTTATGTCTAACATGTGAACCACTACCTACAGACCTTTTACCTTAGGTATATACAAGAATATTGTGAGTGGCAGATACATTTTGTATCTTCCTGTCACTTCAGAGCCAATGAGTGTGGCATGCGTTCAGCAAGGTAAGTCATGTGCTTCAGAGCCTAACATAAAAATAATTAAAAATAAAAGATTACCCCCAAGTATGGCATGACTGAAATCGTAACAAATCAATACAAGCTGCGAAGAGGGAAAGCAGGAGTCGAGACCAACAGGCTTCACAGAATCACAGAATGGTTGAGGTTGGAAGGCACTTCTAGAGATCATCCAGTCCAACYCCCTGCTCCAGCAGGGACACCCAGAGCAYGGGGCACAGGGCGGCATCCAGGCGGGTTTGGGAGATCTCCAGAGAAGGAGASTCCACAGCCTCCCTGGGCAGCCTGTGCCAGGGCTCTGTCAAAGGGCTTGCTCCCTTTCTTGTAGGATCAAGCAAATCTTGATCTTTGGATCTCAGCAACACTTGTTTTGCGCATTTAGCCTTATTGCTACAAGGCAGTCCTGAAGGCATCCATCGGTAAAGGAGGTGAGGAAGGTGGCATGATTTACACTTCATATTTTGACTCTTGAATCCACTTGGTCTGTTCCAGTACCTGGTGCAAGGTCTAAAGCAAAGCTGTGTTCCGGCTTCACCTGGAGCTCGGTTTGGCTGCCGCTGGAGTGCCGGGCTCCTGTTGACTTTCCTGCAGGGCCCCACTAGCCGCYGYGCTCCCTCCCGCGCTCCCAGCCACGCAGCCTCTTTGGCTGAGCTGCTTTGGCAGAAAGTCACCCTGCCAGCCCAGGCACTATGAGCATGTTTATTTTCACAGTGCCTCTTTACRATGTAGTTTTATGACTGAGAATTTGAAGGGAAACCTCTAGGAGCAGACGGCAGCTATTACAGGAAATGCCTCTCCAAGTCATGCGCTTCTAGTCCTTAACTATTCCTCATTACTCTCTCTTAACTTCTGTCCCYGTGTGCTTCCCCAGCAGCGCCACGCGGCTTAGAGGGAGATGAAGGAGCCCGGGGAATAGAGGCATTTTCACAGCGTCAGCAGGACGGCTGAGCCAGAGCCCTGGAACGTCACGAGCCGGCCCCCTTCCTACCTAATCGTGAGGCTGAATGGAAAAATCATGAGATGTTTTCAAAGGAGATGCGGGCTTCCTTTCTGCTCACTTTCTGCCTCTGCTTTCGCCACGTGACGAAGCTGCGTTTCCAGCTTTTCCCCAGGAAATAAAAAGTCTGCAAGTGTCTGTAAATGCCAAATGAGGGGCATTAAAAAAAAAAAAAAAAAGAGGCTAGCTTTGCAATAATAGTCAAAATTGGAAAAAAAAAAAATAGGGTTTCTGCAGAGACATAAGGAGAATCAAGTGGGCRTTACCAAATGTAGTAGCACTGCTTGGAATCCTTACACAACTCGCCTAGTATTTAACTGGGACAAGGACAGAGGCTGACATTTAGGCCAGGAAAGGACTGAGGGAAAGCATCTAGACTGGGAAATTACTGTGGAAAATGTTGCCGCAGCGTCTTAGACAAGGAACTATGGGGACACAGGAGGCCTTTTTTGCCCACCTTGGACAGTCTTCAGCTCCGAGATCTGCAGCAGCTTTGGGGCTGGGTGAAATTCAATCCATTTCTTCCTCTCCAGGTGGTACAGCCTGGACAGGGACACCAGCTTCCCATGGGAGACGCCATCCTACTTGAGACCTCCAGCGCCACTCAGAGTCTTTCCAYGTTTTCCTGGGAGCGGGTAATTATCCACAGAATACCCATTATCCCATTATAATGGGTAATTATCCATACCCATATCCAAAGCAGAGYCCTGCTTTGTTTTGACAGGCTGCAGTGACTTTTAGGAGGTGCTCAAGAGCCATTTGTTTTATCAAGCTTTGGGAGGAGAGCAGGTGAGTGAAGTGAGAGCAGTTTGATACCCCAACAGAAGAGGTGGTCAGGACTTATTCACTCAAGGCCTGATTCTGGTTTTCTTTTTTTAGTTTTAGTTTAGTTTTTTGGGTTTTTTTTTTTTTTTTCTGGTGCTCTGTAGTGTTTTGCAGCCTTTGCACATCTTTTGTTGCACTCACGCTCAGTGGTGGAGAGGACTATTTAAAGATCCTCAATATGTTTATTTAAAGAAGGGGGAAAAAAAAAGAACTCCCGAGAAAGCAGAATGTTCACAATCCTTGGAGCTGTTCCCCGTGATCATGTGTTAAGTAAGACACGATGACCAATAACCGCGTCGCGCGCAGGGTCTTTGTGCCATAAATGTTTTCCCTTTCTCCTTCCCTCGAACAGCTCCTGCTGCTCCAGGGTCCTGCCCACGCCGTGCAGCAAGACCCGTGAGCGGCGCCTCCTGCTTCCTTGGCACGAGCAGAGTCCGCTCGCCCGACGCTTCCCGCTCAACTTCCGCGGACCCGCCGTCTTGAAGCCGATACTCCCAGAGCCGGCGCCGGGCTGCTTTCAAGCAATACGAACAGGCACRATATTGATCTGAATATATTCCCAGAGTGATCCTTGGAGCAAAATTTGTTGAACGAGTGTTATTTACAAATTCAGCCCAACGTACAAAAGAAATCCAATTCTTTTTTTTTTTTTTCAAAGCGGAGTGATAAAAGGATTCTGGYGGCTGCATCAGCCTTGCAAATCAGCGGAAGGCTGCAAGTGCAGGGCAAGAGCAGGAAGAGCAGAACTGAAAAGGAAGAGAGAAAAAGAAATGCAACACATAGGAGGTTTGTGTAGTTAAATCCAGATTAAATATCCGTGCTCGGCAAGTGATACAAATTGCTACAGTTTGAAAGAGCCAGTGCTAGTACTCCACTATGGAATACTTAAATCCTTGCAAACAAAACACAGGGATGCACAAAATACATTTGCAGCCGCTCTGTGCAGGAGCAGAAGGTGGCATCAGGCGGCTGAATCCCCTGGGAGGGCACCAAGGTGATGGATGTCATGGGCAATTTCCACAGTGACCAGGAGAAGACCAGGAGAAGATGGAGATGGGAAAGTTCTTGGCCCCTGCCAGAGCCAGGCCTGGTTTCTAGTGTATTGGAGCACACCATTTTTTTCCCTCATGACAGATGACTCATTTGSTTGAGTGAAGACACTGCTGGCTCTGGTACCTCTTCCATGACAAATAACGGGGTTGAAGGGTGAGCGAGCTGGGACTGGTATTTGGTTATTCCCTCTTACCTTTCCCTACTGGAAAGCTTACATAAAGGTTTCAGAAAGACGTTTTCCAGACTGCTCAAGAGATTTACATTCAGAGSTCCTGGTGGAAAGAGGGATCAAAATCCCCTAGCGGACTGGGAAACCTCAGGCTGGCTGAGAGAGAGATTTTTTGTATTTCTGTGATTTTTAGTCAGGTTTATGCAATCAACTACCGACGTTTCCTCCGTGTGATAAGGGGTGTTGCACCTTTCCAGAGAACATCCTGCAGCTCATTACCTCCTGCCTCAGAAGGCAGGGAGGTCCGGACTGCTCGTTCCTGAGGAAGGAGAGACAGGAGCAAGAAGCGAGGAGGGAGCTTGAGATGAACTTCAATACCTGGTAGAGCTCCTCGTTAATGGGAAGCTTCTGGGTGTGGGTGTTAGGGACACTGAGCAGAGGGAGGTGACTGAGGACTCGGCAGCAGAAGCTGACAATAGCTCCTTAACTTCCATAAAGAAACACTGCCCAACAAAGGGGCAATTTTTTGATTCAACTTGAATGAAACAGGCCTGAACACGAGTGAGGGAAAGTCAGGATTTGTTTTCCAAGGAGACCAGGAGCTCCATTGAAAGTCAATGGGATTGGAGTGTGAAGTCACACATCCCCAGAGCTCCAAGTGACCGTCACCTGGGCAAGGAGGACATTAATTCCATTCCCTTTGAAGTCTGCTAAACTTTAGCACAATTTCATGTTTTTGGAGCTCTGCACCTCAGTTCTTTTGCTTCCAGCCTAACCTAAGAAAAAAGACTAGTGAGTTTTTTTGTTTGTTTTCAGGTGTGTAACTTGATACACCTCAAAGTGACTTCATTTGCAGAAAGAAAGGAAAAGAAAAAAAAAATCAACCTTTTCAACATGGGAAGAGAAAACCTCAGAATTTGCTAATCACATTTTAAAGGATTCCTTGAGATTAAAGGTCACGGGAGGGCTCTCCAGGAGTTTTGAGCTCTACAGCAATATTTGAGCTCATTTGAATTTCACCCTTGACTTCAAAGTTAGTGATGTTAGCGTGGCGTGAGCGCTTTGGAAAATCACCCTGCACTGATTCAAATCTCGGAGCCAGTGATTGTGCTTTGGGCTGACATAAGGGGAGCAAACCAGGTGTGTGCTCCACTCCCAGGACCTGCTGCAGGAGTTTAGTCCAGACATATCTCCTCCCGGGAGGAAGATGCCAGATGTTCCTCCTGCAAATCCCGCTTTCTTGACATAGTGGAAGGCAAAGATGTTGAAGTCTTTCCAAAAAGAACATTTTCTTCACCCTTTTTTCCCCMAAATGTCTAGGACTATGTGGAGCTTAACTACCTTTCTGAATAGGTTGTTGTATAATCTGGACACAGTACTAAAAATCTTCAGCTTAACACTTTGCATATTCATTTACGTGGGCGTAAAAGGCTATTTAGAGAGTTTCAAAGTTTTGTTCTTTCAAAACAGAAAGAGCCAAGTGAGAAAACAATTGTTTATTTTAACTCCTCTCAGTGAGAATGAATATAAAAAACCCAAACCTGCTAGGAATCTAGTTTCCAAAAAAAAAAAAAAAAAAGCTACCCAAAATAGTTTGCTTTACCAGGCACCGTAGAGTGTGTGATATGTGAAAGGCAGCATGCAACAGCTAAATTAGGTATTTACCATTAAAGGGAAAGAATAAACTGACTTTACCTCTTTGCCCTCAAATGAGGAGCTTGTGATTTTTTGGGATAAGGGACAGAACTGAAGTCAGCTCCTCAGTGACTCCTGACAGGAGAAATATTAGAGTTTCATCCTATACTTCAGGTTCTCTTTACACTTAAAGATGCCTCTGTTTCCGTAAAAGCAGTGCAGGGGCCGTACTGTGCAGACTTTCATATGCGCCTAAAGTTTTGATTTTAGTACATTCCTTTTCTTGCATCAGAGAGCCTGCACTTTTCAGAAGCCCTTACTCCTGTACACTTGGCAGCACAGGGAGGGACTTTCCAAGGGCTAAAATAGATGCCAAAGCCCAGGTGTTGATATAATAGAATCATGTAACCCATTTACCCACCGTCATCCAAAGAATTGAAACATTAATGGCATTTGCATCTAGAGTTTTGTTTGTTAGTTGGTTTTTCTGTAGATGTAAATGGGCATTTTCCATTGAGGTCAGTAAGTGTTTTCTGAACATTGGAAAGAACTTAGTCCTTTCTTGAGATTCGGGATTCGGGTTCTCTTGGGTAGGTTTGATGCTGTGGTCCAGACAGAAGGCTCAAATGAGGAAGCTAGAAAAAAAAAAGATCAGCAGAAATGCAAGAGAGAGAGAGAGAGAGATGGAAGGACAGGATGAAAGGCAGAACAGCAACGTGCTTACTCAGCATCAGGGGAGAACAAGGGGGAATATTACAGCTGGAGAAACGCTTTGAGCTGATAATGGGGAGGAAACCATTTAATTGCACACAATGGACTGGAGATGACAAGATGARGAGCTCCTTCTTCAAGGGAAAAGCCACATTTTTTTTTTTTTTTGAATTCAAACAAATTGCTGTTTTGCAGGATGAGTCAGATTTATAAAGGTGCTCGGGATCCAAGTCAGAGGCGTAAGTGAATTTACACAGCTGGGCTCCAGTGCCCTCAGATCTCACCAGAACAACAAGCCTTCAACATAGGAAACGGTCTACGTTGACACCCACTGAAGTCCAGGCCTCTGTGTTGAAGAAATCTGTGTTCCAGAACTGCGACGGAGCTGGACCCTGAGTGGGAAATCACACGGGCCAAATCCTGCGTGCCCTGCTCTAGTGAAGGGGAAGGAAATTCACCCTATTAATGATAGGACAAAGACCCAGTAAAAGCCTTGAGATGCTCAATTGTGGATATCCACTTTTGTAGAATTAACTTCCAGAGACAAGTCGCCGGGAGTATTGTTGTCTTGTCAGGTCACACTGTACAATTGCTGTGCATCTGCTTTTAGAGTATGAAAATACCCTAGGATGTCCTGTCTTCTATTGTACTGACATTGCAGCCTCTGCGCTTTGTCCTGTGCTCTCTCTACAGCTGAATGACAAAGCCAGAAGAAAATGTGCATGTCCACTGGCCTCTGCAAATCGCGTCAGTCTGGAAGAATCTTAGGCTTCTTCGGACTTGCGTATTTCTGAGAAGTCAGGATATGTAAATCTGCCCCGTGGATGTGGGAAAACTAAAGTAAGAAAATAGATATATTAAAAAAAAAAYAAAACAAAACTTGGTAATGGCAGTTCATTAAAAAAAAAAACCAAAAAACTACAAGTATTTTAGATTTACATCAAGCTGCATTTTACATTTCAAATTATTACATGGAAGATATGTCTGTTTTCTTTCCTCCCCCACCCCAATAGTTGAGTATGACCCGAAKGTTAAAAATCCTCCTAAACTGGGCAAGGTGGTCACAGGAATTCCCTTTCTTCTCCTTTTCCTGTTCAAACGATACATGGAAAGTCTGTGTTTATGATGGGGATGGGGCTCTTAGGTGGTAAGRAACAGGATAACAGCTATTGTAATCAGGTGAATGGGAATCAGGGTTGGATGTGGCCAGCAAGAGAACGAGACACAAGGCAGAGAACAGCTGCATTTCGGCAGCCCGGGTTCCACATGAATCCTATACAGGTCCAGAAGGATTTTTAAGGGGTCATCTTTCCTGTCTCATTCCTCCAGGAGAATATCAAAAACCACTGTCCTCTCCTGAAGCTGCTTGTTTAACCCCTTCTTAGAGAGCTCCCAGAGCCGCAATCCCAATGCCTCCAAAGGGAATGTGTTCCAGCATTTGCTAGTTTCCCCTTTAGATACATTTCTCCTCACGCTTGGGCTGAATCACCTTTGCTGCAGTGTAAATCCACCCCTTCCTGTGCCCTGGCCCAGGCAGGAAGCTCGGGTTATTCCCTTCCTCTTTTTGTGAGCCTGAACACTGTTAGCAGGAATGCTCTTGGTCTCCGTGTTAGCCTAGAGCAGAAGGATCCTTCGGATGTCCTAAAGACTACACTTTCCTCATGGACTTCAGCCAACAGCATGAGGGCTTTGACTCTCCTCCAGCTTCTGCCTTCCTGCACAACAGCTCTCTAAGCAGTTAGGTCCCATCCTTGTGTTTGTGACGTTGGTTAGATCTGCCTGCATGTCATCCCTCACACTTGTTCGTATGGAAAAGCACTTTTTTTTTTTTTTTTTTTTTGAGCTTTTCTCCAGTTTGTCACCATCATTCTGGACTGTCATCCTACCCTTCAGCACAAGGTAGCCCAGCTGAATAGGGGCTGCCCAAATTCAGCTGAGGTCTTTGCCATGCTTGGTTGGCAGGTATGTTCTTTGCAGCTCTGGTGGAGGAACTGGTGGGAGAAGGAGGCACAGAAGACGTCAAAGGCTGGGAGAAAGAATCCAGGAGATCAGCTCTTCACGTGAATGTCGCAGCCTCTGATGCATTTTAGGACAGTGACCACATCTCCTAGATTCGACTGAGACAATCACTGTCTTCAACCATCAGTAAATTCCGTTTTGGAAAGAGGAAGAAGCTTATGTCCATGAAATAATTCCAGTTCTCTAAAGCACCTTCTCAGTTAAGATGAAGAGATGATCTCAAAAAGGGCAAACAGCAGACGGAGGTAGTTAGGAAATACAGGCCACAGTGCTTCTTGCCTACATTGACTTATCTCCAGCTTCTCCATGTGGCTGGAAACTGTTTTCAAGTGTGGGATTTGACTGCTAGATGTTGGATTCCTAGCTGGATACTTTGGATCAAGGACTTTCAGGAGGTTCGTGTTTTCCACGCAGCGGCTGGGCTTGAGTTTCCATGTGCAGCATAATATCATTGCAAAAAAAGTGTCATTTATCAGTCTTTCATTGATGCTGTGCTACGCATTTCTAGGCAATCCTAAAAGACAGGTCAATATGTCAAAAACATTTTTGCAATAACTTTTTTGTAGAGAAAAGGTCTGATGTTGAAACACTTGTGCACATAAGTAACTTTATTACCAGGGGCTATCAAATTGATTCACATGCATAAGGCTCTTCACATGCAGAAATATTTGTAAAACTGGCCTCTTGGTCCTYATTCGTCTGAACAATTTAATACATTTATATTTCACTGTAGAACACACTCTACTCTGGGACTGCAGAGTGGGTTTGTGTATAAAATCCCTTAGCTAGAGTGGGAGAGGAAGAACTTCCAGAGGACTTGTGATATTCCACAAGAAGCTACTATGAGCAAGAATAATTTTTCCAGGGGCCAATGAAGAAATGTGTTAAACCACATAACATGCTACACTTCACGCAATAGGACTTTYCTTTTGGTTGGCACCGACCATAAATTTCCAGGCTTCAGCAGAGCCCTTTGCCAGCTGTTCTGCTCCATCTCCCAATCCTTCTGCAGTCTCCTGCTAAACTGCAGCCATCCCTTATGCAGGTGCACAGGCGGAAGGGAAGCTCTCCGAGCTCCCTGGCCCCTACAGCAAGACCTCTGCCCCCGTAATCTCCACGGAAATTGCATAAAGCTGTTAACATTTTTATAGGTGAGTGCATAACGTTATCGCATAAGCATACTTGACAGATTAATGTATTTTACACAATTTCCTGGAAAAAAGTAGTATAAGCAGTATCAATAAGTGAAAAGCAATGTACTTCATTATGTTTTCTAATTTATATCAGTGTTTCTCACATATTGAAATCTGTGACCCATCACAGCTTTGTAGATATATAAACCAATTCTCCTGCAAGAGCGGAGAGATTGGAACAAACTTCCAAACTTCTCCTGTTGGCCCCTTACTGATAAAGGGAGGACAACACAACACCCCTAACCCCTCGCAGGTGATTTTATAAAGCTGCACACTTCACGGAATCGCAAGCTAGGCTGACAGTAATTGCTCTTTTGACTTTGATGAACAAAAGCCCACTCTGCTCACATACCWCCCTACAGACGTCAGGTCTTACCAGATATTTAGGTGCCTTCCAAAGCCTTATTTTAGTCGGGTCATTCACAAGCACGTACTGTTGTACATAACACAGGAGAGGCTGCTGATTACATGCTTTCATACTGAAACACTTTCATATGCGTAAGGATCTGCAGGATTGACCTATTTGTCTTTACTCATTTGCGTAGAATTTGCTAAAATCCCCTGTGTGGCTAAGGCCCTTTACTGACTGCGAATTAAACATCCCCCTGCAAATATTTCCCTTGTGCTGACACCAGGCAGGAACCCCCTCAGAAGTTACCTTTCAAGAAAGAAYGAATTTAGCGTCTTGATTTCCCCTGTTTAAGTTGTACACTAAACAAAAGCCGCAGCTGCAGTCAGTTGCAAGAAGAAATGCTCCTATCATGACTAAGAGTCCTCCTAAACATCCTGAGGCTAGTGTCTAATTGCCAGGTTGAGCAAAAAATTTCAATCAAGAACAGTAATCTAATGGCAAGGCTCCTACTACGGCATGGCGCGCAGTGCAGCTACGTGGCAACACACCTGCTTGGTGTAAATTTGTGCTGCTGGTTTCAATGCATGGAAAAGCCAACTACGGGTTTCCTGCTCGGGGAGCTTTTGTCTGCCACGTGATCTGAAGCTGGGTCACATACTGTTCTGGACCACAAATGACCCAAGGGTGACGTGTTTCTGCCCGCACCTGAGCTAGGTCACATTTGTGTTGCGGGACAACTTGGTGGTGACTGTTACTTGTTATGGAGAAATCAAGGAATTCTGGCTCACTTGGCCTTAACGGGAGTGTCCTCTCATGCCCACCCTTCCACACCGCTTTAGCCTTGCTCCTTTGATTTAGTAACTGACCGGAGACCCTGGGTCTCTATTACTTGTCCCCAGTCACCTCAGGCTTCCCAGCGCTTTCCTCTACAGCGCTTGAACGCTGCAACCTCCTTTATGTTCCCATAGTCCCAATTAGACTGGTTCAACGATGAAGATCTGGAAACACCTTTTTTTTTAATGTATTTTCCATTTTCTAATCGCGCTGCCTGCAGCACTTGTGTGCTCGCACAGAGTCTCGATGCCGGGCGTCGCACCCTAACCACCCCTGCAACTCATTGCCCTGCTTCCCGTCACCGTGACTCTACTCCCATGTGGGAGCCAGGTGGAAAACTGCAAGGAGGGTGGGTGCCTGTGGCTCTGCTGGAGCTTGTGAGGCCCTTGGAAGGGCACCAGGAACTTGGAAAGAGCCACGACCCAGAGCCACAGTGGACATGGGCCTCCTGCAGGCACCATCCCCACAGCAAAGGGTGCAAGGAGCCCCTTCATTCAGCTTCCTCAAAGGAAGCCACTGCGGAAAACTACTGCCAGGTAGCTCCTTATTCACCTGGGGGGTGGGGGGGCAAGGAAGCGAAGGAAGGAAGGCAAGACTGAACAAGGAGAGTCAGTGAGAGGAGAATGGAGTAACGGAYAGCGGGTGGAATAAACTGTGAGAAACTTCCCCCTGACCAGCCAGGCCCGCAGCGCATCCGGCGGGCGGACACCGCCAATAGAAGCGGCGGCGCTACCGTTAGAGCCGTTGGCCCCGCCCCGCGCGCAGGCCCCGCCCCCCGCGCGCCGGCACTTTGTTGTTCTCCCGCCCCGCGCGGCGGCGGCTGCGCATGCGCGGCCCGAGCGCCTTCGCTGCCTTCCCCCCTCCCCGCGCTGCATCCGGGCACCGCGGCCTCGGYGCCGCCGCACAACTTCCATCCTGAGGCGAAGTGAAATGCCGGCGCGCGAGCGAGCGCGCGCGCGCACCGAGCGGAAATATAGTCCCTGCCGCTCGCCGGCCCGGCCCCATTGGCGGCGGGGGCGGGGCCGGGGCGGCCGTTGGGGGCGCGCGCAGGG
>NW_020455954.1:1193549-1194875 GCF_003342845.1 Nothoprocta perdicaria
TTATTTTTATTATTATTTTTATTTTTCCCCCCGCCCCCGCTTTCCGCTGCCCCTCAGGCTGAGGCGTTTTGTGGCGCGCTCCGCAGAGTTTCCATTGCGGTGGGTGAGTGTGAGCGTGTGCGCGAGTGTGTGTGTGTGTGTGTGTGTGTGTGTTGGAGAGATTAGGACGAGACTTGAATATTTATGAGCCTCGCTGGAAACTGCCTCGCAGTGTTTACTTGCCTCTTTGTTCCTTACCCCCCTCCCTCCCTCCCTCCCTCCCCCGGCCGCACACTGCCATACATTTGAAAAAAAAAATCCATTAAACTTGAAACAGTTGCTAATTCCTCCTTTTTTTTTTTCTTTTGTTTGTTTGTTTGTTTGTTTCCGGGGGGGGCGTTTTCTTTGTTTTTATTTTTTATTTTTTTCATAGAAACTAGTTGCACAGATGAAGCAAGATCCACAGGTAAATGCAGATCCGTGGTTTTTTTTTTTTCCTTTTTTTTTTTTTTTCTCCCCCATCTTTTTCAGTTATTTTCTCCCTGCTGTAATAAGTGCAGTTGTGCTGGGACAGCAGGATGAGAAACTTTATCAGTAAGAGATCTCATTTTGTAGCCGGCGCCGAGCTTTTCTGCTAAAGAGGGTGTTTTGTGTGTGCATGCTTTCGGGCGGCTTCGGTGGAAGGGGTTTTGCCTGGGAAACGATTTCTAGATCGCAAGTTTATGCGTTGCAGGGGCGAGTTTGCACTTTGCCTTTAATATGCATCTTATTGCCATTTTTGCAGAACGGGGATCTTAAGAAACAAATCCATGAAAGGCAATCAAGAATAGCAGCTCTTAATGACAAACAAGTAAGGAACGGATCGATTGAGTTCTGTTCGGTTTCTTTTCTTATCTTTTTTTTTCCTTTTTTTTTTTTTTTTTTTTTTTCAATGCACTTTCTAAACATCCGAAAAGTGTCTGCGTTCGCTGAAAAGATACCGGCAGCGGAGGATATAACATCCATTTTGCTGGGCAGAAAGTGAGGAAATGCATGTTTTCAAAATGAGGTCGGATTCCTGGATGTCTTGCTGGGGGAAAAGAATGATTTTTAGTACGAGCACTAAAAAGATGAGCAGTAGTTAAAACGTTTTCAAAAAAAAAAAAAAAAAAAAAAAAAAAGAGGCGTCCATTTTGAGTTGGTCGACATGTTTTAGGAATATGGAAAATTCTCCTGTCTTGGGCTACTTTGTGCACTTCCGCGTAATGTGCAGAGTAAGAGTTGGGAACAAGGAGGCTGGAGCCCAGTTCGGAGCCATTTCTGCTCTCGATTGCAAAACTGGCTTTTATTGATCACTTTATTTCTTTT
>NW_020455954.1:1195481-1214445 GCF_003342845.1 Nothoprocta perdicaria
TATTTATTTATTTGCATTGTTCTGGCCGGAGTTGCGCTTGAAGTTCRGAAGTGCGCCCTGCGCGCCGCATCCCCCGCACCGTGGGGGGCTGAGGCGGCCCGGAGTGTGTGTGKGGGGGGGCCTGCACTGCACGCCCCCCTTTTCCTCCCGCCTCATTGTGAGGGGAATTTGTTGGGCTCTCGCACTTTGGTAGTGGAAGCTTCCATTTTGTGAGGGAAAGGGGTGCCCGCGCTCGCCTCCCAACATGGAGAAAAGTCTGCGGAGTTTGCGGTGGGGGAGGGGGCCCCATTCATGCTCGGCATTACCATTTTGATTGCTTTGATGCCATTTTTGGAGGGGGGGAGGGGACAGAATGCCCTACTCAGCAGAGCACAAAGATGTTTAATCACTGTATAGAATCAAATCAGATACTTTCTTTTTTAAAGCAAATCTGACACTACATGATAGCTAAGGGCTGTTAGTCTTCTTTCTTTTTTTTTTCCCCTTCGCTGTAAAACAGCAAGTTGTTGACTCTTAATGCTACTACACTGAGTAGAGGATTTTTTTCTTTTTTTCTTAAACCGAGGTAACAGCCTTCACTGCAACAATGCATCTTTATGTGTTCTTTCTTCAATAGGGAAATAGTTTTACTGTTCTAAGTGGGCATTTAGAACATACATTTGATCATTTCCCCCTGTATTGTAGCAACTATTTCCAGGCTGTTTAAATTTTTATGATGATAGTAAATGAGAAGCTATTTATTATGTGTCATGTTGGAATTTAGATAAGGCAGAGAGACGCATTTGAAAATGCAGGAGGGGCCGCTCGGATTCCGCTCGGGGCGGGGGGACGAGGGTTTTGCTAAGCTTRCACAATGTTTCCTCTGTAATCCCAACTCCCTCGTAAACAATGGTCACCTATTTATGACTCCCCCTTGTAAATAAATCTCTGCTCCGCACTGTAATTAAATGCACCATGCTAAAGCTCCGCAAGCAGGAGATTTTGGCCTAGCAAGAACGACTCCTGTTTTTAGGCAGAAACCTAGTTTTGYATTTCTTTTCCCGATTTCAGCATGCGGTGCAACAAGAGCTTAGAAATAGGAGATGAGGCGGTGGTGATGCGGAGGCCTCGTGCTCCAGACTGCCCCCTCTGGAGGTCTACGTTGAAAGCTCTCTTGGGTCACATGTGACATGAGTTGGAAGATCTCAGCGTTCGAGCAGGGTGCAAAACCGTGACGTAACTTTAAGGGCTCAGTATAATTAGCAGTTTCTCCTTGCCTGATGGCTGGTGAAGGAACTGTTGGCCCTCCAGGGCGTGAAGGAGACGCACTGAGGGCTACTGCCCCTAGTTTGCGTGTTACTGCAGCTCTTCAGGGGTTTGGGCTCTGCCTTTGGTGAGTACCAAGTGAAATCGGGAAGACAATGCAAGCAGGAAGGTCGTTTAATAAAGTATTTACTTTCCTTACCTTCCTCCTCTCCCCTTCCCACAAAGACTTGTTTTGGAACAACTAATTCCTAAAGGGCTAATGTAACTAACGTATACCTTTGCCTGTGCATGCCTGGAATGCAAAAGATGCTGGAATTAGGTTTCAATTAAAAGGCGCACGTGGATGATGAAACGGAGAGTAAAATGAATGGATGACCGCATCATCCACATCTGTTAAGAAATATAGCAAGGGTGAGGGTTATCTTTCCGTRCCCACTGCTTCAATTTGCCACTGAAGCCATGAGCATTTATGGCAACATTTTCTTTTCCTTAAAAGTTACAAATGAAGATAAAATTAAAAGACCAGCTCAGCTCTTGAGTCAGGTGGATAAAGCAGACTTTTGTGAGAAGTTAGAGTTCCGCTTGAAACTGAATTAAATTGCCCCGTCACGAATGTTTCTTTTACRTCGCTGGTGTGGAGAAATAAGGAATTAAATGTAGTTTTAATATTTTCCCAGTTGCTGCAATTAAGCATTATGGAGACATCGTTTTCATTATTTAGATGGTGTCACTTAAATCAATACTTAATTTGGCATCTTACTCAGAGAGACAAAGTTAGATCTTTTTGGTAGAAATTGTGTTTTTCGTCCGCTATAGTTTTGATGAATTGTAATAGCATTTGAGAGTGGGCTACCTCTTCCTTAACAAGATATGATGTGTGAAGACTCCATTAGTTGGTCCAGTGGTTTTACACCTTCAATCTACATCACATGCAGAGCAGCAGTAACATTTTTATCTAAATTGTCAAGCAACAAGCATTTGTATGTAAATAAAAGAGCTGTCCTAAGAGCCAGCACCAGAGGTGCCCTGCTGCCAGTGCTCCTGGCTTTCTTTATTTCCTGAAAGAGTCATTAAGGGTCTTTGCCTTTCAGAAAGTTCTCTCTTGTTAATTCATAGATTAAGAGAAACAAATAAGCAAATCTTTAACCTCCAGTCGCAAGTTAAGTCTTTTGGCACGAGTGTTAGGAGGGGAGCTGGCTCTTCACAATTAACCATGAGCTCATGTGTGGGCTACTGTATTTTCAACTGTGATGGGCTCTGGGTTCAGGCAGCCTGTCCTGGAGTGCAGTAATAAAAATATGTCTTCCTGAAAGACATTATATGTCTGACGTTCTCGTTCGCGCTGCCTCATTTCTTTACCATAATTTACAATCTATGCAGAAAATCAACGTTGGTTTCAGGCAGACTCTTCCAGCCTGTGTTTGTTACTGCCCCTTTGCATTTTGGCGTAATATATTTGAAATTAAACCGCTGGCTGTGTTTTTGCTCCTGGTGATTACCAGCGGAGCCCATTTGTGGAAAGCATGAGTCTGCCTAAAAATTAAATAGTCTYTTATGGAAGCTGTTGGAAACTTCTAAACTTGAGATTTTTGCTTCTGCCCACATTATGTCTTTTTTTTTKGAGGGGGTGGGGAGGGGAAGGAGGAACAGTTTTGTAGGTTTGTCGAAGCGTGCGCTGTGCTGCGCCTGGAAATGGCAGCAATGGCAGCATTGTTTACACATGTTAAAGGCGAAATTATTGACATTTGCCAAAGCTCAGTATTTCATATGGTTGAGTACTTTCAAAATTGTTGAGCTAAAATAGGGGTTATAAGTGCCAGCGAAAGCAGAGTTAAAGCCTGAAAAGCATTTCTAAATCAAGTTGAACCCAATGTCAAACTCTATCCCAAGGTGCGTGTGGAGAGCATGCTGGTTTCTTGTGGCAAGAACTGTATCTATGCACGTCCCTCCCAGCAGAATTTGGTTGGAAGGGTCTTCCCGAACACTCACTGATGTCAGGGGAGACGGGATCACCATCCTCCGGGTGGACTATGCAGCTTTCCAGTCACTGCACGGAGTCTCGAGGCAGAGACACAACAGGTATTTTTAGCACGATCTCGGCTTTGCCCTTCTGCTGGGTGTTGAGCACCCAACTTTGCTGAGAAACCCAAGCAGACTGCAGAATCAGGTGAACTTGCTGGATCAAAGTAAAGATCAGTTGTGGACTGCAATTCAGGAAGCTTCAGTTCCTCTCTTTTTTTTTTTTTTTTTTTTTTTTTTTTTTTTTTTTTTTTTTTTTTCCTCTTCCTAGAATCAGCTAATAATTTATTAGTTGCTTTGCTATTTGTGCTACGAGCGCCTGAACTAGGGAAGAATTTCCCTTTGACTCCTTCTAGGAGAAACGTGGAAATACCGTGCGTATAATGGCAAACCTGGCACTCTGTGTTTTTGGTCGTTCTGCGTGGAGATTACACATTCCTTTTGGGGTGAAATTGAAATAAAGAACATGTTCATAGAGGGGAAGCACAGTTGGAACGGGAGTACTCGTGCCTTTCTGCCTTCCATTAGTTGCCCTTACGGATTCATGGAAATTGCACATGTGCAATGAAAATGTGTGCGGGAGGGGGGTTAGAACCACCTTTTGTTTGGGAGCTGCTGGCCTGGCGTGTGAACTGCTATTTTATTCCAGCGATTTGCTTTGACTGTACACTTTTCTGCACTTGTGCAGCGTATCACTTGGCAGGGCTAGGGCTTGAAAAGTGAACGTTACATTCATTCTAACCATTTTAAAGAGTTCCCTTTGATATTTTCGCCACCTAAAACACCTGCTGTCAGAACAGTACAATTGATTTCAATTAACTTTGAATTTCTTCAATAAGATGACTCTTATAATAACTCCAGTAATCCCATGATGCCTCATTAGAGGAGCTGGCGATGGTGATTATCCCTGTGATTTAGCAATTTTTTCCTTACAATGCCTTTGTCTATTCAGAAAAAGGAATTATGGCAACAATACCTTTTTATTCCTCTTCTGGTCTTACAGTGGCGGCACTTGCTACCTGTTACCCATTGTAAAATATCTCATTTCTTCTTGCAGCAAACAGGTATTTGTTCAGCTGTGTGTGATACTTTGGTGGGCAGATCCTGTCAAAGAAACTTTAGTTCCACGTAGCAACTCTGTCTTAAGGAGTTAGAATTTGTTTTCATTTCGTAGTCGATGTTTGGGCAGTAAAAACTGTGCGTTCCCCGACGTCTTTGTGTAGAGTCCTGATTTAACAGGACAGACTCTGTATGTGGAGCTGGGCCAGAGCCATGCCTTGTTGCAGAGGTTTTTAGCAGCCTTCCTTTTCTCAGGATCTGGCCCTCTGCTCGTGGCAGGAAAGGAGGCTCTGTGACATCTTTTCTGTGGCGTGATGTGGAGGAGGGCTTTGGAACGGTGATTTTAAATCCCATTTCCAAAGGGATACTGCATCACTCCAAACACTTCTGGTACATTGAAGTTGAGAAAATCCCTTTTCATCTCATTTCAGATTTGATTTTCAAGTTGAAAGCACGAAGGCGTATAAAGGCACGTTAATACAGAGTTACTTTTAACTTTCCCCTCTATGCTTTTCTCTTTGTGATCAAAGATAAAATATGCGGTATTTCTACTCGATTCTAAAATGATATCTCCTTCTCCTCGCCGCCCTCCCTGTAAAACACAATCTGAGGCATCAACACAATATGTAATCAATAGAGTTAAAGTGTAGAAGTTTGCCAATCAATAAGACAAGGCCATGGCAAATGCGGGGTGTGTGACCACGGTGGCAAGAAGGGCACTTTGTAAATGCGTAGTAGTTGGAGGTAAAGCAAGTATAAAAATGCACTGCAAGTTTAAGATAAGAACAAAGAAAAACTCAAAAAGAATTGCACTARTTGAAATGCAAATTTCTCTTGCTGCCATTAAAGTAGACAGTTATTTCAGCTTGACAGAATCGTTTGTGGTCATATCCAATTCTCCTTATTAAATCACCTTAAACACGCTTCCCTTACATGTGTATATATATGTGTAGATATAGCTTTTTTTTTTAAGAAAAAAAAAACCAAACCACCCCTCAAACTCAAGGTGGTGCTACTTTTTTGTTTGAAAATGTGCTTCTTGAGACAAAATGTGCTTCCTTAAGCCTGCTTGCTCTCCCTTCTTCTCTCTCTCTCTCTCTCTCTGTCTCTCTCTCTCTCTGTCTCTCTCTCTCTCTCTTTTTTGAATCAGCTACTTACTGTTATGTAGTAGCAATTTCCAGAGTGTCATATGAAATTGCTGATGCGGCTTAGTTCTAGCTACAACCTGCAACTGCCAATAGTAAGCAGCTATTGAAATCTAATATGTACTACCCGGGCTTGCTTGCTTTTTTTTTTTTTTTTTTGCACATGTACAGGCATATCCTTCTGGTTAATATAAAAAGGCAATGGGGAAAATATGAGGAGGCACTTTATTTTTTTTAACCCATGCAGGAGTGAAGTGTGTGTCCCAGCTTACCCTGCAAAAGCACCGTTTTCCTGCATGGAAGCAAGCAGGAGAGCTGGCCCCAAACGAGGCTGCAGTCAAACCTGAACAATAAGTGCCTGGGAACTTGGGAGCTGCTGGGTGCGTTTGGAGAGGCTCTGTTGTTTCCAGAGTTGGGATTCAGCCCTCGGAGCTTTGAGGCGCTGGCAAGAACAGCCTGCAGATTTGCCCTATTGCTTACGCCTAACCTCGAGAAGCCCACTCCTGGTCTTGAAACTGMAGTTCAGTCTATGCAGCATATAGGTGCTTTTCCTTTGTACACTGATTTAGCTTGCTCGTGTCGGGACTTTGTGACGCAGCTTCTCTCGTATCCAAAAGGCTCAGAGGAGCCTTTCTGAGCCAACTCAGCTATGGATGGCAGGGCTYGTAAGGTTACAGAAAGCAAGAATCTGTGTTGCGTTGTGATTAACAAGAGTCAAGTGAGAATTGTTGATACTTTCGATGTGCAGCAGAGATTAATCTGTGTTTTCTGTAATTTTCCTTTCTTTCTTTCTTTTTTTTTCTTTTTTTTTTTTTTTTTCCTGGAGCACTTGGAATACGCTAGGCTTGCCAGAAGATTTATGGGGGAACTGAAGCTTTTCTAAGAATGAAAAAGATGAGGGGAGATTCCATTCTCAGAAATGTGGAGAATGGAGGCTGTGCGTATAAATGGGCTTGTGTGTGTGTGTGTGTGTGTGCGCTTGGGTGTGAGCATAAGGTCCTTCGCTTTGCTATCATTCAGGCAGAAAGCCAATATGCGCATGTAAATGAGCCTGAAAATGTAATTAAAAATATATACATGCGGGGGAACTGCGATACGGAATTTAATATGAGATGCAGGTTACAAAGTGACAAGTAACATTTCCTATATAATCACTGATACTAACTCTCAGCTGTGATTTATGCAGCTCATGTGCTGTTAAGCACCCAACAGATAAATATTGGAATTATTCCTTAAGATATAACTGCAACACAATGAGTGGATGCAAAATGCAGCTTGCCCTTTCTTCCCCCCCCGCAACCAAAACGCACTTATCACAAAAATGTTACCGCAGAGAGTAGAAGTGTTTTACAGAAGGTCAGATAAAGATCTCTCTGCTAACATGTCTTTTCCTGGAAATGAAATGTGACAAAACAGACTTTGCGGTGTCATTAATGCATCGCGATCAGGGAAATTCTGCAAATCCTTAACACACACCTAGGAACTCGCAGGCAGATGGGAAACGATCAAGATCGCCAGCTGAAAGGCGTGAAGGGTCCCAGCCTTTATTTCTGTGCCCCCGGCTGGGCTCTGTGCATAAAAGCTCACGGAAGGGGCACCGCAGAGAGCTCCCAACTTGGGCAAAGAAGCCCTTTTTCTTTGTCTGAAAGTATTCCTGCCTCTGCTAAAAGTTAGGCGGCGGCGCCGGGGGCCAAACCCGGCCCGTCTGCTCTCCGTCTTGGGGGCAGCGCCTCGGAGAAGCTTTATGGCCAATTTAAAAACGCAAGTGGAAGCCAGATGTATTGCTATAAACAGCCTCGGAGCCCATAAATACGTACACCCTAAGCCAGTGTCTTATTTACATTATTTTATTAACATTCTCTGCTGAGTGGGCTTGAATGGAGCACAATCTCCCATATAGAGGATCTAATTATAAACACAGGGGACAGAACCAAATAAGCAGTCTTTAAAGGGAAAAGAGTCTGGCAGCTTTGTTTAAAGTGTCCTTTAATGAACTTCTTTAGCAGCTTGTAGCTTAGCAACACATTTTATTACATAGCAGTGCGGGAGAAGCAGTTTGCAGATGGAGTTGCACACAGTAATTTATATCCCCCCTGCTTTATTTCTTTCTCCTCTCTCTCTTTTTTTTTTTTTTTTTTTTGCCCCCCCTTTCTTTTCTGCTTCTCTGTGGTGGTGACTCAACTGGAATGGGCCCGGGAGCTTTTCCAGCACGGAGGGCTCGCTGCAAATCCCTGATGGGGTCGTTTGTGCCCCTTTGGGTTTGCTGGGCACCGCGAACGGCGTTGCGCGTGGTCGACGCGCAGGGGCTTTGCTCGCTCCTGGAAATTCAGACACGACTCTTCAAGTAGGCATGGGCTCAAATTAAGAGCAAACCCAGCCTCTTCGGTGCACTTTTTTTCCTCCCGTGCTCCTCTCGAAGCAGGCGCAGATTGGTTTCCAGACTCATAGGTTATTTACTCTCAGCTGGTGCAAGGTGGTGTTTTAATCTGTCCTGTTTTGCTCATCTAGGACTGAGGGGAGCATCGCCCCCATGGGAACGCTCGCAATCCCTTTTTTGTCTTAAACAAACCCATGCCACTTAAAATGCAAATGTATCAAAAAACAACCTTTATTTTTAAAATATAAAACCAATAAAAAGCAGTGTACTGCTGGCACTCTTGCAGATAACCTGTGGTCTTTATCGTTGTGGAAAGAAATACTTTTTATATTTCTGAAGATAGGGGCGAGCGATGCAATCTAGACATGGTTGGGTTTCCTTCTTGTAATATAAAGGGGGAAATGCCTTTTCTGAGCAAATGAAATACCATTCAGCCCAGGTGGCTTTTGGCTGGACTGGCATAAATTCCAGAAATGTCATTTCCTGTAGTTGCCTGGAGTTTCTTTTTCACCCCAATGTATGCACGGATTTGACTCCAGTTTTCTGCTCCCAGGATGTCAGGCAAGAATCTGACTGTTGTCGCTTTTGGATTCACAGTGTCTCCCTTAGCAGGAGCTTACAGCAAGTCCTCAGAACCTGAGAAAGAGAAAGTTTTTAGTAAAATGCAGTAAAAGACACATTCCAGCCTACTTTTTAAATACTGGGATATTAGACCCGAAACCGTGGGGTGTCCTCTGAAGTCCAAAGCGACTAAGTTGCCAGGTGATTAACTTATTCTTTTCTTCTGCAGTTCAGTTCACTGTTTATTACTTAAATTGGATTGGAGAAAAAAAAAAAAAAAAGGAAAGAAAAAAAAAGAAAAACCCCCTCTAAGCTGGGGAATCTTGCACAGTCACTGGGATTAATGGTGACAGCCCAAACTGTCGAACCAGCTAAATGGGAACCTTCCCAAAGCTGCCACACAGAAGGGTTGGATGTTTTTCTGCGACCGTATGGGCCGTAGCAGAGAGGTTCCTGCTCTCGCCATGAGAAATCGCACTTGAGCCATGCAAAACATTGAGGGCCCGCGCCTCCGGGTCGTTTATTTTGTGTTGCAGCACGGGGAATATTGAAGTGAGGTGTAGAAGCGAGAGGCTTCACGCATTTAGAAGCCTCTTCTGCAAGTATTGTAGTAAATGAAGAACAAAATGAAGTGTTTAATTATTTTCCTAAGATATACAGGACCTCAAGGAAACAGTTAGGAACCTATGTATCAGATTGGCCAAAACAACCAGCTCAGATTGTGCTTTTTGTTTCACTAAAGAAGGGAAATGTTGGGTTTTTATTCTCTCCAGCAGCACAAGCATTGCCAGAAACTCCTTCAGCCCTCTGAGCAATAGCACGGCTGCTCATGATGGAAGTGCTTTGGCTAAGGGGAACTTAAAGGCCCTCCCATGCCCAAGTTGAGGGCAGGACTCCTTTCTAAACAAGGGGAGCAGGAACAATAGCGGCCGGAGCGCCTCCCGCATGAATAATGGAGCCGAGCTGGGTGTCCGTGTGGGACGCAGCTCCCAGCGGATGTCGTGGCCCGGGAGCCTGAGCCCCTCGCGCAGACGCCCTCGCGCAGGGCGCTCGTGGGGATGGCCAAGGAGGGGGTCATGAGGCTCCGCTCTGCGGCCGCGCCGAGCCCGGCCGGGAGTTCCTGCAATGGGTGCAGCTCACSCCGAAGTCTAGGCCAGTTCTAGTGCAGCCCGTAGGTAGCTGGAGGAGAGGCCCAAGGCCTGATGTAAGATGCAGAGTTTGGGCATTGGCCTCTTTTCTTGGCTCTGTGACTCCTTTTCTTGGCGTTCAGGAGTTCGGAGCCCCAAGAGCTTGCAAGGCCTTCAGCACAAACACGCGTTTCTGGCACCCTTGGATATATCGTTTTTATTTAGGCACCTAAATCTGGATTTAAGCTTGAGATTTCAGGTCTGTTGGCTGAAAAACTTGGGCTGTGCTTGGTTGTTTTCCCTCTTTTTTCCCTTTGCATTTACTTAATTAAAGCCGCTCTTCTAATGGTGCTGGACTGTAAGCTCTGCACCTCAGAAACTCTCCTTGTCCTGTGGATATTCAGTGCTCTCCTTAATGAGATTCTCTTGCAGGACCCCTACACAATAAGGCAACACTGAATAATAAAGACAAGGCAACAGTAGCTGAAGTTTAGCCCTACACGGTGGCAGAATAAACTTTCTTCCAGACCCATCTCTGAGTGTTTTTGTTAAACACGCTACAAATACGGAGCAATCAGGCTGGATTTTTTCTGGCTGAGCTAATCTACTGCAGCTACTTTCATGGACTTGCTATCATACATTGTTAGTCTTATGGAAATATTAGGTGTATACTTGTTTTCATTTATAGTTATATTTTATAGAGTAGTATAGTTATATTTCATATTTTATTTTAGATGCCCATGTCAAGTGACATGTTGTAGTTTTACTAGTGCTAGTTGAGTTCAAGGCAGTGGGCAAAGGCTTTGCCATCTTTGCTGTTCCTTACAGGCTTCCATTTTTTTTTTTTTTTTTTAGGAGAAAAAAGAAGGAAAAGGTATTACTGATTGCTTCATCTGTCAGATGAAATTTTGGCGAATTGGTTGGGTTCAGCTGAACTGTGGTTGTTGATGCTTCCTGCAAAGCTGGGCCAGGTTGGCACAACTTACCCCTTGTTTTTCCCCTAAAAACGTCCCAAATCAGCCAATTGGTGCTATGATGTATGACTTGATCCCTAAGATTCTGTATTTAAGCTAGTTCCAGCTGAAGCTGTTAGTTTGCTGATGGCCTCTCTGTAAAGACTGTGCAAAAACTGAGGCTAAACCTTCAGATTTTGACATCACTTGCAGTCATTTCTTTAAAAAGTAGCCTTAAAAAATCTTCTAGAAGAAAGTCCAAATAACAGCTGTTTATTACTATATATTTATGTGACAATTTGCCTTTGCTTGGGAAAGCTCTTAGAGACTGTCAGACACTTGTATATTCGTCAGCCAGCTTCTGAGCAGACTATCATGTAAATGTGTAGTTAGGAAGTTTTTAAAATGCATAATTCTCACCAGACTGGACAAATACGTGACCCGAGATTTGTTAAGATGCAGCTTCTTGACATGACAGAGCTTAAAGCCTTTACGGTCTGTTGGGTCACCGTAGAGGAATTTTACCTTCCCAGGTTAAGGAGCCATTAGGTAGGAGCTGTTCCTCCAAAATCACTGCACTATTATCAGCTTGGACAGACTTCTAATTAACATCAATGAAGAACTGGTCTTGTAGGGGAGACTTGGTCAAAAAAGCTGCCTATGCAACAAATGAGTCTTAAACAAAAATGACTTGTTTGCTTTACAGGCCTATCCAACCTTATTCTTAGAAAACCTATCTACCTCTCACACTAAAAAACAGCCAAAATGTCTTTTTATTTTTGTAACAAGAATGGCTTAGAAGGCGAAGTAGACACCGAGGTTTATGCTTCAAGGGTCAGATTCTGCCAAGTACAAGGAATGTGGCCTAAGCACCCTTCAAATTTAGGGAGAAAGCCCCCCTTCCTCTGGCAGGAGAGGCTTCCTGACTCTACGGGCACCACGCAGACCATGCCAGGGAGCAAGAGAAGCAGGACTAAGAGTTGATGTCTGGAGCAAAGTCACGCTTTCCTCTTCCCACTTCTCCTCTTTTGCCAGAAGAAATAGAAACTAACATTTTAAGACTAATATGCTAATGAAAATAGGCAGGAATTCGGTTCTGCTTGAGACTAGGTGGGCAATTAAGCAGGGCATCGGTACTCCCTTGYCCAAGGGTCAGGGTTAGTCTGTTTATCTGTGCAGAACACAATTTCGCCGAATGTGTACGCAGGAAATGTGCGGAGAGCTGAGTTTCAAAGATACTCCAGTCAGTTGTGGCTGCAAYTGTGCAAATACCATGCATTTCTTATCACTAATGTACTTAACACTAATACACTTCTTTTTAAGTCACTGCAGCCCAAGTAGTGCTAGTGAGAACCGCCTCTCTGTTAGTCCCTGATCCTCGTGTTGGCTCCCCGCAGCCATCCCACCTTTCGTGCTCGGCCTTAGCTCCTTCATCCCGAGGGATTTTTGCGTGGGAATTAACTATATTCTTGAGATAAGGTAAGATAAGGTGTCCTTAGCTCATGTCCCTACAGCGTCTCCGGGGGGCTGTAGGGACATGATGGCTCTATCGGCAGGAGCCAGCAGCGCAGCCTCGGGGGAGCACATGCAGACAGCAGGTCCTGGGGACCTCGTGTCTGCACTGGGGACTCAAACTGGGGGCACTGGTCGGGTCCCGTGTGCCGAAGGTCCCATTAACAGGCACTTACCCCATGGGTCTTTCAAGTCCATGGGTTCCTCAGGGGCTGAACAGGGCGCCGCTCCAGCGCTGCCCTTCTGTCCCTGTAGGAATTGGCACCAGGGGGCAGGGATGGAGGAGAAGCCTGAGCTCCAGGTGAGCTCAGGGACATGGAGTGAAGAAGCGGTTCCCATGTCATTCCCRTCTGTTTTGACAACTGCAAGAGTTTTCCAGCCCTGAACTCTGGGCCATCTCAGGTCTAATGGCATTCTGAAATCCTACCTGCAGGTTTTTTATTCTTTATTTCTGACAAGTCCTRTGCCTCACTGTGGCAAGGAATAGTTTCACTCAAGGACAAAGCCTCTCTTTCCTGGCATAGCAGTGTTGTGGGCTGGGGTCTGCAATCTATTTACTGACGTTTCCCAGAGTTAACTTCTCTGAATTTTGTTACCTTGCTTGGATGTGACAGTAGAGGGACACTTTGATTTTTACTTTTTTTTACCTTTCCTGAAGAATGTAACACCAATTCACTTTTTCAGTAGGAAAAAGTGGCTCCCCAATGTTTATAGCACCACTTAGTACACAGGAGCCAGAGAAATTAATGTGAGTCTTAAACACGGGTAAAAACGGCTTGGCCTAGTTTACTCTTAACATTTAGCTCACCATAGAAAATAGAGCAAACAGCATTGGTGAAGGAAAGAGTGCTAGTGCCTAGAGTTCTTTAAATAATATTAGCCGTTATAAAGCACTGAAGTAAAGAGAGGCTGTGGAGTCTCCTTCTCTGGAGATCATCCAAACCCACCTGGATGCCGCCCTGTGCCTCCTGCTCCAGGTGTCCCTGSTGGAGCAGGGGTTTGGACTGGATGGTCTCTAGAGGTCCCTTCCAACCTCAACCATTCTGTGAGTCTGTGACAATCTCCCAGTTTTCTTTTTTTCTTTTTTTTTTTTTTTTTAAAAGCCTTTCTTTCACCAAAACTTTGCCTTTACCAAAAGCTGCTGGTCTTGAGCACTCCTCGGAGCTGCTCCTCCACGGCGAGGAGCTCTCATTGACTGCAGCACGTAGCCAAATGCAGGCAGCATTTGCCGAGGGATTGGAGCGCGCTGCTGTGTTTGCTGCCTGCAAAGCTTTCCTTAACACCTCGTCACTCTTCAATGGTTTCGTAAAAGTCAGTTGTGGAGTCGGCCCCTTGCTGCAGCTGCAGGTGGGGATCGCCTTGGCCGCAAAGGAGTGACAAGAAGCATGAGGTTCCAGAGCAACTTTCCAATCGAGCAGATGCAAGCACAAAACTGGTCACAGAGCCATTTCAGCAAGACACAGAAAACATTCTTGAGGGATGCAAGTGTAAACCAAGAYGTTACCCCTTTTTTTCTGCACGTGGCTAGTCAATTTGGCAATCATAAGTTTCCTGATACCCAGAGGTCTTTCTTCTATTGACAAACTGGTTTCTAAAGTCTCTTCTGTTTTGACTCTTACTGCATTGCTCACAGGAGTGTCTTTTTTAGAGCTACCCACGTACCCATCTTTTTTTCCCAAGCAGAGAGTGCTGCCTTAGTGTACAGGGCGGTCAGAGCTGGCATTCCCACACCGAGCACGCTGCTTGTTCCCAGCTTCCCTTTTTCCTCACCACTTCAGTGCCCGGAGGAGCCCTGAAGCAGTTTTGCCCCATGCAGCTCTGCCTTCCTCTAGCAGGGGCTGCCTGCCCCGGCACAGCTGCCAGGCTCAGGTCTTTCTTTCCTGGTATTTCTTTCCTGCTGCCAGGAAGCACCAGAAGATGGCATGGTTTGTACAGAGGCGCGAGAGAGCTTCGCAAAATGCTATTCGTAATCCCAGGGAGGATGTCGAGCAGGGCCGTAAAGAGAAGCAGCGGCATGTGGGATTTTCATCCCAGTTTCTCCTTTCTGCCTGTAAGGGAGAGCAGCAAAGGCCGGCCTTCTCCTTAACCGAGCTTGGTTGGCACAGGAGATGGGAGAGAGAAGTGAAAAGAAAGAAAACATGATGGAATTTCAGGGCAACACAAAGAGAAAGGTCAGCCTGCCTAAAAAGAGTGCGGGTGATGACTGGAGGAGGCGGCACCTTCTCTCCTAAATGCTGACGTCAAACTTCTTGTACCTCTGTAAGCACCGGTCATTCTTCAAGTTCATTCTTGAAAGGCTCCAGCTGATCCCTCCTGCTTCCTTCTCCCTGCCCTTGGCAATGCGAAAAAGTCCTGTGAGTACCGGGATGYTCTTTTCCCAGCCCAGGGCCCGACTCTGCCAGCTCTTCAGTTTTAGGGTGTACAGTTTGGTGGCCTCTCCATCTCCGCGGCCCAGACGTTACCCGAGGCAGGTGTGTAGGGAGCCATATATGTCAAGGCAGTTGCATATATAACCGTATATATAGGAGTAGCATCTCCGCGGCTCATCCCCACGTTGGTGCTAATCTGCTTCCCGCAAACAGGGCCAGAAGCGGGGTTCTCTCCTCCCATGGCAGCAGGGGGAGAATGGGAGAGGTGCCGGCTAAGGTGTGAAGGGAAAGCTGCCTGGAATTTGGAATAAGGAATCTTATGTGGGATCTCGGGGTGCTTGTTAAGGATGCTGGAGCTTCCCACACGTTGGCAGGCTAGGARAGCTGACAAGTCTTTCATTTGGCAGGTTTTTTTTTTGCCGTGTCACTTCACAACTTGAAGGAATCCAAGGCAGCCTTGCTCCTGCTCTGGTTTGATTGGGCTAGTTAGCAGCTGGGAGTAAACATTACGTTGGATCATTCTGGAATTTTATGTCTCTGCAGCGTTATGTGAATCACTTTGCGCATGGGGCGCTTCCAAGTATAAAGAGCCTAAGGATGATGCAACAAAATGTAATTTTGAGATTGAAGTTTTTTTCTTTTGAAAAAAATCGCCGCAGCACCTGCAGTCCCTCGAGCAGTGAAGCCCTTAGCTCCAGGGCAAACYGGAGCTAAGCCAAAGTCGAGCATCCCCCAGGATTTGGGAAGGGATAGGACATGGGAGGACTGGCACACATTCAGCTTCACTAAGTAGGTAGCCACTGCCTAAAGAACATACTCAAGAGTGACTTTTTTTTCCCCCAGTTACCTTCAACATATTTTTTTCCTTTCCAGACTTAGTCTGTGCTGTAGTCACCAGTAAAGACTCTGGGCTAGAATCAATTGACTCAAAGTCCATTGAAAGGTCCCCATCACACAGCATGGACTTGGCTCCACTTCGTTACCAGTTAGGCCATTTCTTTCTGCTTTCAGTGGACCACAGATCAGCCTCTCTCTGCTTGCTAGTTGAGCCAATATAGATTTTAAATGGGAAATATATATTTGCATCCACTCTCGGAAATGTCGTGTGACATTTCAGACATCCCAAAGAGTTTGGTTTGGTTTAAGAATAGCCCCAGTGCTAATGTCAGAGGCCAAGCAGTGACCTGGGAGGTGCTTGGTGAGGCCACACATTGGTCACACAAAACAAAGCAAAGGGAGGACTCTTTTCTCTATATATCTCTTTTTTTGTTTGTTTGTTTTTCTTTTTTTCCTTTATTTTTTTTTCCTGATTTGGAAACCTGACATCAGACTTTGTTGTGTACACAGATGTTTCCAAGGCCAAGTTATGCGTGTGTGGAAATGGGATTATAATAGGTGTTGTTTGCCTCTCTCACAGACASTGCAGGAAGCTCTCGGTAATATTGCTGACCTTCAAAGCACTTTGGAAACATTGCTCAGTTAAATCAGGCTGCCTGATCTGGTGTGGATCTCGACTCACTAGGAATATTTACCTATCTGGCTGTTTAGCCGTAACGGTCCTACAACGTTTTTGCTTTCTGAGATACGTTGTTCTGTGAGGACAAGGGCTGTGGAAATGAAGCTTCCAATGGTTTTGTGCCTCAGGATTGATGGATCTCAGTGATTAAAGAAGCAGCAAGCTCTGATTCACACTTTTGCAGTGACCAGGGCATACAAAGCACCTGGTTTTGATCCGTGCCAGAGACCTGGCCTGACTGTGCTGCCCGGAGGAGGCTGCTCTCAGAACCTCACAGAACTGCCCAGATTTTGGCAGGTCCCCCTCTGGTACCAGAGCCTCCTTTCCCATTTCGAAAACGGAGGCTACAGATTTTCCTCATTTCAAGTACTCACGGTAACACTTTCAGAATAAATATCTTGCAGATTGTTGTTGTTTTTGAAGTGTATGTGCATTTGCACATGTATTTTATATAACTATAATCTTGTCACAGTTATATAAATATCTACATTCTAAGTTGCCGAAACTCAAAGCCATCAAAATTCAAAGATAGACAACTCAGAAATCCCAGAGAAAGTGAGAACGTTTTCTCTTTGAAATGCAGAAGAAAGCCCTTCTCCCCACAGCACGGGGCGGCCACGCTCTCGTTCGCGCAGCTGGGCCGTGCTGCTTTGCGGCCCGTGCCACGCACCCCAGCAGTGTCACCCCTCAKGGCAGGTTTGTGACCCCCGGAAGGCACGTGGCGGACCTGGTGTTTTCCTACAGGTTTTTGCAGCGTGCCACGTCCTGAATTCATTTCCCTGGGCTTGTACCCAGACCTTGCAGTTGGGTTGCTTTCTCCCACACAGCCTTCTGTAGCAGTTAGCTAAAGACTATTTATAAGCGTGCTAGTAAGTAATAATAAATGATGTGTGGCTTTTTGCAAGAATAATCACCAGAAATCCAAATGAGGAATATTATCTGTATTCTGTCTGCCAGAAATAAAGTTTCTCATGTATGCGTCGGTGTAATCAACTTAGTAATTTACAATTGCACARAGAAGGTTTCCACATCCATGATGTGGATGAAGATGTGGAGAAGCTCCACGTCTCTTGCTGTGGATGGAGCTTTGGGCGGCACTGTGACGTAGGTGACAAACTCTCGTTGCTTCCCACGTGGCCCCTTTGTACCTCACCTTCTACAAGCCCTCAGCCACACCAGCCATTCCTCCTCAAGGCCAAATGGCCTCAGTGCCTTAATGTGTCTCAGGGRAAATTCCTCTCTCATACGGTGCGTTCTCCTCCCCGCAGAAAGATTGGCCTTTCTCAGGGATTAACATTGTTCAGACTTCCCCACTAAACTCCTTCCCTTCCTCGTGCTGCTGCAAGCAGATCCTTAGCCCAGACATTGAAATTTAGGCTCTTGGAAGCGCAGAGCAGTCACAGCCCCATCTCCCCACTACTCCAAGCTTTATAACTCGCAGGTCAAACACAAGGGCCTTGGGGATGTCGCACAGCTTGTAGGAAGGGCGGTGGAGCCGCTGGCAGGGCCGCTTTGCTGCCATCCTCTGGGATGGGCATCGCTGCTGTGTTCGCACCGGTGCCTCTCGTACCTGCAAGACCTCCGCGCGCCAGGGGAATTGCTCTAAAACAACGTCAGGGGCAAGAGRTGCAGGCTCTGCTTTCTCAAAGCACCAATTTCTTCTTAAGCGGGCCCCATTTTTGAGTGCCTTCAGCTAATCTGGATCTTCTCGTCGTGATTTCCAGCCCCGCCACCGAGGACCGTTCTCTTCAGTGGCCTCCAGGTGCTGCTGCTTGTGCGTGGGGAACGTGGCGCCCGCGCACGTTCACTCCTAATGAGTTGCCTTTTGTGAAAGCGCATTGATTTCTGCATCAACGCCGCAATTTTAAGTGGCCTTTGTAATCTCCCTTACAAGTAGCTGTTGACAAAGGTCAAAGGTGAAAAATTAATTAAAATCGGAGGCATTCTCCAGTATAAAATATTTAGTTGTTTTCCTCTGCCTTTGTTAGGAATGTCAAGCGCTCAYGCTAAATTGGCAGCTCCTGTTAGCTGCCTGCCTGCCTTATTTTGGTTATTGCTTTTGAAAGAGCTGCTAAATACTCAGAGGCGCCGCTGCCATTACCGAAACTGTGCTCTGCCCTGCTTTTGCACTGGCAAAACCAGCGGCTCCRGCCTTGCGAGTGGCTGCACGTGTCCGGACAACGAGGGCATTTTGAGGATGTTGGTCCCCGTTGTGACAGGGCACCCTAAGTTCTCCCTTGTTCCTCCCTCAGAGAGCGTAATCCAGGTGTGGGAATGGTCGGACTCGGGTAAGGAGAAGGTCCTCGAAGGGCTGAAGAGTCTGCAAGTCTCTGGGTCCCCAGGAGTGTTGTCACCCACTGAGAAGTATAGAGAACAGCACGATTTTCAAAAAAGGAGGTTCCTCTCATTTCTTTTTTTTTTTCAGGGTGTAGAAGATCATATATTTTCAAATGCCATTTCCTCTCTGTAAAGCRTATTTTAAGTTCTTATTTTTACTAAAATACCTTGAAAAATCTTCAACGTATGCACAGACAGGCAGCAGAGAGCAGTTTTTATCCTCTGAGTAGTTTTCTGCTTAGCCCAGCACATTCCTCCTGGAGGAGTGCTTCTCCTGGGCGTTACACCCAAATTCACCTTCCTCCTGGGTGTTCCACCCGAACCCGTGCTCCTCAATAGCTCCTTAGCCAGGTCAGTCCCYGGGCAGGCGCTGCTGCCCGACGCCGGGGAGCTTTTGTCATGGGGTGAAATAAATGGAAAGAAAGCCCCTGGCTTCTCCAAAGAGCTGTAACAACAGTTTCAAATGAGAGCAAAGCTTTGTTTTTTTAACCTGGCTGAAATGTTTATTGGAAAGCAGCGCGGCAAGGTGGAATAGTTTGATTTGATTAGCAAGTCTAAATGTATTAGCAGCAAGATAGAAACTATATTACAATTAGTGGTAATTAGTTACACTGATTACTTCAGACCGCAATACTGTTTGACAGATGTTTTCCTGTGGTACAGTACTGAAATGAGGGAGCGCTTTACCCCTGTGGTGGCTCTTAGTTTTCTTTTTGGTGATAGAATCATAGAATCACAGAATGC
>NW_020455954.1:1214625-1258702 GCF_003342845.1 Nothoprocta perdicaria
GTTTGGAGGTCAAACCTGAGGCGAGGGAGAGGAAGATGATGAAGGCGGGACCCTCATAACGAGACCAGAGACCCCCACTGGTGGGCGCGCATGCACACACCGGGCAAAATTGGATAACGAAAAAGGTGGAGCTTTGCCCGCCCTCTGGTACGCCTCCTGACACGTGGTGGCCCTACGTGGCGGGATGCGCCAGATATAAAAAATAATCGTGGATCAGAGGAGGGGGGAGACTTCCAACCGAGACCTACGTTGTCTCCGCGGGGACGCCCGCAAGCTTGGAGCCTGTCAGCCACCTCTGGTCCACGGCGGGGGAATGATCGGTCTCGCTGTCCTGCTGGCAAGTATCCTCTCGTAAGTAAYTGCTACGTAGGCCCCTCGTTTCGCATGTAGTTGCTAAGTAGTCGTCTTGCTTTAGTGTGATGTTAGTGTGAATTGTCCTAAATAAACTAAGGGGTGGATTTTGCTCTCAGTGCGTGTGCTTTCAATTGCCGAGCCCCGAACCCATCCAGAACACCTGGGGAGCCCAGAACTGGACACAGTCTCCAGATGTGGCCTCACCAGGGCTGAGTAGAGGGGGACGATCCCTCGACCTGCTGGAGACACTCTTCTTACTGCACCCCAGGATCCCGTTGGCCTTCTTGGCCACCAGGGCACCCTGCTGCCTCATGGTCATCTTGTCATCCACCATGACGCCCAGGTCCCTCTCTGCGGGACTGCTCTCCAGCAGGTCCACCCCTAATCTGTACTGGTCTCCGGGGTTATTCTTCCTTCCCCTTGTCATGGTTTGCTAAGGAAATCTGCTCCGTGGTGCCTGTGATTTGTGGCTTTGGGCACGTCCGAATAGGCTTTGGGAAGGAAAGACTGAAGATGGAAAATATATCCAGTGATGTATGCTCACTAGGCAGCCCTGGAGAAGGCCTCTCGTTTTCCATGGGAACAGCCCCAAACCTGTTTTGTTTTGGGACAGGACGAAGGGACGAGAATAAGCTCTGGGGAGCCACCGCTTATGTGCCTGTGAGCCGGCTCTTACTGCTCTGTACGGGACAAGCTCATGCAGCTCTCCCATAAACTGCAGGTAGCATCCCAAAGAGAATCGCCTTTCGTGTTCAGTGTCCTCGGACTGCATCAAGTGCTGGCAGTGGMTCCTGTGGCACGATCGTCTTCTGTGGTTTTGAGGGCCTCTCCAGAGCAGGTCTCTCTCWGGAACCTCGCGGCAATAAATGCGTTAGGCTGCGGAAATCCGTCGCTTCCCGAGGAGTGCAAGTAATGCCACTTGGGATGTCTTGCTTTTGGACTGAGAGCAATAATCCCATTATCAGTCATCCCGAATACAGTGAGTTATGATTAATACAGACCTGGGCGCCGTGTGGATGCTCTTTGGGGACGGATAAGCTGGAAGTATGAGTTTACACAGACAAATGTTGGGAGGTTTCTCCTGGGCATGTATCTTGTGTCATCATGTGTGTGCTTTGCTTGTTTCAAAACAGACTCTACAAACTACTTCTAGCAGTTGGCAAGAGGTCATGGCCAAAGAGATCGTTTAGATGTGCAGGACGCTTCCCTAAGCAGGCTAGTAGCAAAAGCCAGAGGTTGAACCTCTGGAATTACCCGTGGAAAACATCTGAAGATGCCTGGACATGTAGCTCTGCCAGAAAGGTCCCAGTTGCTAATACTCCATGGCCAGTCCCTTTGTGCCCATCAGATGCTTTGCAAGCGTGTGTGCATTTCCCGACGGCAGAAGCTGTAAGAGTCAAAGACTCATTAAATAAAGTGTAGSCATCATCTTGTCATTCCGGACTGGRATGATTATAACCCGGCTGCGGACTCCGCTGGCTCCTCGGAGCAGCAGGGTGCAAGCCGCGGTGCCGGGAGCGCAGCCCGCGGCAGGTCTCCTCCCCTGGCCCTCCACAAGGCGGCACGCGTAGGAATCAGCCGAAGCAGGAAGTTTAAATGGAAGAGAAGAAGGAAAGGAGATGTGAGTCGTGTTAAGAGGAGCTTAAAATACGCCCAAATTGGCTTTACAGCATCTAAGCTAACGCCGGGTGAGGCATGGACAGGAATAGACATAAGGTAACCTGCTGGCTGGCTGGCTSTATCTGTCTGGATCTTGGCAGTGCACCTGCCCAGACCATTACATTGATGGTCTCAGCATATATGCTGGAGATGGAGTAAACTACCTGCTATTAATTTAAGAAGAGGTGATAATGGTGTCACGCTGACTGTGTACATTTGTAGCTCTCAGCCCTGGCAACTCGTGCCTTGGAAGCTGAGAAGCTTTGGAAGCTCTGAAATACAAGGGCGTGAATTTTCATTAATGAAAAAGCAACAGGAAATTAGAGACAGGCCTAAAACGATAAATAAGTCAGAGAAAGTTAGAGACAGTCTCCCATCAAGCAATCTGTGTGTTTTAGAAGCATTGTTTGGATTCTTGTGTTGATAATATTGTATTCTGGGCTTGCCACGGCCTGATTTAATCATTTAAAAACTGGGTGAAAACTGCAGAAACAAAACCAGCTCGGAGCCTAAGTTCACAGTTACATCTTTTGTTAGTTACTTGCCCAAATGAGAGCCCACCCACCCAAGGCAACATCTTATACATCAAAGTCTGAACCTGGATTTGGGAGAATTCTTGCTGAGTTACTTGAAAATATTTAATTTTTAAAAATACAAGCTTTGCGCTGTGTCCAAACCTGAACCCATCTAAACACAAACTGTTCTCGGATTTTCAGAGAAACTAACTCACAAAAAAAGGTAGGGGATGATTTCTGCTTTAGCTGAAGCAGTCCAGCTGGAGCAGAGTTAGCCAGCATTTGCAGCCATAATAGATAAAGTAATTTCACTGGTGTTTGGAGCTGATAATGTTCCTTTAAGTACAGTGTTACAGGTCAGACAGCCTTTTATGCAGCTGGTCACCCTCCATAAATCTGTTTTTAAAAATCATTTGGCAGTTGTGGAATATATGACAAGTGCCTTATTGGATCTAATCTTTATATAAAACACCGTCAGCTGCACTCGCTTTTCAGTACTTGCCCTGCTAAATTTCAATTAGGGTCGTGGTTGGGAAGTGCTGATTCAGGCCAGCCTGTGGGATGGTGCCTCGGCTTGGGAAGAGCCAGTTCCCTGTTCTTCTGCTTCCCGATGGTGCCTGGCAGGGCCCTGTGGAGCCTGCGGCCACGCGGAGGGAGCCCGAGGGCCAGGGCGGTAGGTAAAGGAAATGGGGCAGCGTCTGAAGCTGGCCCATAACGGGCGTTTGTTGCGGTTCGTGCACAAGGAATATTGCCTCCGCAGGGATCCGCTCTGCAAAGTGCAGCTTTGTGATGCTGCTTTTACGTTTCCCCGGCAAAGTTTCTTTCTGTGTGCTGGCAGCCCCCGCTTTCCCGAGGAAAGCAGGCCTGCTGGGCTGCTTTCACTGAATCAGAGAGCCCTTAAGGTTGGAAGGGACCTCAGAGCTCATCCAGTCCAACCCCCCTGCTCCAGCAGGGACACCCAGAGCACGGGGCACAGGGCTGCGTCCAAGTGGGTCTGGAAGATCTCCAGAGAAGGAGACTCCACAGCCTCCCTGGGCAGCCTGTGCCAGGGCTCTGGCACCCTCACTGTCAAGAAATGTTTCCTTAAGTTCCTGGGGAACTTTTGGTGCCTCRGCTTGTGGCYGTTTCCTCTAGTCCTATCWSTGGCCACCACTGAAAAGAGGCCGCCCCCTCCTCCTCACTGCCTCCCTTGAGGTATYTATAGACACTGATCAGGTCCCCCCTCAGCCTCCTCTTCTCCAGGCTGAACAGGCCCAGCTCTCCCAGCCTTACCAGCCCACAGGGCAGCAACTTGGGCAGCTTCAGTTTCCTCCTGAACCTCTTCAGCTTTATCCCGGTGGCCCCTGCCCTCCCTGGCACTGCTCCCCGCTTACCAAGGGAGCGCGGGGGGCGCTCGGCTTTCAAGGCAGGGATGAGCGCCGCACTTGGGCACCATTCCCTTGGCTTGGGACYGGCCAAAGCGGCCTGAGCCACAACTTGCAAAATCTGATTTAGGGCTTGACGTCACTTAAAAAAAATTATTTTGTGCCACTCTTGAGGGCTCCCAACTTTGTACTTTAATACCGATGAGCTTAGTGCTGTCAGAAACCGAGATATAAACAGTCGAGCAGAGCTGTGAGGTCTCAGCCTCGCGGTATAGTCGTGGTTGGAAGGCACCTCTAGAGACCATCCAGTCCAACTTCCCTGCTCCAGCAGGGACACGTGGAGCACGCGGCCCGGGGTGGCATCCAGGCGGGTTTTGACCATCTCCAAGGAAGGAGCCTCCGTGGGCRGCCCCGGCCGGCCCCGCTCCAGCCCTGCTCGCTGCTCCGCTCCGCGCATCCCCTGCGGTGCCGTTGCCACCGGCGCCGTTTCCATAGCCTGGTGACAGCCACAGCCCGCGATATTAAACACAAATAGACGTACACAGTTACGGCAGTGATTACTCTAGATGTTCAGCTAGTCACAATATTTGCGCTTGGCGTGATAAGGAGCTTTGAATGATAATAGCGCTTTAGTCGGAGCCTGTTAAAGTGACAGGAGCGGCGGGCGCTCCTGCCTGCTCTCCCGCAGCCGCCTCGTGCCGGCCGCCTTGGGAGAGGCGCCCGCGCTGCTTCCCGCCTTGCCAGGAAGCTTTGGAGCGATCCCGCCGCTGGGGAGCCCTTTCCGCGCAGCCCTCCTCATCCCTTGGGCATGATATGGGGCAGCCGGCTCCAGCAGGCGCTCGTGCCCCTACGAGGCTTCCCGTGGGCGTTGCACCTCACAAGGTGACCTGAGGGGAGCCGCGGGAGCTCTGACCAAACCTGCGTCCCATCAGGCTTTTCCAGACGCTTCCGACCTGTCCCGGCTGGCCTTGAACGGCCCCCGTGCCGAGGGGCTCCCTGTGCAGGAGGCCTCCCCGATGCAGACGCCCTGCCCGGCAGCGCTCCCGGGGAGGGAGCCCCCGGCGCTCGCGCGCTGTCCCACCGCTCCTGCGCCCGCCACTCGGCCCGCGGCACTCTGCAGCAGTCGGAGGGAACTGACTCGATGGCAGCACAAGCACTAATGAGAAAACAACCCAAAAAACCACCCTAAACCCCAAAAAACAAAACAAAAACCCTAGTGATTTCAAATGGGTTTCTTGTTAAAGCCGATGTGCTGCAAGTAATAATCACATTTGGAGCAGGCTGTATTGGCAGATAATGTGCCTTTAATGCCACTTTATGACTTTGCCTTCTTTTCATCGTGAATAACGGAGATTAGAGTCCATTATTTGCCCGGGAAGCCCGCAAAAGTCCCTACCTAAATGCAGTTACCTAAATGTGCTCATCCACAAGACGGGAGTTGCTTCTTTGAAGCCATTTTGCTGAGTGCTTAATGTGTTATTTTAATTCCAGCCCTTCTGTGTTTAATATGCAGAACTGCAGTCTCCATATATATTATACATATGCCTCTTCTAAAAGATTGGAACAGCTTTTTTTTTTAATTGAGTTTCAATTTTGTTTTACTTTTGCAAAATTAATGGGCACTAGACAATTCGTTTATGTTGAAAACGAACGCGTGAGTGTTTGGGGCGATTTATCAAAAGGCAGAATATTCTGGCATGCAAATATCATTTGCATGTTTTGCTGTGAAATTCGAAAAACGTGGAGCAATTGAACTCTGAACCAGCAGATATTTCTTTTTGTAGGATAAATTGAAAGGAAACACAGGCATGATATATATTTTTATAGTGCCTTTCCTGTCTTGAGTGCATGTGTGGAGCTACTTAACTTATGCTAAAGGTTGTGGATGTCTATTAAATGCTGCAAAGTTCAGCGTGTTCATGTGCATTAATTATGTTGGTATTTTGCAGTTCAAGTTAATACACACTCTAATCCTGTGCGTGTTTCCAGATCAATAAAACATGGTAGGGTTGTTGTAATTATCCCAGAAATAACCATTAGCATACACAGATAGAAAGTTAAAAGATTCAAGTTTAGAAGTACATCAAGCATGTTGTAATGTGGAATTGCAGCTTTTAGTCACATAGATGGTTTTAACCATTTGAGCAGCGTGTCTGGCCTTAATCACACCAGTGTTTGCTGTAGTACTAGCTTTGATAAATCTCTTTTTTCTTTCTTTCTTTCTTTACATTTTTTTCTCTTTTTTTTTTTCCAGAACATAGGAAGGCTTTTGTCTTTTGTTTGTTTTTGCATTTCAACACAATTAATGGGAACACAAAATTGCTACTTCCTACGTGCTTTACGTGCAGTAATTCCTATGAACCTCAGTCATTTTCCCGGGCTTTACACAGATGCAGAACAAGAAAAAAAAATAGATGCTCCAGTCCCAAAACTTGAGAGTCTATGTTACTTAAATTCATTAAAAAAAAAGTACATGGCATTATTCATGACCCAAAAGAGTACAAGAAGCTACAGTTACAATGAAGTGTCTTTCAGGCGAGTGCAGTAATACTTGTTATTCACGCGAAAGTGTGAAGTTTAAGTTAAACAAAAAATGTCTGTGTGCTTTTGCAGGTGTGAAGGTGTGAAGGCTTCAGAAGGCTTCAGAAGAAGCTCGGGTTTCTCAGTGTCTTTTATCAAGGAGCAGTAGCTCGTCAGGAGAACCCCAAATAGTGACTGATTGTGCTGTGTGGGTCTTTGTCATGCCCCCTTTCCATAGGTAGGACGGGGAGGTCCACGTACCCTCCTACACTAGTGAGGGCAGAGTATCAATTTCCTGATAGGAAATAAGAGTGGAGATGCAAATTTTGAGATCTTCCTGGCCGACCCTTCTCGTGTGGCCCTGTGTGCTGCTAGAAGAAGCTCTTAGAAGCTGAAATTCTCCAAGGAGCTGAAATCCGAGGAGCRATGCTCAGCACTAAGTTCTTGAGAGCATCTAGAGCTGCTGCTCCGTGTTTGACATGGTCAGAGCCCTGGGCTCTCCTGTGGATAGCAGAGTGTTGGGCGGGAGAGAGAGTTGGAGAGCAGCTGGAATATCCCAAGAGATACTGGGAGCTGCAGCTTCTTCAGAGAGGTCACAGGAAAGTGGGGACTGGCTTGGAAACTGTCTAGTAGTGCCAAGGTTTTTCAGAGAGGCTACAGCTCCCCTCAGGGCTTGAAGTCTTGCTTTACTGCTGCCTTTGTGGCTATTTCGTGGCTATTTGKGCTATCTTGGCTATTTTGTTTTGGCTCTTTCTAACAGCTGTGCGTGGTCAGTCCAGTGATAGGGGTCTAATGTGCTGCTATCTATATGTTAGTTGCTGTGGCTCTGTGGTGCTGCCTAAATTCTAGACCAACATGAACCAAAGCAGACATTTTATTTGGTCTTCATAAATAGTAACCAGATGCAGGGATTACGGGATGGGGTTTGGACCGCTAATCTACAACAGCGACCAGCGGGTCAGAGGGTGGCCCTCTAGATTCCCCAGAACAAGCCCTTGTTCTGTTGGAAACCAGACCATGAGGAGATGCTCCTGCCAGGAGAGTAGAGCTCGTGCTTGCCCTTGGCCTGAGCTCAAGAGAGGATTTCGGGTCTCCTGGGTGTCCCCATGAGCGGGTGTCACGTCCTGTCTCCAGGCCTCATGGTCCCCACAAGTCGAGCACAGTGGCAATGTCCTTTAACGCCATACGTAACATGGATGAGGCGGCCGCGTGCTTCCCACACGGGTTACTGCGTGCCCTCTTTTCCCTCCAAATCTGAGAGGKCTTTAGTGCACCACAATTATGTTTGTGCTGCTGCTGCCCCCCGCTCCCGCTGCCGCAGGAACTTCCAAGGGAGGTGGGCRGCTAAGTCGGTACGTGCTCGAGGTTCCTGGTTGTGGCTTGCCCACTCATAGCCTCCGGAAAGGAAGCGGGTTTGCTACCCAGCCTTACAATCTGCTGGGTAAAACCCCGCTCGTCGTAGCTTGGTGCAAGTGGAGACCATCAACGGCGAGGGCTCACGGTGCTGAGCACACGCAACTCCTCCAAAAACTTCCCGTAATGCATCCAGAAATCCCCGTCAGCCCACACGATCAGCCACCAAACCCACCTCCCGTTTCCGAGGTCAGCGGTGCTGACTGCTCACGTGCCCGTGGGATCTGCCCGTGAGGTAGCCCAAGGAAGGCTGCCGGAGCAAAGGGAAGGCGCGAGTTCAAAGCGGTGGCCCTGCCTGAGCCTCTCCTCAGTCGTGGGGATGCGGCTTGGAAAGCGGAGCCTTGAGGAGGCAGCCCGAGAGAGGCCCGTTTCCGAGCCGGGCAGCAGCATTCGCTCCCCCGCAGCGCTCACACAAAGCAAGGAGGTGTCTGGGGAGGAAAAGAAATTCCTCAAATGACTGGGATTGCTTTCTCGCCTCTCGCGGAAGTACTGCAGCGCCCGGGATTTTTGCCTATAATCCTATACTGGAAGTTTCTTTGAAGCCACGAGGACACAGTGTTCCCGGTGAATCTCCAGAAGACAAAACGTGCTCTTTTCTTTTTCCCTCATGGTCAGCTTCAGCCAGAGCTTATGGATTTGTGCTTTCTGCCATTTCTGTTTGCATCAGTTCGGAGCATCTCATTCCACAGTGGATTTCCCCTTTTTTTTTTTTTTTTTTTTTTTTGAAGAACAAAGACCCCCTTTGACCTGGATTTGGCTGCATCTGTGGCAGCCTCCTTCCCTGGCTGCCAGCTGAGCATGGTGCATTTAATTGATGAAATAATAATGACGAAGCGGCCCTGAACTTGCTCTGACGACCACTTGAAGCAGAAGCCGCAGTAAATCAGGCCAAGCGCCGCGGCACCCCGGGCTCGCCGCGCCGAGGGCCTTTCTTTACACGCAGAAGGCAGAAAAGTGGCAGCAAACTCGGTGCAGAGCCTCCCAACCTGTATCCCTTGGTGCTTTTGGGAACATGGGAGTTGCCGGTTGTATTGGTTTTAATGGGAAGGGGATAGATTTGGAGGTTTTTTTTTTTTTTTTTGGTGAGGCTTAGTTAACATCACTCATTGGCTTGAGGCTCTGAGAGAGGGCTTTAAACAGATAAATCCTTCTATAAAATCCTCCTAGGTGTCCCTTGTCTTGGAAATGGCGCTTTTTTGGGGGGGACCAGGGTGGAAAGAAGGAGCAAGGGATGCACAGGGAGAAAAGCTTTGCAGGGCCCCCCTTTCCCGGGCTTTTGTTAGAGTTCAGCCTCTCTGTCCTTTGTGTTGCTGTTTTTTTTTTTTTCTTGGTGTTCTGACATGCCAAAAGGCATCAATTAACTACTGCAACGAGATCAAAGCGGTTTGTGAAACAGGAAGATTTACACTCAAATATTGTCTTTTAACGCACCAGCTACTGGAAGGTTAGTTTAAAATGAGCTATAATGTCATTGCTTTTTTTTTTTCTTTTCTTTTGGAGAGAGAGACGCTTAAACGCAAGTTCCGATGGTAATTAAACAAGCAAAAGCCGCTCAGGAAAGGGAATTTTGAACCTGAGCTACTTGGTGAAGTAATTGCACAGGGCAGAACAGCTATTTACAGGATTCCCTGATCGCTGTCACTGCCAGGTTTGCACTTTACTCCACACCACCTGCCAGTGGAAGTCCTCGAGCTCCTCGTGCTGCTCAACTGCGGCAGGAGGTTTTGTGAAATGTGAGGAATTTGGCAGTCTGCGTGGGATGTGGTGTCCCAGCTGCCGCRTTAACTCAGCAACACCGAGAGGAACCGCTGTGTCCGAGCACAGGAGTGAGGGCCTGCGAAGGGGCCCCTGTGGGTGCTCTCACACCATAGGTGACCCTTTCACTCGAGCACTGTGGTTTAGGATCAGGGCAGAAGGCAAAATGTAATTCTAGTTTCAGTTGCACGTAATTTAGGATAGCCCTGTTGGCTGCTGTAGAGTTTTACCCGCGGAAACCCAMGTGTTGGAGGTGAGAAGTCAGGGCAGCAGCAACCTCCAAAGTCCTTGCCGTGCAAATCTTATCGCAAAAGGGGAGTGAATGACGTAGCTGGGTGCAGCCACTGCTTAATTCCTTTCAAGGTAAGCCCCTGCAGGGAATCAAGGCTTAGGCTTGGTTTGCCCTTTGCCTTGCAGCAGAGTCTTACTAACCTGGAAGCCAAACATCACTCACTGGCAGGCCTGGCCTTTCCTTGCGTGGCTTTCATGGCATGTTCTGCTGTCCAGCAGCATTTCCACAGCCCGCCTGTGGCTGGAAAGCAAGTGCCAGAGCCTCAGCTGCGTGAAATACGAGCTGACAGTGGGAAGAGCAAATATTACCCAGTTACAGTCGCCTTGTTTTCGGCCTCGCCACCCTAGGCACGGTATTAGGACGGGAGAGGTGTCCCTTGTGGCAGGCGGAGCTGAGGGCAGCGCCACGGCTGCTCCGGTGGCTCCGGATGCGGGACGAAGCACGAGGAGTCGTCGGCCCTGCCTCGGGCCCGGCTGCTTCTCCGACAGGCGGAGAAACGTAGGTCGCTCCGGCTCTCCGCTCCTCCCTGGCGCTGGCCGTGGGCCCCGCTCAAACGGGAGCAGCCTTCAGGCCGCTGTCCCAGCTGCCGGCGGTGAAGGGCACGCGACCAAGGCTGCACAAGTGGCCCGTTGCCCTTTCGAGTTGTGCCGGTGCTGAGATGCGTCTCCCAGAGCACGAAACCAGTTAATTTGGGGTGGGTGAAAGTAGCACAGGACTGACTGTGCCTAAAACGTGAAGAAACGGTCCTCATTCGGAGTGACAAGGAGCCAGTCCGGGCGAATCCATATCCACAAGCCACAATAACGCTGCTTTGGAAGGGAGTTTTTGCGGCAGGCCGGCTCAATAAAATTGCAGGCCGAGCCTGAGCCGTGAGGCGCCGCTGTCGCTGCCTGGACCCGGGGGCGTGTGCTGGTAAATGCGGGCCCAAGCCCCTCGATCGCTCGCCCCTATTGCAGGGGTTGTGATCACGCCCGGCGTAGTCGCTCCTTTGGCCTGAATTTGCCGCCCGCCCTTCGGCGTCTCCCGCCCTTTTGCCACCTGACGGTAGGGAGAAGCCCAAAACTTCTACTGCCCAAGAGGAGAGTCTTATTTTGCTCCCACCTTRCAATTTGTAGTGATATCTGTTAGTGAAGGAGAGGAAAGAACCTCCATCTCGGAGCTTCCACTTAGATCGCGCCGCGAGATTGCGGAGCCAGGTTTTTAGAAGCCCCACAGCTCGTAACTCTCACTGAAATCGGTGAGATCTGATGGTTTGAGCTCCCAAATGCTCTCTGAAGTTTGCTCTCCAGCTCTATGCTAGCTTGTACCCTCACGGCCCTGGTTAGCACTTTGAAAGCAGGGCAGAATCTTCTGGAGGGAAGAAAAGTTTCTAAAATCCCTGAAAGCACCTTGAATTACTTTTTGCTGCCTGTTCTGCAGCAAAAGTTTCTGTTCCCTGAAATGGAAGTAACTTAGAGAGAAAACACAGGCTGCAGCCTTTTCATTTCTGAATTGCAGTCACAACCACAGCAATTTCCTGATTCCAGCTTGCTATTTTTGCCCGTGATTTGAGGAGAAATAAACTCCTTTTAAGATGTAATTTCCAGAGCACTCATTGTAGGAGAACGTATCTGCAATCACCCCAGCTCTGGAAACGCTAGGAAACACCAGGGAGTCGAGGTGATGCGGTGTCTTTGGTGCCGGTCAGCTGGGAATGCAGTGTTTGGGCTGCTCGTGTGCTTGCCGAGCTGGTGTTTTTCACCCTCTAACTCAAATCCACGAGTGCCAGTGTCATTGAGGAGGCTTTTTTCAGCACTCGCTTCTGGCATCTTAAAAACAAAATGACCAYGAGGGCTTAAGAAGGTCAAATCAAAGGTGCCTTTAGCCCAGTGGCCCATCGCTCATGTGGAGGGGCCAGAGAGGAGGTGGCTTGGAAAGGGCCTAAGAGCCAGGCAAGTGGATGGGGCTCCTTGGCTCATCCTCCCATCATGTGTGGGGACCTCTGGAGCCTGTGGTGGTCTCCTGCGTAATGCTGCTTAGCCACGTCTTTATTTAAAATCCAAGTCATCATTTGCCTCCTTGGACTTGCAGTGATTTTTGAGGCATGTTTCTGTTGAAGCCAGGGGGCCCATTGGCTGGCCCGGGTGTATCTYGAAGTGCAGATCCCCACAGGCAGCGCGTCCTGGTGCACTCAGGAGCACGGACCTCTGCCATTAGGGCATTACACTGCAGGGGAGAAAGGGAGATGCAGAAATGGAAGAGGATAAAGAAGCTCCATAGCCAATTAATGAAACAGAAGGGGCAGAGTGTGGATTTGGGGCTGGAGTTTCCAAGCCCTCAGGACCGGGCTGCTCTCCCTGCAAGGCGATCGCTGGAGTTTCCAAGCAGCTCGAGGCCCCGTGGGTGAAGCCTGCTTGAAAAATTGCCTCCAAGCGCGTGGGCTTGTGGGGCCTCAGGACTGACCTGCAACTGTGAAACTATCCGACTCGTTAATGGGCTGTGCATCCTTGTGAGAATGAGCATATGGCTACGGAAATCTTCTCTCTGCCCCTTGCCCCCAACTGAGAGTCAACCTGTGGTTAGACCTGGAAGTTCAGTGCACCATAAAAAGTATTTGAATTCTCCCGGGTTTCTTAAGCGTAAAATTCTTAGTGTTCCCAAGTTCATTATCTCGTTATGTCAATTTAATAAAGATTAGAAATACTGCTGGTCCGGTTCAGAAATTTAAGGTGAGGAATTTCTACAAGGAAACGAAGAAAAACTTATTTGCTTCATACGAGGGCTTATGGCAGGACCAACTCACTGAAGGATTTCCGATGGGAAATGGGGCCAGACTTTACACACATGACAGAGGGAAGGAGGGAAACCTGCACGCGAGGCCTAGAAAGCATGAGAATTTCTTTCTTATTTCTGCCCTTCAGACAAGACCTAAACTGCCTGTGAGCAGAGGCCATGAGGTTTTCCACGAGCTCATAACCACTATGTGAAGAAGTTACAGGGAGAAAATGCCTTCGTCCCATCTCCTCGGGGAGCTGACGGGCTCCAGAATATTGTGACCCACCCCCAAGGGGGGCTAACRAAGGGCAGAAGGGGGTAATTTAATTATCAGAGGGGAGCGTTGCTGCTGCTGCGGCGCCTTTGTGCTCTGGAGAGGGGGCTGCCTTCACTTGATGAACTCCGACGTGGTCAGAAGGTCAGTAATGAGAGTCACCCGAGCCTTTCTGCTCGGGCTCCCCCTGCTTGGGYGATGCCTTTTATTTAACCCAGTCAGGGAGGTCAAAAGGGTGGAAATTAACCCTGCTTGCTCTGCCAGGTTCTTCTAAGCCCAGATGTTCTGCTGTTCCCATAGCTTGCTGCTCACGGCGTGGCTGGAGAAGCTCCTGGAGGCTCCCGTGGGCCCCTGGGCTGTGAGCAGGTGCCCTGGGAAGCAGGGAAAAGCCCCTCTGCGTTCCCTCTTGGAAGGGCGACGTCTCACTCAAAGCAGCATGGACGTTTCGCCTGATAAGGGAACCCCTTTTCTTCCGAAGACTCATAAAAAGTGATAAATACCAATATTTCTGTCATTAAATGATATCGTAACCGGAGCTAAATCGCCACCTGCAATGAGTAAATTAAATATTGACTATTTCATTGACTGTTAGATTTAATTTGAAGCAATCATGCAGGAGCTATAATGGCGCAGGAGATGAGTGACTATTTAATCTTGGCTGTCATCCCCGTTAAGTGTTGAATAATGAGGAAAACATGCACTTGACAGAGGAAGGGAGTTGACTTCATCGGGGGCTTCTGCCTCAGGACTTCCACTCCATAAATCTGCAGCAAAGCAACTGTTGGTGCAACCGTTGGGGTAGGGACCGTCTCCCGTCGAGCCGGGGCTTTGCCGTGTCTGGGCTGACTCGGATGGGAGCTGCAGGCGATCTGCATGGCTGCCTGTGAAGCGTTTGCTGCATTGTAAAATGCAGCCCCCGAGGGGCATGGGGTGTTCAGGGTGTCGTGCCCTTGGGTGCCCTCCTCTGCGCTGCTGCTCCGAGGGCAGGAAGGGCCCCCGTGAGACGAGAGGCGCGGGCCGCGCGTCCCGCTTGCTGTGCAGGAGCTCGGGCATCTGCTTCAGTGTTTAAGCCTTGAGGGTTGAAAAGAAAAAAAAAAACATAAAAAAAGAAAGAAAAACCATTAGGTAATTTGCTAATTAAATGAACAGTGTTTGCAAAGATAGGTATTAGAGATGACAGCAAAATTTCAATGGAACTTAGTGATGACTATGGGAATGACATAGGAAGATAGAAAGCTCCACAGTGTAGGTGTTAGGGATAATTATGTGATGCGTCCTGGGCAGGATGGGTCAAAATATTTTTCTTTTCATCCAGAATTCAGCAGCTCCAAGTGAATCCTCTGCATTTAGGGCATTTTTGGTATTTCTGCACAATGGCAAAGTTTAGATTCCTTTTTAAGATGCTAATCAAGCTAATATGATGGAAGTGGGAGCCTTGGAAAAGCAAGTGGCTGCAGAGYGAGGCCTGTGACCTGCGTATCTTTGCCGGGGAAGCCAGGGGAGCTTTGCATGGGCTCGGCAGCGTCGCTGAAGAGTCACCGGCTCTACAGGGAAAGCTGCTGCTGTTGATAAAAGTAGTAAGACTTGGACAGGATTTACTACCTTGCTGCTTGCCTTGCTCTTAAATGCATTCCAGTTTAATCCTCATGCTTGTGGTAATATGGACATATCTCTGCGTGGGACATCGTCACTTCCACGCTAACCGTAATGGTGAGACCTTGGTGTCCTGCTGCACGAAGGCATCAGCCAGTGGTTTGGTCTGGAGGAGTACGAGCATTGTTTGGAAGTTGTATTTGCTTCAGTCAAGGCAAGCAGTTAAGAACCAGGAGCAACAATGGGAAACGACTTCAGTCACTAAAAGATCTGCATGATCACCGAGTAGAGATTTCAGAATTTGGTCCTCTCTTGCCCAGAGAGGAGCTTCTGTACAGGGAAAGAAAGGACTGATGAACAAAATTACTCACCAGTGAGAAGAGTCTTCTCTGGATTGCGCGTCTCAAATTGTGGGGCAGCTCCCCGAGGGAAGGCCTAGTCCATTTGAGAAACGTTCCCTCCAGAAAACATTCAGGGCTTTTAATTGCATTAAATGAAATGCACTGTGGCGGGATTATATTTGAAGACAGCTGATTAATTAATAAATTAGATTGGCTAAAAAGAAATGAAAGTGAATAGGAGAAAAAAACAAGCATTGAAAATGTGAATTTATCGTAGAATTAGAACACAATGAAAGACATTTACTGCCTTAATATACATAAAGAGAGAACGGTGAGTTTCTTCATTTGTCTGAAATATGTGGTTTGCCGAAGGTGGTAACTGCTGTTTTAATACTTGGGTGCAGGTGGATTTTAAGTGACCGCACTCGATGAACAGAAGGACACCTGGGAGCAGGTGGAGCCCCAGGGTCTGCTCTTCAGCAGGCAAAGCCCTGTTTCTCACTGAGGTATGGGTACCAGCTAATGTAGTTAAGTCTCCACACATCACCTTTAAGACTAAAAATCTTTCTAAAAATCACGCTGTTGCTCAGTGTTCCTCACACCTTATCCAACCACCTGCCATGATCTGCCCTGGTCATTTTGGGGCATCAGCAGATATTGCTGCTGCARACACCTGCTTACTTGAAAGCAGCTTTAAGCTTTTTAGTTTCCAGAACAGCTCTGGAGGGCTGGAACCACCAGTGAACCAYGAGTTTGGGCCAGCTCAGTGTGAATCAGTGCTAGAACTTGATCTCATACAGAAGTTCGCAGTGTGGACCTCACCCTTGCTCAGGTTGACGGCAGCACTAAATGATCCCTGTCRATCTTGAAGTCTTTGAACTACAGACCCTTTTCTGACTTGTCAATTCTTACAGCTATAGTGTGTGGGAGGAAAGCGATTTTTTTATGTTTCCAGTAGGTAGGATGGAGGTTTATAACAGTTGTATATTTTGGTAGGAGCTCTGCTATCATACMAATGAGCACCAGGAAGAGCGGGGCTAGGGCTAAAGGCACAAAATAATCTGTGAAAAGAGAAACTAGAAATTACTACCTGATTTTTAAAAGGCCTGAGTTTGTGCTTACAACAAATGGAAGGCTTCATGTTGGCAGCCTTCCTGTAAACAGCCCTTTTAGAAATCCTGCCTTTATTCCTATTAAAGAATAAAGACGAAAGGAAGACTTTGTCCTCAAGGTAAAGGTAGAACCATCTCTTGGTGCTTTCTGAACATTTTAAAGGTAACATATAATAAGACAGTCTTTAAGAATGGTGCTTTGTGCAAAATGCTGAAGATGCCAGGGATTATCAAATTCCACAGAACGCATCCTATCAAGGAAAAACACTGATACATTCCCAGGAGACCTATTTAAGAAGATTAATATTCCAGCTCCTTTCCGACATTCCCGGCAGGAAGTAATAACTTTAGACCTAAATAGGTTTAAGATTTTAACTGTGGCTGTTGAAGCTGTTTTAAGGAAACGTGCTTATCTGTAAACAGATAAAATCGAGGATAGACTGGCTTTGGCATCTCARAGCTCTTCAATAACACATTATATATATCCAAAGATCCTCATTTAAAATAGCGAACCACGTCCTGAGCGAATGTAAATTGATTAATTCCTTTTGTGAGGGTGGATTTATGCTGATTAGCACCATCTGAAGACTCGTCTTTCCGTTTCCCAGAATGAATGGCTTTATTTATTTATTTATTTATTTATTTATTTATTTATTTATTTATTTATTTATTTATAAGTCTGTAACAGCCTTTTGCATTTTGAGAATCAGCTGGATATGAATCGCAAGCAACAACTGTGTGTTGATTCAGAATCAGGAGTGAAGCGGCTCCTGGCAAGAAGGAAAGCATAAGGCTCCGGTCCGCCAGAGAGAGGCGGAAAAGATGGATAATGACCCTCTTTGGGTGTGGTTGTAGTTGTTTACAGTCTTGTCTTGATTGCAGTTATTTGGAGTCAGAAACAATGGACTGGTTACCTCGATTTCACTTTCATATCCCCACACAGGGTATTTTATTTTGTGTGCTGTGTTAGAACACTGCAAACCTTTTGTGTGTGTGATCTTTTTGTAGAAGAATCCATTTCTGCACATTATTTTTCTTTTTTACTAAAATGTTCAATTTTATAAGCTAATCCAATGAGATTCACATGTAAATAAAAACTTCTCAAACAGTTCCCTAAATGGAAAGACTACCTGTTCTGTTGAAAGCCTGGCTTGGAAATAATACCAGTTTTATTGGAGTAGCATCAAGAGATGCCCCACATGAGACACCACATGTGGAGGCCATGGAAGTGCAGACGTAACAGGAGGGCTTGCAGTGATTTAGAAATGCTGGCGCCTTGGAGTGGTCCTTCCTCAACCCAAAGCTGGRAGTACTGACCTCCACGGAGTGGTTAGGTTGTGTGAAGGCCTCCTCAGTATGAAGTCCAAACATTTTGTTTCAGCTGAAGAAGATTGGTTTGGATCTGAGCCTGGACTTTGCCTGGAAACATCCTTTATATCCAAATTCTGCTGAAGGGCCAGCACTCCTGAGAGGTGACAGATGAGGGCAATGCAGTGTTAGACACGTGGAGGCACCAGACCGGGCTCAGACCAAATCACCTGGAGGTTCAGGTGAGACTCACAAAAGAGAGAGGAAGAGGGAGCTGCATCATCCCCCTTTTACACAGGGGAAACTAAACAGCAGAGGTGGATTTTAGACTGTAGAAAAAGTGGCAGCACTCAGTCCGCTGGGTCTTCAACTAAGATAGACTTTCCATCACAATTTGTGTTTGAGTCATCATTCTGATTGCGTGAGCTGGACAACAGCCAAGCTCTATCTCTGTGCAATTCTCTCTCTGCCATGTGAAAGGGCTGCAGGATCCTCCTCGCCTCTCCTTCATTCTCCATTTGCTAATTTTTTAAAATATGCTGGAGGAAAAATAATGTGACTAATTAATTATGCTTTTTTTTCTTGACGCTCTTTAAATGTTAGGTCAGATTGGTAATGATGAGCATTTCCATTGAGGATTACTCACGAGAAACCTCACCAAACGTCGTTTTTGCTACAAGAAATTCCTCACAGAAGAAACATTAGCGACAATTAAAACATTTAAAAAGTTAATAAAGAGCACTCTGAAGTGAGGGAAAGGAAAGCCACATCCATCTAGCTCTCTATTAACTTTTAAAAATGTCACAGAATCAGAGAATGGTTAAGGGTGGAAGGGACCTCTAGGGATCATCTAGTGCAACCCTCCTGCTCCAGCAGGGACACCCAGAGCACGGGGCACAGGGCGGCATCCAGGCGGGTTTGGGAGATCTCCAGAGAAGGAGACTCCACAGYCTCCCTGGGCAGCCTGTGCCAGGGCYCTGKCACCCTCACAGTTAAGAAGTTCCTCCTCACCTGGAGATGGACCTGCCTGTGTTTCAACTTAGACCCATTGCCCCTTGTCCTGTCACTGGCCACCACCAAGAAGAGTTTGACCCCTTCCTCCCTACATTCTCCCTTCAGGTATTTATACATATTGATCAGATCCCCTCTCAACCTTCTCTTCTGCAGGCTGCAGAGAGGAAGGAATGGCTTTCTGGAGGGGTTGGCCAAGGGGATGTGTCCACCCGTGCTCTCAAACGGGCCGCGTGCCAAGTGCTCCACCAAAGCCGCRCTGGCCACTGCCAAGGCCGCGGCAYGGCCGGCACCAAAGCCGCGGACACTCATCGATAAGCAGCAGCACTGCCGTTGCAATCAAGTCCTTTAAAAGGAGAAGTCCTTTAAAAACTCCTTTAGAAATCCTTTAAATTAACAGCCTTGCCGCTGTGCAGATGGAGCTCGGAGTTTCCTGTCTGCTGTAGAGAGCTGCTAAGAAGGCTGTCGAAATTAGCGGTGCTAAATGCCAGTGCTGCCCCAGCAGGGAGGACAACTGGTTCCTTGAAAACAGTCTTGGGGACCATGGATTTCCRCATACGGTTCTTCTAGAGTACAACGGACTGAGACTCTTGCTGATCTTTAAGTGTGGGCATCTTTTAGTTTGTTTTGGTTTGTTTTTTGTTTTGGATTAAAGTTGACATTTTTCCACCCCTTCAGAAGCTGCCATGGGGTTTGCCATCACAACCAGGTGAGCCGGAGACTGTGCAAGGGACAGTATCCTTCCATAGCCCTGTGTCTGGAAAGCCTCGGATTAAGGTTGGAATTTGGAGCAAGGATATTGTTGCTTCGGAGGGAACGATTTTCTTTGTCCTTGGCAAACAGCAGCCGTGCTCAGTTGTGATGTGTACGTCGCTGAAATATCCTCCCTGTCCGCAAATTATCTTGCCCCCTCATGAAAATGTGCTGGAAGAGATTAAATATGAGCCGTCTTGGTTTGAGGCCACGTGGAGCCTGCGTCCCTCGTGCTGCAGAATTCCACAGGAGAAACCTAATTTTGTGTTTGCACCTCAAAACGTAGGCGGGCACCCATTTCTCCCTAGTAGGACAAAGAGAGGGAAGCAGGAAGAGTAAATAACCATGGCACTCAGCATTGACGGTGCCGCTCTTTTCATCTCCAGAGTGCTTTGCAAACATGAGGTAATTAATCCGATGCTGGAAGGCTCTTTGCAAGGCAGCAGGACGGGCACGCGTGCCTGGCGCTCCGTGGACAGGCTCTTGCTGGAGATAAGGCACACACGGGAAGGAGAGGGGCAGTATCATGAAGTGAGCAACTCTTCCCCTCATAGACCCTCTTCTAGCTTGTGAGGCCGTCCTTGCTTTGGCTAAAGGCAGCGATCAAAGAAGAACCTTGGGGAGACGCAGGCGTCCTGCACGAGGACCAAGAGCTTCTTGAAGCTGGAGGCGGGAGATACTGCGTGGTTCCATAGGTGCCTTCYTCTCCGCCCAGGACACGCAGCCCTGGCCTAATCTCGCCATGAAAAGACCCATCTGTCCGGGCCCTGCAAGGGACATTTGYGCTTCAGTGGCCTGTGATCATCACTGGTTAGTGGCTTCCTGTATATTATGGAGAAAGAGGCACAAAATCTTTTTTCTTTGTTTTTCCTGCAGTCACTTCCAGTTGCCCCATGTGAAATGATTTTAAGGCCTGTGAAGCATGAGGTGGCTTCCCCACCCCAATGGATCTTCTTTCCCTTAGATGACATCATGATTACATCCTTGCTACCAAAGGAAAATAAAAGGTTGATCTTTTAAAAAAACATAATTTTAATTTTAATTTATTTTATTTATTTATTTTTAATCTGTCTGTTTTCTAATATCCTTCAGCTCAAAAAGCCTTGGACCTGTCTTCAGATCCAGGTCACTGTTTCTGAGGAGACTGTCCTTGTGTCAGAACAAAAACTTCTGCCTTTGGCTTTGGAAGGTTATAGGTGTTCAAAACTCGGTCCATTTACACACATCTTCATCTGCTATTCGGGTTTCTTTAGATGACCRTAGATGATTAAAATGGAAGGGGAATCTTCTGGATCTGTTACCGCCGAAGTATTAACTTATCTGTAGGTTTTGTACTTGAAAAAAAAAAAAAAACTCATTTCTTAACATGCTTCTTTTGAAATAAATACTGCATGAAATTCTTCAAGCATTAGGTTATCCAGAAGCTAAAATGAAGGAAAAGAAAACAAAGCCACAGATGAAAAGTGAAGTTTAGTTTTCCTCTGTGTTTCAGTAAAAGCAATAACCATAATCACATTAAACCCCAAGATGTTTAAATATATTTACATTTTAACTCTTTGGCACTATGGCTATGGTATAACAAAGTGTGACTTCTGGTTGCTAATAACAAGATGCCTTAGAAAAGCATGAAGTGAACAAATAYTTGTTTGCTTTGTTCTGGCACATGTGCTGTTCATTCAAAAGTTAGGTTGCAACTTTGTTCTAATTGCTTTTCTTGTTCTGAGAGCCAGCAATAGTGACAATTAGCATTATATTTTGCAGTTTGTGCTGGGCTTTGTAGCCTGGCCTACACACAAATGGTACTGGGTGAAATGAATTGGCTACTAAGTCAATTTAATAAAGTCATTGCAACCCCCTTGCATGGACCTTCTTAAAAATGAATTAAGCTAACATGATATTAGCCAGCCTTAAACCAATTTATGTGTCCTCACTTGGGAGCTGCTCCAATTTAACTAAATTGATTTAGAAACCGATTTAGTTAAATCGGTGTAATTTCTGTGCAAGTAGACCAGACCTTAGATTCATCATAAATTACTCCAAGAATCATTTTATCTCATTAGAACACGTTATCAAATATTCATGGTCAAGAAAATAAACCAGAAGCAGAGGCAAGAATGATAGGTGAGAATTTTTATTTTATTTTATTTTTTTAAGAAAGATGAGTGGGTCAAATGACACCGCCGGATGTAAATCAGTGTTTTGGTGACGTTATGCTCAAGATTGAGGAGACGAGTTGTCCTTGATGAGCAAGGACAGCAAAGACCAAGTATCCTCAGGTGGTCATAACCTGTGTTTCCGTGGTGTGGCGGTCTGCCTCGTTTTGGGTGAATCTCATGCAATAAGGGCCGGTTTCGGGTCTTGCAGCCCTAGCGTGTTGTGGCTGCAGATGTGCTGGATTTTGCTCTATGGATGTGCTGTAGATCTTGCTGCTGGGTGCAGAGATGAAGCAGGAGAGTCTTCGTTCCTTGCCCCTGGCCATCGTGGGGCTGCTGCCAGGATCTCCTGAAGGGCACGTGTGTCTTTAGGCCTCCAGAAATCCAGTGTTCAAACCAAATCTCATTGCACGAGCAATGTGGCAGCAAGGTTTTACATCAGTAAGCCAGGCAGAGCAGGGTCAGGCATCCACCGCTGGGCGGCCATCACTCAAACGTAGAAATTACACACAGGCCAGTGCAAGGCTCCGTCCCAAGCCTTAATGCGATGGGAAGATGAATACCTCGCCAGACACTTGGTGGCATTCTCTCGGCTCTCTCTGGATGAAGGAAGGTATTGATCCGTGTTGCCTTTGATAAGGAAAAATGTGACTCTGCTTGCCTCTCGTCTGAAATAGAAGTCATCAATATTTGGCTCGTGAAAATGATGCAATTAGTGCAATGGGAGTAGTCGCATTTTTTCTGGCACTGAGGAAAATAGTTTGCAAAAGRCAGTGTTATTTTTACTAATCTGTGCCAGGGACCAGTGTATCTAGTTTTACTACAGATGGACCTGGCTGGAATAGGATGATGAACATCTCTGAGTCCAGCCACTCAGAGCGAGGGAAGTTATCGATGGCTACCTGGATTTTTTTTTTTTTTCACTTAAAAAAGAGCAAACCATTTGGAAAAGAGCATTTCCAATAGATCCATATTTTCCAAAGCCCTTGTCCTTTGAGAACATGCACAAAATCCAACCCGTCCGTGCCGCTGTCTCTGAATTTTACCAATGCTTTCAGACCGTGAGGTCTTCAGTATAGGGGAATACGTGGAGCAAGAAAAAAAATGCAGATTTTGCAGTGTATCCCCGAGGCTAGAGCAATATTCTCCTAACGGGCTTGCCTCCAGCTAAGGATCTATACTAATTGAGCTAGGGCTTGCCTCTTGCTGCTCCTATTGCTGCTCATTGGAGCCCACAAAAGCAGGAGCAGGGCTCCCACTTGGGCAGGGCTTTGCAGGGAGCGCAGCAACCCCTGCAAAACAGACCCCCAAAGCTCTGTCAGGACACGGTGCTGCTGGGCAGCGGGGCTTACAGGTGCCCAGAAACCGCTAGGAGCTTCTCCTCAAAAGCAGCTTGTAACCATGTTTTGTGGTTTTTCATGAACACTAAGTATTTCTCATGTAAAAAGGCTGGGCCATTTGTTTCTCTCTCACATCTTGCAGAGCTTTACTTCTATCTCGGGATGAGACCAAGGAGTTCCCTTTTCCTTCTCCATCAGGAGGAAAGGCTCTCTTCTTAAGAAAGAAGTAATTTAGCATAAAGTGTATTTAGTGTCAGGGCTTAATGGAAGGAGTAAATCATCATCTAACACAATAATATCTTCGGCTAGTTAGAAAAAACTGTCAGCACATGAAGCAAGCACCGGTGTTGCCAAATCCCAGCAGAGCACATCGAACATGAAAAGCTGACTAATAAAATTTCCAGGTTGGTTAATAATTTTTCCAAGCATTAATAGCGCAGCTAGTGTGCGGAGGCTTCCACCTTTAGCGCCGTGAATTATTGGGAGCCTGAAAACCCATTGTAAATAAGTTATAAATGTGCGTGTACTCACAAGGATCTTTATGTTTCCTTTCATTACAATGAAAAATTTCACATAATTAAGAACCTGACTGCCGCTGCCAGGCAGGAATAATGGTTAAAGGCGCCGTGAGAAATGATGCTGGGTGTGTAAACATGGAAACACGCTTGGAGATAAATCTCACTTCCCAACGGATCCCTGTCAGCCGGCGTGAATTCCCGTGGCGCAGTGCGCGCGTGCGGGAGGCGGCATCCCGAAAAGCAGCGAGGGCAGCGCGGGAGCCTCCCGGGGCCTCGCTAGCGGCTGTCATTTCCTCCCAAGGTGCGTGGTCCGCAGCGACTTCGGGAAGTGCCGGAGCTGTCCAGCTTTTCGAAGGCCTCCGCATGGAGGTGCCCGCGGCTGCGAGCCGGCCAGCCCTCCTCCCCATCCGCCCGGGGCATGAGGTGCCCTGGGTCCAGTTTCCAATTTCTAGGGCAGGAATTAAAGGGTGCAAGTTTGGAAGGGCCCCCCATGCGAGGCAAGGGGGGCTGGATGCTCCTCCTCGTCATTCCTTCGGGATGTGAAGAAGGGAACGCAGCCACGGAGGTGCCTCAGAGCGCTCGGGGCAGCACAGCCGGACTTGCGAGGCAGCGAGGAGCTAGAGGGAACAGCTCCTCATTTTATGTCCCGTGTTTTATGTTTCTAACCAGCGGCACGTGAGACCAGCCCTTAATTTTGAACATCTAAGGGAAAAGATCCATGGCTGGGATTGCTTTGCTCGTGTCTGTTAAAGGCAGTAGATCTGCACGACCTTCTCTTTGCCGGCGAGAAGACTCTCCTTGGCCGAGCTCGTTTGTGTTCCTCGGGACGTGGAGCCGGGCTGTGCTGCTACGCATGCGAATGAGAACCCGGCCGCCCGAACTCACACGCGCCGTCTCCGGCTGGAGCCCCGAGTCAGCTCTGCCCAACGGAGCTGCAGAAAAAAGCAGCTTTCCCTTGTGTCCGTGTTCACGTGTTGGAGTAAGGAAACAGATGCCTGCAGATCATTCCTGCTCCACGCGCAAGTAACTCTAAAACAGCCAGAAAAGAGGTTTGAGTGGGACTTTGGGCAGTTAATTTCTTTGGATTGCTTTAGTTAAGGTGACCGTAAATGGGCAGGATTTACCCCTGCTGGAGCTTTAAAGACTTTTGTCCCTCCCGAATCAGAGCAGGTGAATGAAACAGCCTTTCAAGTTACCCTGAGCTCAGCAATGCTTTTCACTGGGTTTTTGCAGGCTCCTGCTTTTGCAGATTCCTTTTCTGTCCAGGGCTTTTCATTAGGCTGGAAAAAAACACTTATGGCTGTAGAGGGCCAAGCGACTTGCTTTCTGTTTGACCTTGGTGGCTCTTCGGAACCCCTCGAGGAGCGTCCAGAAGTGTCACCCTATGGATCCAGCCCTTGGCAATCCTGGAGCTCAGTGCCCTGCTGCGTAAAGCAGGCGGCAAAACGCGTTTCCTTGGTGTTTCCGGGAAGTGCGTCGAGGTTCCCAAACACAACGGGCTGCCTTAGGGCTGAGTTTATTGCTCGAGCTTTATTGTGGCTGGAAAAGGCTGTAACTAGGTCAGCGGCCYTCAGCGTGACCCCGGCGGCGCAGGCAAAGCGAAGGAGGGCTAAGAAGGTGTGGGGGAAGCCGATCCTGTCACCGCTGTGCTTGGATTTACCGTCCTGGCATTAGCACATGCATAAACTGGAGGATTTTAGGAGGTCACAGCSCATTGCTTGGCCAGGGCGCTTCTTCCCGTGCATCCTTGGGGCTGCTTTTGTTTGCAAGGCGCTCTGTTACACTGCTGTAATAACGTTACGGGAAGGAAATGAGATATGGGACAGGAGKGACAGCCGGAGAGTTTATTAGTAGTATTGCTTAGAAAACAGAAAAGATGGGATTTGGATGTCTTTGCTCCTGTTTTTGTCACGATTTTTGAAGCGCTAATGTCCTCCCTTTGTTATTCCACTTGCGAGTGGGAATGATAAGGCAGTTTGAACATGGAGAGCATGTGTAAGTAATCATAAAGTAAAAATCACTGTGGGTTATTGCTGTGAGGAAGCGAAACAGTAAAACCGGGAGATCCAAGGTCAACTTGAAGAGTATCTGGAGCTTTAGCCGTGGAGATGCACATCCAAAGCAAGCCAGTCCCCTTGCCTTCTCCCTCCTATGACTTCAGTAATTAGATATTACAGGATGTGTAAAAACAAATTAAATTACATAGACTGACATTTTTTTTTTCCCAGATTTTCTTGGTCTTGCTGTTGTTAAGGGTCATTTTTGTCATCTCCTGGCCTGGGCTTTCTCTTGTAGCCATTGATCACAAGATTCGTGGCTGAGCTGCCTCTGTGGGCAGTGCAAGGAAGAGGCACCGAGTCGGCAGCGCAGGGTTTCCCTCCCCCATAAAACAGGCCYGTATCCAAGGGAAGGGGCATTTCCCTCTTGTTGGCAATGGGAGATTTGGACAGCTCCTTCCCATAAAATCTCTTCTTTTCCACTTTGAAGGATGTTTTCAGTGTTATTGAGGCCTCAAAGCTGGCTTTGATCCATGCTATGCAGGGCCTGGTTCAGGGCTGTGGGCTACAATGCTGCCCCTCAGTGCAGCGCTCTGGCCTTCCTAATTTTGGCTCTCCAAATCCACAACCCAGTGTAGACAAATTAAACTTTTTTTCTTTTTTTTTGTCTCCTGGCAGACCGAGCTTTTCTGTGTAAACTATGATTTCCTGCTGCTCCTCTTCCCCACTGTAGAGATYTTCAGCTTTCTAGGTTTGGAAAGGAACAACCTGTGGCTTGTTCGGGAGAGATGTGGAGACAACGAAARCAGCTTGCCCAGGCAAAAAGGGGCAGAAGGACTCGGTCCATTTGATTCAGCAGGAATGTTAGCGATTCACTCGGTGGAATTCAGCCAGGGCTTAACGGTGTGGTAATGTGAATGTGCCCTCTGCCGATGTGCTCTGCTCACTCCCGCCAGGATTACACTGCCTTTCCTCCCTGCATTTTCGTATTTGGATTCAAACCATGTCAAATTCCTTGACCAAACCTTGTCCAAACTCCTTGACTTCTTTCTTCCTGGTATATGTAGGGTTTTTTTGTTTGTTTGTTTGTTTGTTTGTTTGTTTGTTTTTTGCAAAGTCAAGTACCTGCATTTGGCCAAATCTTTAAGGGATCTCCATCTTCTTGCAACTCCTGATTCCTCCACTGCTTTCTCTTGCTCTCACATTCTCCGTGGTTTGAGCAGAAAACCTTTTTTTTTTTACTTTTCTGATGTTGGCCTATGTTAAGCCTACATTAGCTTTCAGTTGTCCCCCATTCCTAGAAAGCCTAAAATTTGAAATTAAAATGTCCTATCATTCTCCTCAGACCTACAGTTATCCTCTGATTTCATTATTCTAGTTTATTAACATTTGCAGGCCGGGGACGGACGCAGCGAGGCAATAGAGGACCTCGTAATGCGGTGACTCGGATGCAGACACAGCAGGCAGAGCTTCAGAAGATTAGAAATGGTAATACTTGTAATTAGAAATTCTGCAGGCCGGCAGTGTTAGTTAGGAACTCGCAAGCAGAATTTAAGTACTCCAATTAATCTATGTGGTGTGAAAATAATTATGTCAAGCCAAGTGTTTTCACCRTCAGGCTCTCTCCGGGATCAGCCCCTCGGATCGATCTTCATTTCGAATGCTGGTGATGTGGGGCACAGAGTACAAGGCATTAGTGCAGTCCGGTGCAGGGKGTGCTGCTACATGCAGTGTGGGACTGCTTTGCTGCACAGTTGTAAGGGACTTGGAGTTTCCACATGTGGGGTTTATGGAGCTGAAATTACACAGACAACCCATCTTCGTAAGCTCCAAAAGCCGCAGCATTAAAAGGTGCTGATTAGGGCCAGTACATTTTTCAGTGGGTAGAGTTGAGTTTTTGGTTCTTTCCAGAAAATTGGTAAATGCCACTACCATTAGACAAGTATGTGGAAATTTTCCAAAGTGTTGCTTGCCTACATCTCCTGYCTGGGTCTCCAGGAGACTAAACACCTTGGAAAAAGAAGCCAGGGCCAAGTCAGAGAGCTTGGTCACAGGTGGGATTCAAAGTACTCAGGCTCCTTTTTGGAGAACAGAGAGGAACACCCCAAAGCAGAGCTTAGAAAATCCACTCCTTGTGTGGAAGTTGCCTAGAGTCAGCCAAGAGCTGGTCAGGAGGAAGCATTAAGAGGATGAGTATGTCCAAACTCACTCTTCCTTCTTCTCCTCTTGACCAGAGAGCTTAGTCAGCTCTGTAATGACTAGAGCTAAATGCAAGACCTARAATTGAGGTTCTTCCCTTGAGGGTAGCTACCAAAAGCTCTCTAGCTAGAAAGATATTTGCACTTAAAGCAGAAAATTGGGACAGCCTGATATTGTAACAGAGAATAGCTAAGGTGCATTGTAGTGTGCTCTAAGCAAGGCAGGCGATGGATTTGCCTGCTAAGTCTGGCTGGAGAGAAGGCTTAGTGCTCATTGCCTGTTCTTGCAAGTGGGACCTTACGGTCCAAGTGGCTTCACCTCTTCTGAACTAATCCTGACCCTGTGTATTCCCCAGACACTAAAGATTGCCTTTCTGAGACCTGTCTTTGTCATTGTACGAAGCTGTAAACTTTGATTTTGTAGGAATCAAGCAAGCACTCTGTAACTAGTACTAGAAATATAGAGATGTTGAAAAAAACGTGAATACTTACTATTTTCTTTCTTTCTTTTTTTTTTTTTTAACCTGGCTCAGCTCTTTCTCTGCTCTTGAAAGTCACCTAGCCAGTCTGGGATCCCAAAGCCTGAGTACAACTTGTTCTCTGAATAGATTTTCTTCTGTATCTTTATTTGCCATTTCTGTGTATTTGGAAGAGTGACTTTGTTTGTCTGTCCACTCGTGAGTTTCTGAGGCTGGGTTTTCAAGCTCCATCTTTTGCAAYGGAAATAAAATGTTCCATGAGCACCATAAACAACCCCCAATTCAAGGAATTTTCAGCCAGTCTCTTGCAGGTAATGTATATGGTGGGGCTGATTTTCTAATTCTTCAGCCACTCCAATGTCCTCAGTGAAACCACTTGAGTTGAAGCCATCGAGATGTAACAAGGAAGATGTAACAAGGAAAATGCACGGGAAAATGCATGGGAAAACGCAGCTAGTGCTTGGCAGACTCTGTGCACACTGGGGCACTCTGGGCACTCAGTGACTGTGTGACTKGGACCAGCATTTTGCAGAAGCAAAATCTCCTGCGTCATCATCACCCAGAGCAAATGCTTGTGTCTGTGTCAGCAGTTAGAGCCCTTGGCCGCCTTCAGTTACAGCAATTAAACCTGCTGCACAAGATGACTTCCAAAAAACTGTCCTTCCTTAAAAAAAAGAAAAAAAAGGATGCTTGGAATATGAGTTCAGAAGTTGAGGTGAAAGGGCTGGCACATTTGTTCTAATGAGTATTTAAAAGTACCAGTCATTTAGATTAGCCTGTACAGTCACTCTCTCACTAGGTTAAACAAACCCCTGTGGGGGRAGGTCTAGATGAACTTGAGGGCATTTGATCCTGCCTCAGAGCAGAAGCGGGGAGGTGACTGCCCAAGGTCCCTGGGACCCAACAGCCCCTGTGTTTCTGCGGCTTTATGTGCGTAAACAGTGTATATTGATCTGAAAACTACACTAAAACATGCCCAGAATCCTTTACCAGCTTACATCTTGCTTTCGCCTCTGCTGCAGATCACTGTAGTTTTAATACTGTAATTGACATAATTAGAGTTATTGATTTCATCTCAGATGAAGCAATTTAACTGTAAATGTGCCAAGAGGCTAAAAAATAATCAATCTGCCGTTGCTTTGCTTGCATGGATGAATCTTGATCTAGAGTCAGCAGTTTTTCCTTCAGTCTTTGATTTGGATCAGTTTCCATTGATGTAATATTGTCCCCAACTAGTGGTTTTTTTTGTTGTTTTTCTTTTTTTTTTTTTGAGATTGCTTGATGTCAAAGAGATGCTAAAGGGTATCAAATGAATATTTTAAAATTACATCTGATACTATATATAGAAAGATACAACGACACACTTAAATTACCATTTTCCAGAAATATAGAAATATATATTTCAGCTTTAGTGTATATTTCCCTATCAGGAGCTCGTATGGTAAAATTTAATAGTGTGGGTATAGTAGTGTAGGAGCTGAATCCTGGAAAGTGGGGCAGAATTTCCTTCTGCATGGGAAAAGAAAATTGAAAGTTACATTACTTTTTGCCTAAATGAGGCAGAAAAGTGAAGTGTTTTTCCTGCATCATTTGTAAAAACCACTGGGTTTTGAGTGGATGCACACATTTATGAAACAATTTGAGTAAACACGAATAGCACATAATTTTCTTGCTCTCCAGAGTGCAGGGGACAGTTTTGAGTCTAACGTTTATATATATATCTCTATATATACACACACAAGTCTTTTTTTTAATTAACACATCAATTACCAAATTTCTATTTATTATGCTTGTAGTACAGCAACRTAAGCATTTTTCACATAAGAAAGCTACTGGATGGCATTTCTGTGTAGTATTTGAAAAGACTGATGAAGTAGTTCGTGTTACATAGAGCATTTTCCTAGAGAAAATGCTCTGTCATTTCATCCCAACAGTGGAAAAGTCGCGGGGGTTCTTCCAGCAAAGCGAAGACTGTTAAGAGTAATTTTTAGCTATATTTAGCAAGGCGAGATTTTTTTTTCTTATATTTTAACTCCCGCATCTGAAGCTTATTCTCAGCATGCTACACAATTGCAGTAAAATGTGCTATTCTTTCTAAAAATACCTCCTTGGAGGAGAACAGAGTGCTCGGCACCGCGTGGCGTGAACCAGGAGTTGGCTGCGTGCAGAACTCCTGCTACAAATATCTTTCCGAGGCTGCTGTTGGAAGCTGGTTGCACAGTCGAATCCGTGGCTCAGCAGAGGTTCAATGGGGGCTATTAAGCCAGCTTGGTCTTCCTTATGAGTTTAGGCTYAAAAAAATGGATGAATTCTGAGCAAAAAAGGTAAAGAGGGGAAGAGTGATAGGACGCCTGGGTTACGTATCACTACTGTTGCTACGCAGGGTCCTTTTGGGAATGCTGTCACATATGAACTTGGCATTTTCCCTGGCATGACATTTGGAGGCTGGCTTTTCTCCCCCTCTCCTTGCTATATTTATGTGGATATATGGCCGAGAGAGATTGAAAAGGCCAGACATCTACCATGTCGTTCCTTAAAATGAAACACTTTTGTTAGTCACACTGACAGTAGTATCCAAAAGAAGATTACGAAGCGTAACAACATATTGCATTGTCTATTTTTATGTGTGTTGTTTCCTGGGAATGGGATGGTCTTAAAATATATACATGTATTTTTCAAAGCACCGTATAAAACCTGAGGCAGAAATAACAGTTATGTTTGGCCCTTTAGTACAATGGGCGTTTGACCCAGAGAAAAGCCCACAGTTTGGCTGTCCTCTATGGTGTTTTGGGATCCCCGGAGGAAGGACGCTATAAAATTTAAGACGTTTCTTTCAGGAGCCTCACTGGTTTACTTCACAGAGCCAAAATTTTAACATTTAGAAGATTAAACTGGGGCAAAAAATCCTTCAGATTTGAAGAGCTAGCTTGTGTTTTCTTTCACGAATGTTCTCTATGCTTGAGGAAGAAATTAGTATTGGAAAAACAGTCAAAGAGAAAGTGGGGAGACATTTATTGAGGAGATGGTGCTAATTACTGAAATGATATTTCATGTGATGGGCCCCACTGTACAATTTGCTTGTAACAGAAGATCATAGAAAATAGTCAAGAGCATCCATGAGCTATCCTTTCCCTAGCACATGTAAGTTACCTGGGTTGTGTTTGTGTACACATGAATGTATGTACACATACACACATATACATCTCCTTAATTTCATGATTTGCTCTCTATTGCAGTGTTTCAGCTTGCTCACACTTAGGTTGTAAATTTAAATTGCAGTAGCTCTCCTGGAACAGCTACATGTGTAGACAAGCCTTTTGTTTCCAGAGAAGATGTCAGGAGCAATGTAACGCAGTCTTTTTCACACTCTTCCTTGAATTTCTATTCCTTCACTTTCTGAAAGTCATTTTTACCTCTCAGGTATACACAGATGTTTCTTTTAAAATGTGTCAAGAGAAAATGAATGTGTTGCATGTGGCTGTGGAGCACGAGCACAGCAGATACCGCTAACTTGTCACTTCTTGGTGCGCCTGCTAATAATTACATTACCTAAAACCAAGGCACATGGAGCGATTTTCCCTACTAGCCAACATGGTAGGGGTAATGCACATTTGCGGGTTTGTGGATAACTCCCTTTCAATACTCGTCCAAATCTAATACARACCTATTTATTAGCTCTCTAATGGAGTAATGACTGGTCAGTATCGCGCTATGGGYGCAAAAAAGCAGCTCTGGCTGTGGAAGTTTCCCATCTGATTGCAGTTATTGATGAAATTCTGGCTTCAGGAGAGGCAGGATGGGTCCTATGGCCGGCCACGTGTGAGACGCAACTGGCGCGGCAATCGATTGTGACCTCCCGGTTCCGCACCCGTCCAACGTTTCGGTCTTCCCTGGGCTTGATTTGATTTGTTTAAATTTTCTATGCAGAAATGGAGGGGCRTCTTGGCTTAGAATCACAGAATCACAGAATGCTTAAGGTTGGAAGGGACCTCAGAGATCTTATTGTCGAACCCCCCTGCACATGCAGGGTCACCCAGAGCACGGGGCACAGGGCTGCTTCCAAGCGGTTTTGGAAGATCTCCAAAGAAGGAGACTCCACAACCTCTCTGGGCAGCCTGTTCCAGGGTTCTGGCACCCTCACTGTCAAGAAATGTTTCCTTAAGTTCCTGCGGAACTTTTGGTGCCTCAGCTTGTGGCTTTTTCCTCTAGTCCCGTCACTGGCCACCACTGAAAAGAGGCCGCCCCCTCCTCCTCACTGCCTCCCTTGAGGTATCTATAGACACTGATCAGGTCCCCCCTCAGCCTTCTCTTCTCCAGGCTGAACAGGCCCAGCTCCTTGGCAATCTCGTGGGCATTTGATCAAAGTGAAATGTTGGTGTGCTCACCAGGGGAAAAAAAATGAGGCAAAAATGGAKTGTTGAAAGGTAGAGGTTGTCCAAGAAATGTGGCCTTCTGCTGTGTAGCTACAGAAAGGCCCCTGCGCCTCCCCTGGCTCCACCTCCGTTTAGATGAGGAACAAGTTGGACACCTTTTAGCATCATCGCACWGAAAGGGTATGGCATTTATTTCTGCTCTTAGGCAGTGTGGACAGCCTGCCATGCCTATGGCTTACGTTTCTATCCGAAACAGCAGGAATAGGAATCTAGTGGGAGAGAAAATGGTGGCTCCAGGGAGAGGCGGCAGAAGATGGAGGAAGGCTCCACAACCTCCACCCGCGCACTGCTGAGTTGCCAGCCTCAACTCAGGCAGCTCTTGGGCTGTTCTTTGTAGCCTTGCTCCATCATAGTAACCTATGACATAAAATATAGGTAATTCACCATCTGAGTGCTAATACAGAAAGATTTTTCAAACAGAATTCAGCTAATTACCAAAAAAGAAAAAACCAAAAAAAGACAAAAAAAAAGAAAAACAGACAAACTTAAAAACATCTTGATCCTTCATTAACTTTTTCTATTTGGTCTTAATCAGAAAAAAAACAAAACAAAACAAAAAAACCTTGCTGAAGATTGCAACTGTTGTTCTACTGACTCTTAAAATACTTTTGATTTTTCTTTTTTCATCGTTAGCAGGGAGTGAGCTCTTCCTCCTCATCATATATCTTTAAAATAGTCAAATATTTATTCTTAAAGGGTGATCCAGAATAATTGGCACCATGTGGTCCCATACTTATTAGCTCTCACTGACTCAAAATCAAATTTGCATTTGAAGAGTATTCTTAAGCATTATAACTTTGAAACTATCCTGCTCTCTGTAAATCTTTCCTACTTTGTATCAACCACAAAATTAAATATTTTGGAACTTGAAAAAGTTTCACATACACTATCGTTTCCAGTCCATTAACCCATTCATCAGTTAAAAACTAAAGGACTAAATAGCAATATCAATTAACAATACTGTTAAGAACCTAAGGTTGGCTGCCCTGAGTTTGACTAGAATCATGTCCGTATTATTGGCSAGAACTGTATGTGCAGGCAGAAACAGAAAAACAAGTGTCCCCCAGCCATCAGCTCCATCAGCTCAGGGATAACAAGGCAAATTGTATTTAGGAACCCTCACAGGACCCTTGTGTGATGATCGGCTGAGAACGGGGCACAGTAGCCAGGGTGGCCCCAGGATTTGCTTTCAGGACTTGCCTGCCTAATCCGTAACCTSCTTCCCTTCCATTGGGTTAGCACGCGGAGGAATGAGCTTGCTTACAGCAGAGCCTCCCCTTCAATGGCTTTTCTAACTCAGAAAACGAAAGCAAACCAAATTTAAAAAAACAGGTAGGWAATAAAGAGAATTTTAGAATTACAACTGTGGAGCTCAGAAGAGAGGAGAGGAACTCAAGGCTGCGCTGGAGGAAGAGGGAGATGGTGCTGAGGAGAGCGGTGAGACGTTGTGGAAGAGCAGGGTAAAACCAAGAAGTAGAGATCCTGCAGATGCCTGCCCRTTGCACACTGTGTATACACCCTTGCTTTTCAGGGCCTGATTTTCTCTCCTTAAAAAATTTACTTCTGGAATGGAAATGTTCTGAATGTGTTTCTTAAGCTTCTTCTTCAAAGCTTGTTTTTCACTTAACCATATATATTTTTTTAACTTCAAGTAACTTTTTTCTACAACTTTTGACAATCACAAGCTCTAACCTGTAGTTTTCCTCCTAGTAGGAAAGTTTATGCACCAAATAAAATGTGTAAGGGTGGAATTTAGAAACCTAAAATCTAAAGGCTTTATTAAGAAGAGAAAAAAAAAAGGAAATATTCATCATGCTTAAGTTTATTGACATGCCAAAATGGCCTCAGTGAAAAGAGACAGTCAAATGAAAAAAAAAAAAAAAAGAAGAAAAAGGCCCTCAGATGTGCACAGGCAGGGAACATGGGCATAACGGTATTTTCCAGAATATCTGTTAAAACACAGCTCCCACGAGCCAAGCCGTGGCTCTGCGCTTTGAAAGATAGCCATGTAGCCAAATCTCCTATTAAATGGATAAACCCTCCGAGATAGACACACACCTCTAGATTGGTTTTGCTGAGCTTATTATTTTCCAGTTCCGCTCCATGTCCTCATTTGACATATCTAGTCATGTGAGATGCTCTTCCTGATGCCTGGCCTTCCTTGCCAAGTCTTCAGAATTAGGACCACAATCGGAAGCCGTAAGAATAATCTCATTTCATGAGCAACAGATCCACAGATCAAGTCCAGAACAGAGACTGGATGACCTAAAATACCTTATTTGCTTGACTTTTTTWAAATATCTACTCATCAAGGTTTTTCAAAAAAGAAAAAATTGCTGAGAACCTGGCAGCCTAACCCAAGTACCATGTGCTGTTTGCTAAGCAAGTCAGAATTACTGATAAAGTCCGAGTCTTATGAATAGGGCCCAAATTCATGTTGAAACTATTCTCAGAATGGTGCTTAGACAGAAGAAGCAGCACAGGCACTTTCCCTGATTTTACAGTTCAAAAGCTGCTGTTGTTCTGATGCGTGCAAGGCAAGAGGAAAAATGCAGTGCCCAAAGTGGTGTTAAACCAGATATACCATGACACACAGTCCTCTGTGTGGAGTCCAGCATCCAGATATCTTTCTAAATATGATATTTTTCAATATGATACGGTGAGAGATGTCAGTTGCTCCACTGTAGTCCAGATCCCCAAATCTTCTTATGTGTTCAGACATGGGAGCACCACATTTCCAACAGTGGTCCATGGTGAGTGCAAGTAACGACGCCTTGAAAAGACTTCTACAAGTCTGGCCCTTTGAAGGGACAACACAGAGTGCTACACCTCACCAGTATATTCACATAATGTAAGGAGTGTAATGATTCACTTTTTAGTTTCAGATAGCTTAAAAATAAAAGCACGTCAACAGACCCAATATGTTCCTACCTGTTAGTTCCAAGATCCTTTTGGTAAAAGTTGTCTAGGTTTTTTTTGTCATTTTTATGGAGAGAAGATTTTAAGATTCTTGTATTCTTTCTGAATTTTTGGTGCTTCTTAAATGCATGCTGCTCTTAAAAGACTCTTAAAATAGTCTGCAAATAACAAAATTCTATAGAGAATAAAATAATAGTAATATCTCTGCATGTAAAATGGTACTGCCCATATTTGTTATTATATATAAATATATACTTCCACTGCTATATTTTTGAAATGCGTTGAAAAGACGTTACCCCGTTTTAGGACTTAACAGCAAAGAAAAGGTGCTGTGAAATTTAAGGCTAATAGACATGTTTTTGTGACATTTTGTTTAAAACATGTCAATGAAAAGTTAAAAAGAAAAAAGCAAAAGCAAACGTAACTATGTTACTCTGGATTGCTGGCAAGGCAAACATTGCAGTGCTGTGTGGGTGTCTTTTAACAAAGAAGTGATTCATCTGTGGGTTTTGTCAATTGTATCATATTATTATTTTATTACAGCACTAATAATTAATTCTATGCAGTATAAAAGCGCCTGGGCCCGGAGTCACAAAAGCATTGAGGACTTTGGAATTCAAGATGGTCTGTGTGGGAACCCAAGGCACGATATCCTTGCTGAGACTGTCCTAAGCTGACGGGCCTTGCTAGGTGTAGGCTCTAAAACCATGAGGACTGTATGAGTTTGATGCTCAGTTGGTGAAACATTGGTTTCAGTTTCTTTAAGAAACACGAATTGTTCATATGTGTCATCACACCTCGTGTCTTTACCCCTCACAAGGTACAAACCTTCAGATGCAAACGTGGTCATGGGTGATGCAGAGGGATGTCAGGGCCCTGTCATCAGTCTCAGTAACCAGAGACCTGGCCCATTTTGACACACAGGTGCTGGAAGAGTGAAATCCGAAAGCGTGGAAAGATCAGGCCTTAAGAAAAGCAGTGACTTACCGAGAATAAGTGAGACAAATTTGGACCAGCAGCAATGCAGGTGTTTAGTTAAAATGCAGGGGTTTGGTCTCATTGCCCAGGTTGACTCTGCTTCAAGCACTGCCATATAAATAAACCAAGCACTGCAAACTCTAGCAGGGATCATGCGACTCACACAACACTTGATTTTATTTTTAAAGCCCTTAATGTTGGCAATGTGCGATCATAAATTCTCAGCTTTAATTTGTACAAAAATTAGAATTCCAGTGCTTATTCTGGAAAGTTTGATGACGTAGCTCTTACAGGCTAAATGACTAGAGGGGAAAAAAAGATCTTGCTAATTGCTTTTAACAAATCTCCTATTTTAAAATTGATCTTGTGATTAGTTGGAGCTATGATATTTAAACATCTGGGTTTTGGCTATATTCTGAAATTCCTTGAGGGGACATCATTGATTTTTTTTTTCTTCTTTTTTTCTGATCATTCACATTCACTACTAGTAACCTTGTCCAGAAATTTTGGAACATATTTTGATATTTTTGGTAGAGTCCTTTTAAGAATGAATCGTAGTCTTTGTACGATAGTGTGTAAAGTGACATTACAGGCAGACACAAGGCCAATGATGTGGTATCTGGTAGACTGGGATGAAGGCTCATGGCTTCATTCTCACCTCTCACTAGCATGTGTAAGAACGATGAAGCTGTAGCTCTTGCTCTCTGATTTCTCCTATGGTTGCAGAGATGCAGGAACTGTCTGCAGACGGCACCAGCACGGCAGTCATGATTACAGTCAGTCTTCTAGCAGCTCCTTGTGTAGCTCMATGTCCTGTATTTATTCATTGAAATTTTCACATCAGGTAATCTAGCTATGGAACTTGGTCTCCACTGCCTCTGGATTCACAGAAGTGGACAACCTCATATCAAGGTTTGCGCAGAAATGTTGACTTTATTGGACATCTACCATGGCTGCTATCTACACAGATGCAAAAGGTGGAGGGGAAATGATCCATGTGGCTCATCTAGGTCACAGAGGCCCAGTTTGATGATAATCCAGGATGCTGATTTCTCAGATCAAGAAGATTAGTGGTTTATAGTGAGGGTTTGCCACTTGGTCTATTTTTCTAAATCTCTTTTTGAAAAACAATTTGAGTGTGGCAGCTCATCATAACTCCCACCAGAAGTGATTGGGGGGCTGTATAACATAAGGATATGGCAGAGAGATGGAGTCTCTGGACCTTGAAAGGATACAGAAAGTTTTCGGTTCGGATGCCCCTGGAGATGMCCAGTTTGTTTAAAAGCTGGAGTGAGCTGTGGGACTGCTTAGCTTGCTTTCRACTTCACAGAGCTGGAAGAGCATTGAAGGGCTATTTCTCTGGGCGTAGCGACGAGCCATATGGGGAGTTTGTGTAACGTCTCCTCGTGGGGAAAGGAACGAAACCAGATCGTGCTTCTCTGTTCTTTCTTTAGAAAGTCCCTCATTATAAGGCTCCTGCTCGTGGACGAGGCTCCACAGGCAGAGCCAACCACYGTCTCAAGAACAGATACTCCACTATAACACGCGCCGTGCTTGGCTCCGGGCCAGGCTGTAATTTGTTTTTGACATCTATCGACTGACTAATGTGACAACCCACACAAGTATTTATTTCCAGAAGGAGGAATGCGTAATGAGGAGCAGCAGCTCGCCCAAGTTCTGAGGAGCCCTTTAATGAGAAGGAGGGGGAAAGAGCAGCCTCCCACCCTCTCCCCCAAATGACAGGCTTTTCAAAGCCCAAGCACCAAATCCAACAACTTTGAAGTCGCTCTTTTGCTTTTTTTTTTTTATTAAGTTACCATTTTACCATTTTTTTTTTTCTGCTGTAGCTTCACAGACGTTGGCATTTCTTCTGTGTTGGGCTTGGGGAATTTGGGGATTTCAAAGAGGTAGGCTGCCAGAAGGCGAATGTATGAGAGCTAGCGGAAAGGCTGGGCTGTACGGGACATTGCACACAGATGACACGTGCTCCTCCACACTCAGTTTCTCAGATTAAAATACAGAAATCCTACAGCAACAAGAGAAATTCTGGCACTATTAGAGGCCTCGTAGCCCTAGCAAACTTAACAGCCACTGCAGGTAAAACTCCTGACCCGCTCAGGAACCAGGCTGAAGGTTTGAAGAGTGAGGAAGATTTAACTCCTTGAAGGGATGACTTAAGGAAATAAGGGATTGGCTATTTCATGTCACAACAGGCTACATTGTCCGGTGAGACGAGCTTTACCTGCATGGAAGTTATTTAGTCCCAATGGGCTGACTGCTGTGGTGCCGTTATGTGGGATGTCAGGCTATCCGAACTGAATCATCCCTCGTAGCCTCAAAGGCCCCGAATCGGGAATGTGCAGCGTGTTTTCCTGCAGCTCTGCTACCCTCGGTGYTTGCCCAGATGGAAATTCATTTAGTTGTGGCCGGGGTCATTAAGTGCATTGTTAAATCTTCCAAGCCTGTGTATTGTGCAAGTTCCACACACCTGGTTGATGTGCTTATATTCCTTTAATTTGTTCCTAGTTATTATTATTACATTAGCAGTTTGAAAGGCAAATTCAGTGATAAAAGAGTTTGCAAAGCTATTTTACYGAAGAGCAATGCATCTTCCTGAAGGTTTAACACGGTGCCACAGGCAACCTTTCCTCTGACTCAGCTCTGTATTATGAATAGCTTTTCACTGAATATAGATTTAGTGTAACCRAAATGGGTTTTATTTACACACCATTAGTTAATATAATGGGTTAATTTTATGTGAGGCAGCCATCCCCTGGGAAAATCTCCTGGCTTGAGTCGAGAGAATTTGGCTTGTGTCTGCAATGGTCTGAAGGTTAAAAAAAAAAAAAGAAAAAAACAAAAAAACAAAAACCAAAACCCCAAAACTTTATAGTGGGTTCAGGTTCTTCAGGTTCTTGAGACTCGTTCATTTTTGTCCTGGTGCTGAGCTGGGCTCAGAGACGGGAAGGGCAATGGGTGCCCTTCCCAGGAAAGCAATAAGCTGATTTGGCTGCAGACCTGGACTGAAGGTCTTGGATCTCCTGCCCCACCAGAGTACTATGGAAGGTGTGCAGGCCCCTTACTCTGGACTGCCAGCTTTCTAGGGAGCACAGGGAAAGGACAAGGAAAAAGGAAAGCATTCTGGTCTCTTCTCTTCTCCACCTGGGCTGGAAATCAGACACGTTGCCAGCCAGAGCTTCAAAGCATTCCTGTTCCTGGAGATGGTTGTGGGAAGTTTGTTCCTGCCTTCGGAAGGCTTATCTATGGGAATTCATGGGTGGACAGCGGCCCAGCCGCGYCCACCACTGTGGGCACGTGGTGGCCGTGTGGGCAGGGCAGCGTCGGAGGCGGCAGCGCTGTGCGGAGCAGCGCGGCGCTTTGTGCAGTCGGGGCTGCGTCGCTCTGTGCACAGGCCCTTCTGTTATTTAAGCTAATTCTTAATACKCCTGAAAGCAAACCAAAAGCTGACTCCAGCTATTTTGGAGAAGGAGATGATGAAGGGCCTGGAATGACACAAAGTGAGTCTGATTTGTGGTTTTGGCAGAAATTTCCTGAGGCTGAGACACCCCAATTTGATACTGACACCACTCCCAATGAGTTCACATGACCAAATGTGGCAGGGTCTTTTGGCCCCAAATTCCCCAACTTCCAGCATTTGATGGAAGTGAGAAAATTAGAAGCTGGTATGCCCAATAAAGTCAGTGGGGAGAATCAGGCCCTTCCAGATGGTGGTTTTAACTCTCAGGTAGGAAGATTTGCTCCCTGAAGTGACTGTCTCCTCTCATATAAAGGCTCTAGTAGGATGTTCCCAAGGTCTGAAGGGTCTCAGCTCACAGCAGTGTGTGCAGGGCCCCATGTGGTGACTGAGGACTCTTCTGCTCTGCTCCATGTTTAGACTTGTTCTCCTACTTGGCTGTGGAGGGTCTCACATTAAGGCAGTCTGCCTTGCTTGCAGGTATCCTTTATAAAGGAGAGCAAACAGCACACTCAGCTTTACAGCTAGCACTGCTTTATTTTTATGCATTTAAATGCATTCAGCTGGAGCTCTTTCAGCCCTCATGCCAGAGCCCAGTTCTCCTGAGGTTTATGGGTGTTAATCCACTGCAGGAGAGGAGAGTAAACCCCACTGAATCAGTAAACAACAGCGGGAGTTTCTTCCAACTCTGTGGCCATGCACAGAGCTGGATTTTTGCCGGGTTTAAATCTGCAGTTGCCCATTTGAGCGAGGAGGGAACCGCAAAGGCATCAGTTTCAGAATCTGCAGCCCTGTTTTCATCTCCCTGGCCCAACTATGACTGAGCAGACACCTCAGGTCCCACTCACACATGCAGAGAGGCTACTCTGGGCATACACGTTGCTCTTGCAAGGGCGTCAGGGCTGCACCGAGTGCTGCCCTGTTAGTTTTGACCCTGTTAGACTCAAAAGACTGTTTTTATTCCCCCGTACCTCACAAGAAAGTTTCCAACATGGCTCTTCATGGSTAGATCTGGGCACATGTGTCTGCAGCGCAGGCTGGGATAGGCCATCGTCCTGGCCCGTCCGTGTCCTCTTTTTCCAGCTTATGCATGGTTGGCCTTGCCAGTGCTATTATATTCACAGACTGCACGCTAACGGGCAAAATCTCTTAGGAAATTACTCACATGTCTTTGCATTATTATTTTTTTTTAATCTAATCTCTTGGTTGGGAACATATGTGTCCTGTTTCAACATATGTGCCGTCCTCCATGCCTCGCTCCCTCCCCAGCTAAGGCAGTCGACTAATAAACCTCTGCCATGGTGAGTTTTATAATGGAAATGGTGACAAGTCCTTAAGTGCGGTAATGGTAATTGATAATACTGACATAATAAAAAGCAGGCAATTCAGTTGTGCACAGCACTAGAATACATAGGAGCTTTACTTTGTTTCCGGCTTGGAAAACTTAGCGCTTGCAGGTAGCTTTTCCTGTGGATAGAGGTAACCAGTGCTGAGTTCAGCAGGTTCTGCCTCTTGCCACATTGCACTTGAGGAAACACTCCTGAATCTGTCCTTACTTCTTCCTCAGACTTTCAGTTAAAATATTAAATGCGCTTCCCTTTAACCAGCGCTGTGTTTGGGCTCTTTGTGCTTGCAAAGTATGTTCTCAAAAAGCCTGGGTTCTGAATGCATTTCCCTTAATGTCCTGATTCCTGAAAATGACATTTCTTCCCTGCCTGCTCTCTGCCTTTGCACGGGCTGGTGCATTTTCCTTTCCGTCGAGGTGGGTTTTGGAAGCCCCCAGGGCTTGCAGTTCGTTTCTCATTTCCGAGGTCAGCGTAACTCTCAGGGCAGTGTTTGTCGACATGGAGATGTTAGTGTCGATCAAACTGGAGCGGGAGTTTGCACTGCAGAAGCTTTTCAGGTAACACTTGTAGGTAGAAATTGTCATTAGAATTACTAAATACATTTTTGTACTATGTTCATAATCAGGAGATATGAGGGAGCTGCTGAGAATTCAGAAGCTATTCCCTAGCAAGCTAATAAATGTTTTAAGACAGGTCAAATTTTAGATTCGAGTGACTTGACAGAGGCGTATAATCCTCTCGGGGCTGAGAGGGTAATTTGCTCGCTGGGGCCGCAGCCTCTCTGCTGCGCCCGCCTGTTGTTGCTGCTCACGTTGTAGGGTTGTAGGCAGCTGTCTGCGGGCACGGGGCTGTTCTCAACAGCCTGCGCACACCCGGAGAGCTCAGGAGGGCGGCGCTGGTCCCTGCTGGGAGCAACTGGTGTTTTCACTCGGTTCCTTAGGACAAGACCTGGCCTAAGGATGGAGCATGTGCCTTTTTTGGCTAGCTTAATTTTAGTTAGCAGCAGATACTGGCTTGTTTCTCCTTGATTTGCCTGTTCTTTAGCATCCCATCTTTGCCGTCCCCACACCAGCTCYTTAGGGGGAGCATCACACCCAGTGTGATTTTGGACCATGGGAACTGGGAAAAGACCTTCCAATTTCCTTCCCACTTGGAGCTTGCTCTGTACTTGACCTTGGATCTGTGGAGGCTGCTGCACAACTGACCACAAACTCTCCAGCCGTGTCCTACTCTCTGCCTCCTGCTCTGGAGAGGTGAGATGTGCGCCAGTTTTGCACGAAAAGATGGGTAGCCCAGGTGGAAACATAACGAGCCTGGGCGCCCTGCAGCACCCGCAAGCCACGCGGCAGGTTTTGCTGGCCACCAAAGCTTTAATGTTCGACTTCCTTGCKCAGTGGCTTTTATGAGAAGAAAAGCTCTGGCGGATGCTAAATGTTGCAGGCAAAGGGCTGGGTGCCTGACCGAGGTGGAGTTTGTTGTGCCCTGCGCTTCGGAGCACACCACGGGAAATCAGGACGCTGAGAGGCTGCTGCTTATTCCTGGCCTTTAGTGTAACCAAGTTGAGAAAAGTTTCCTAAAGCTTCTCCAGTTCTCTTGTCGCCTTTCTTTTGTGTGTCCTCCTTGAATCCTTTCTGAGGAGACGCACAGATCTCCAGTCTGTCACCCAGCTCCAGTGCTGCAGAATGGGAGYGCTTCACCCCGCCGCCGCACCAAGAAAAAACAAATGGACAAACTCCCTTTTAGTCTCCCAGCTCTGTTGGGGCAGGAGTTTAGAAACCAGTGCAGCGACAACTGCAGACCAGCTTCTGCATTTTCCAGGTAATTCCCATTTTAGCTGTGCGTTGTGTAACCATCTGCAGCTGTGAAGTAAATGCGGAGTTACYGTGCAGCGTGTCCTTGCCTCCTCCTCGGTGCTCTTCCCCTCTCGTTGTTTTGAAGTGGGCYCCAGCTTTATCTTTCTCCTTCTGTTTTCTCCTTTGCATTGTTTTTACTGCCATTGGCATGATCTGCATTATTTATTGCTCGTTACTCTCTCTTCAGCCCTCTGGAACAGCCTCACTTAGGCTCTTCCTCGGCTCTTCACACTCCTTCATTAGCAGCTCCTTTGTCTCTTTTCCATATTCTTTCCCACCGCTGCTGCTGTTTACCTTGCTTTTCCCTTGAACATGACCCTATCTTTTGCATTTCCACCAAGTTACAGTGAAAGCTCAACGCTTCCCTCTCTCTTCCATGCACCAATATTTTCAAGACCTGCCAATATATTTGTGCATCACACAGGGGGCTGAGCACATGAGAGTTCCTGGTTTCTGTCATCCCCTGCTTCTGGGCATTCTCCTGCATCTCGACCGTGGGATTTTCAGCCACGTGTTGAAAATCACCCTGCACTTTTGTCAGTCCATTCTTGGCTAATCAACCTCCTTGAATATCTGGTTCTCCAAGGACAGAAAAGAAAGTTCCCTGCTGTGGGTCTGCAGCAGCCACCCTGCCTTCACGCTCAAGCAGGAGCTCAGAGAAGCAGGGCAGTTTGGTCTGTTTATTGACAAATTCACCTTTTGGACAGCCCCAAGCTGAGGTGCTGCTGTCTTGATGACTGGAGTTTTGGGTTGAGGACATCCCAGTGCCTCAGGGTGACTTGGTGTGAGTGCTGCGAACCTTCCTTGCACAGGAGCACCCAGAGCGGCTGCCTCCGGAAAGGTCTTCTGAGGACAAGGGATTTTCCAAGGGGGATGCAGGGATGCTCGGAGATTCTGGGAAGGGACGGGTTGTAGCCCTCTGTGTATTAAGGTGTCAGAAAGTAGGGAGCCTTAAAATGGGAGCTGATGGGCAACTCACCCTTCCAATTTGCACCTACAAAGGACCCTCATAGTTGCTTGGGGTTTTCATTCCACATTGTAAGTTATAAAAAATTGTTTTATCTCGTGATGTAGGGGGAGCGTTTCTAAGAGATCTGCCACTTCAGCCCTTTCCTGGGCAGTGGGTATAGCTCTGCAGCAAAATCTTTTGGCCCCGAGCAACTGCTCTCCCAGCTTCCTTGAGTGCCTGCCTTCCTCCAATGTGCAGCATCTCTTTCTAGAGAAAAAATTGCAAGCACAGTTGCCTATAAAATTCCCAGGGAAATGGCTGTATGTTGTCCAGAAAGGAGGCAGGCTCTTCTCCTCTCCTCTCCTCTCCTCTCCTCTCCTCTCCTCTCCTCTCCTCTCCTCTCCTCTCCTCTCCTCTCCTC
>NW_020455954.1:1258877-1264314 GCF_003342845.1 Nothoprocta perdicaria
CCTCCCCTCTCCTCCCCTCTCCTCCCCTCTCCTCCTTCTCCTTTTGCAACTTCTCTGGAATTTCTGTTGGGAATACTTCACCGCTAAACCTCTACTTTCCATTGGGGGAAATGCAGCCATTTAACTTCTTTCTTCTTTATATGTATACTGAGGAGTGGATGGTTTGATCCCATGGGAAGTCTGTATCCGTTCACAGCTACATTTGTTCATTTGCGGAGGCTTTTGTGCTATCTGGGAAGAAAGAGAGGAGAGGATTTGGCTTAATTCATTGCATTGCCGGGTCTTTCTGCCACACCAAGATGCGCTTTCCCAAATGGGGGGTGGGAAAAGGAACCAGGAGGCACCATCATTGAAACTGGATTTAATAAATTACTCCAAATTATCGTTATTTTTGAATCATGTGCAGTTCCATCTCCTTTTGCCCCTGTGGATCCCAGAAAGCGGCACATTTCTAAGCGAAGCGGGGCAGCCCCTGCCTTCCCTGTTGCGCTCCGGCGGCGTTAGGGCACCAGGACGCAAACTCCACTGACGCCCATGCGGAGGGAAAGGGGACAGCGAGTCCGGGCACAGAACCCCAGCGCTGGGGCGGGAGAGCRGGCGGATCCACAGGCCACGGAGGCGAAACGCCCGCGCGGAGCCGCGGCTCCCTGCAGAAACCTTCCCGCTCTGGCGGCGCTCCCTTGACGTGATGCGAGCCGAGTGGGGAGCCAGCTGCGAGCCGGCCTCCTCGCGCCCGTTTCCATCATCGCTGGCGTGGAGAGAGCAAGGAGGAGGGATTATTTGTGAGGTTATAAAAAAAGCCCTGGCTCCCCCTCCTGCCCTCCTTCCCGGTGCTCCGACGTGTCTAGAACGTTCCGCGGTGCGAATCCCGACTTTCCTCCTTAAATCACGTCCTCTTCCTCCTCCCCTCCCCGGCTCCTYGTTAGTTAAGAAGTGCCACTTGCAAGTCACAGAGCAGCTAATTGGGCGCTCCAATGGCCAGTTGGAGATGCAGCTGGAAATGCCCTTCTGTTTTGAATTGATTTATTTGTTTCAGTCAGCAAGCGGCCCGGTGCACTCATTGCACTTGAGTGAGTATCGGCTCTTGTCCGCGCTGCGTCTGTCACCGCCAGGGTGTTTCCCGATTCTGACCGTTCCCTCCGTGCGCACGGCTGCTAATTCCCCATCACCCATCCTGGGAAGCGGCCGCGCCGCGGCAACAAGCTGGGGGGCTGCACAACTTTAATTTTTTGCCTGTTGTTGCATTTCGTCATGGTCATCTTGGGGGCTTGGCCATGAAAAGTGAATGGRCATCAGTGAAAAAACAGAGTATCTGTGCGTTGGATAAGGAGCTGGGGCTTCTCTGGAGAGGGAGACTGAAAAACACAAAGGTAGATTCAGGAGCAGGAAAAAGTTTTGCTCGGCTGTGCATCCTTCTGCAATATCTCACACCTGCTGACGTGAAGGAGCGCTAGGGAAACACATCGCGAGCAAAAAGAAAGGAAAAGCAGTAGCCCAGTGGATTAGCATAGGGGGAGGATGTTTCAGGAGGTGARTTTCTCCTTTTCTATATTTGTCAGCAGTGACTAATTTATTGTCTGACTCTCCTCTTTGGTCGTCTCCCGCTGCCCCCAAAATCTCTTCTGATGTGCTGGGCATTTGGTTGGGAGCGGGGCTGGCAGGAGGCTACGTGTCCCCGACCCGCTTTCCTGCTTTTCAACCACAAGTAAATTGATGCCCACGCCGGAATCCCCTCCGCGGAGCCGGCTGGGTCCTGGTGCCGATTTAATATTCCACGCGGATGGGGGGAGTGCTGGAAGTGCTCGGCTGGCAACGGGGTGCCAGAGCGGGCTGACAGGTTCGAATCAAAGGAAACCTCTGGTTTGCAGCAGGTTTTGATGGGAACGAGTCTCACTCGGAATGGAAATCCTGGAGCCCGGGGTTGTACAAACGCCTGAGGTATTCCAGGTGCTGTGGCTAGGGCCAGCTCCGCAGTGCACTCCTGTGCCACCACGCCTGGAATATTCAATAAGCTCCTGGTCAAGTGCGGTTTATTGCAACAGYGGAGTAAATTAAGAGAGGTCAAGGCCCCGTTGCGGGAGGAGCCCGCTCAGCTGCTTGGCATGTGGGGCCGTGGGGAGGCGGCTAGCGCTGAATTAATAATCACCAGGACAGGGTTTGGCTTGGGAAGCCAATGGCCATTCCTCTGCAAGGGAAATCAGGATCGCACCGGGAGGCTGCCGAGGCCATGATCCGATCTGACAGCGCCGTGGAAACAAGTGCAGTTCTTCGAGGCGAAACCGCTTCATCAGGAGAGCCTCCTTCTAGAGGGATTAATGGACTACAGTCTCCATCTGCAGCGTGTAGGTGTTAAAATAGGACTCAAGTGTGTGAGCGCTTGAGTAACTGCAGGGAGCGAGGCGGGAGCTGCCGCACGCCTCTCGCCTCACCTACAGACCTGCACAGCGCAGACCTCCGTGGCAAGGAGGGCTGTGCGCAGGGGCTACACCTAGAAATAAATAGAAGGGCCGTAGTTATTTGTTTTCACATGTTTTCAAGTGCAGCGTGTTTCAGCCGCGCGCGCGGCGGCTTGGTGTGCGCCGTGCCCGAAGCGTCAGAGGGTACCGCTGGCTGCCTCAGGCTGCAAAATGGACCTTTCCCCCCTCTGCAAAAAAACAAGAATCCTTTTAATGAATCTGGCAGAATTAGAGTGCAGCASAAGTAGGTTTTGTTGAGGGTTTGGGTTTTTTTTTTCCTTGAACCTCTCATGTCATAATCTTTGTCTTTGCCAACACCCTTCTATTAAAGTCTTCATGGGAGCATAAAATAAAAGTCATTGCAAAGCAAAACCGCGTAATGTCTTTTCCCCTGCGAAACATAATCTGATTAAGGGGGCTGTTTTTGGAGTAATRATAGGTACATTTTCACAAAGTGATTAAATGGAATAGAAAAGAGAAACTTTAGCTGCTTTTCTCTCTAAAAATAGTCCTCTTTTCCTGCAACTGTCTTTTGGAAGATAATTCTGAAGCCCTTTATATAYGCTTCTCTATTTTGCTTCTGAAATTTGCAGTTGATGAAAATGGAAGTTTTCATCTAGGGGACGAAGAGTTGACTTTATAAACATTTCCTATTTATCCCAAGTTAGACTTTGAAACAAGCCGTAACTTTTATTTCCCTTTCTTTTGTTGCATACATGTGAACATACAGCTTGGTCAGCCTGTTAGGAAAAAGGCCTGCCCATGATGTACAGACACAGGGTAACAAATTACTGCTAATTGTATGGTTGGGAGTACAGGGAAGAATGGATGGACATTAGGTTGAAAAACAAGGGTTTTGTGTTTGCAGAATTTCCCTTTTTGTACTTCTGAGTGTGCTTTCCTCTGTCAGAACAAGATCAAAAAACACTAACTGGGCTGGGAAAGGAATCATCTACTCTTTATTTACTTGCCTTTTCTTACCAAGGATTGAGAATCATCTCCTCTTTATTTACTTGCCTTTTCCTAATGAGGATTGGGCGTCTTTGGGGGATCACGGCGCTTTCTTTGCTTGGGTAACTTCTGTTGTTACTCAACTGACCAAAGACAGATACAGCTGCGTTAATACCATTAGAACATTCTAGCTGAGAAATGTTATATTGGCTTTAAGGTAAAGGAAGTAAGTACGGGCACACTGAATGCTTGTCTGGGAAGTTTTTCATGTAGCAAATCTAAATATTTGCATTTCTGAGGGCGAAGATTACCATGGACTTTGGCAATATGAAGACCACAGAAAAAAGAAGTATCAGGGAKAGAGAAAAGTTTTAGGTCCTCAGAGAAATCCCAGTGATGCTAATGTCAGCAAGAGGGCTCTGCTGTCTTCAGGAGAGCTAAGATTGCATTTCTAAAGGGGATTTCATTCCAAAGGGACTCCATTTAGTTCTAGGGAATGGGTTTATAGATTTATATCATTGTGTCCAAGTATAGCTTTATTCGTTTGTTTGTTTATTTATTTATTTATTTATTTATTTATTTATTTATTTATTTATTTATTTTCCTGTGAGTTTTTAATCTGTTTCAGGTGACAAAATGAAAGAGAAATACAACTGTAGAGCTGGAATCTCCATCTGAGAGCTCTGTATGACTCTCTGTCTCTCTGTTTCTCTCGTGCACACAGTAGTTTGGCATTGGCATGCAGCCGTACAAGGAACACGGATGGGGAAACGGTCCCAAAACACAACAGCCGCATAGGAATATCGTGGCATTTTGTCCCGTGCAGCTTTTCCTGCATGCCCACGATGCACCCGAGCGTCTTGGCTTTCACTCGAGTGCTTGTAAGGTCACAGATGAGTGTCATTTCTGTGCTCAGCATTCTCCTTTCCTCTTCAAAGTGACCACGATACACGGAGCAGGTTCACCTGAGCGTTGCATTCCTTAGGATGACTGCTTAGAAACTGGAGAATAAATTATGAAGGCAAAAACGAATGAAACTTTAAATAATTTACATAAAGTTATGATTGCTAGAGTAATGATGACATATAAGAAATGCTTCTTTATATTACAATATGAAACATACAAGTAAGATACATATTYATGAGCTCAGCACAAAACCTTTAGTCCTAGGAGCAAATCTATTTGACAGCAAAAAATTTCCAGTCTTAATAGTATGTAACAGTCTTAATAATTGTAACATATTAATAMATACTATTTTTTATATTTTGCCACATATACTTAACCTGTTTCCGCAGCATTAGTTTCTGAAAAGGTGTTTTCTTAAGGACAAGTCTGTTTAAGTTCATTTCTTTCCAGAAGCGAGTGTTCCAGAATGTAGCCACACTCCAAAGGACAGAAAAGGAAAAATAGTCAGGAAAAACAGCCACAACTGTCGCAAATAACAGGCGCTAGGCAGAAAACTTTGCTTCAAGAAGCCACTGGAAAGAAAAAAAACATTGGAAGTTTGTGAGGGAAAATGCAGGAAAGCCAATGGAAAATGAAAAAAAAAAAAAAAAAAGTAAATTGAGGTGAGAAAGTATGAGAAGGAAATGAGTGTCCAGCATGAGGCTAGCAAGGGATCAGTCCGAGGGAAGGAAGGCAAAGTCGAAAAAATAACATTATGTCTGAAAAAAAAACCCTTTATTATTATTATTATTATTATTATTATTATTATTATTATTATTATTATTATTATTATTATTATTATTATTATTATTATTATTATTTAGAGCTGCCGGGATATTTAGACCTAAACAGGGATCCTTAGCTCTCGCCATAAACACGTACCGAAGGAAAAATATAACAGCAAGAAACAAAAAGGCTCTGGAACCGTGTAGGGAACACGGACCGCACACGAGGAGCCCGGGGAAGCCCCTTCCTTTCCAGAGAGAAACAGTCGCTAACAGCCCCAGCAGCCAGGGGCCGCCGTTGAGCGGCCGTTTCGCCCCGCCGGCAGCGGCGGCCGTTAGGGCCGTTGGCGGCCGTTAGGG